>NC_140567.1:35215000-35255000 GCF_057381845.1 Rhamphochromis longiceps
GTTACCCAATGACTTAACAGAACTGTGTACATGTGACAACCAGCTGGTTGCCCAGAGGTTGAGGGTGTTTTAATCTCAAAGCAATGACCCAGATCGCCTGGTTCAACACAACTGGTTCAACACAATTTGGTTTGACTGCAATCAGTCTCAGATTGGTGAAGGTTTGAAAATAATTGCTTTGTAATTTCTAAATGCCACCACTGTAATCAATCTGAATTAGTCTATGCAAATAAGTGGAGTTGGTCTGTGTTGTGTCTCTTTGCAACAGAGGCACAACTAGTTGCCCTTGGTTGTGTTCTGGTTATATTCATAACATTGCAAACTTGACCCTATTCAAGACGACTGACGGCAGACTGTCTTATTTCTATCGTGATTCACCGAAGTCGCATTGAAGGTGGCATCTGACTGCGACTGGTTGCAGACCTGGTTCCAATCTTCTACGCTACAAGTTCCTACATGGTCACAATAGCTTTTGTCGTGCTGTTGTCTACAGCCATGCTTTTATGTAATGTTGCAGTAGCATTGCCCTACATTTTAAGCCTTAAATGATCCAACGTCACCAAGTGTATCTCTAGTTTTTGCATGACAGGGGCAGAAAAAAGAGAAAACATTTTGCTTTTGCAAAATCTGTTTTAATTTCGAGTTAATGCATATCAATGTCTCGTCACTGAGCCCTTAGTGCAAACACAGAAACACAATGAAAGTAAACTAAAAATCACCGCATGAGCAGACTGCCCACCTTTGTCTTTTCATTTAACAGAAACAGTGAAAATGTAAAAAAAAGGAAAAAGAACTTCTCATGTAGGGAGCTGCACAGCCACAGGGCAGAGGTGACTCTTAAGAAAAAGTGTGCGCAGTAGAATTACACTGTTAACTTTCATGTTGACAATTAAAACACACCGCTAAATAAGACATGCCAACACCAATGTAAATATTAATTTCACTGGTGTTTATATTTCAAATCTGCGGTTGGTTAATAAGTAGATTGATGCGCACTCCAGGGTTTTAAAGTCAGCAGAGAGTAAATGGGTTGATTTTCCTACGTGCCTAAGTAGCTTCTAAACAGCGAATCATTCTCCTCACGTCACGAGCGTTTGAGTGGCGCTCTACTATTTTTAAGCCGACGTTGTGACCTCTGTCTGTTTCTCTGTTCCCGCCAGATAATTTAAATTAATCGCCTTGACTTTAGGTTGTGAGTGGATGTGACTTCTCTGCTGTAAATGCTTGTCTGCTGATTAGGTTTGACTAAATCTAAAACTCCATCAGTCCATTTCTGTGTGTGTTTGTGCATAGATGCATTTGTGTGTGGTCTACCTGTGTGTGTATGTATGTCTGTGTTTAAACTGTAGTTTACGGTGAGAGCTAATAAATGGGGTCTAGTGATTGCAAATGCATTTGATGTTTTATTTCTTTATTGCTTTTTTTCTGGTACTTTTGAGGATTTATGTTTTCTTCAACTTAAAAGAACTCATAAACTTAAATGAAAGCAGCAACTGATACAAAAAATAAAGGCGACAAACTCTGATTAAGAGAAAAGTATAACCAGCAATATTTAGGTGCTGTATGTGTAAGTATCAGTAATAGTAAATATTGCTCCTGATTACATTAAATTAAGTTAATAATAATGGTATTTGAGCAGTGTAAATAGAGTGAAGTACACATGATTTTGGTCTATTGAATCTGACCACATTCAGGTCATTTGAGGAAAAATTTAAAGATTTTCTATAAACAGAGCAAAGAAGGGGAAAAGGTTTACTTCTGTGAAATTTGAGGCAGTGACAACTAAATTAATGAAGAAAAATCAGAGTTTATAGGGAAAAATTAACTTATGTAATGAATAAGTTATTTTCTTGTATAACTTATGGCATTACATAAGTTTTATGTAATAAAGTTATGTAATGAAGGACAACCAAAAATCTTGCATGTAGAACATACATTTAAATTATTGCAAAGCTCAGTTGTAGCTACTAAATCTTGCTGGCAAATGTAATGGAAAAACTACAATATTTGGCTCTGAAACATATTCAAGTAACATGAAATTTACAGATTCATGGACGTTGTGACATTTTCCGGCACATTACACAATAATGTAACATATTACTGCACTAAATTCAGTTATCCATTTACAGATACAATTATGTCGTTCCTTGCATTACAAAAATTCTTCAGTTATCTGAATGATGCGTGTATAGAGAAGAAAAGAAACGAAAAGAAAAAGCATCAAACATGCCCCTTTTTCCTGCACTGTTGCACTGCTATCAGCTGATAGTTCACATGCAGGAAGGACAGTGGTGGAGCAGATGAGATATAGGCATTACTTTTTTTATTGCTTGGAAGGTGTAAATTTAAAGAAACCCCTGCAATATACTGCTAACATAACTTTAGCTCTTTGCAAGGATCTGCACAAGTGGCATGCTAACACAAAGCTATTAAAGAATCTAGAGTGATGTCAGAATTAAAAGTACGGCAACACCAACCCAGCAGCCTCAATTTCAACAGGTACAAAAGCAATGATGAGCAGTCAGGCTCTGAACACTGTCACAACCATTTGCATCTTTACATGTTTCTTCAGTAGAATCAAAGTGACAATCACCTTGATTCTCTTTGCACTGCCAAAAAAGATCTTGCATGTCAACATTAGGATACAGATTTGTGTTGGTGTCTGGGTCTGTATCATAAGCTTTCCATCCATCCATCCATCCATCCATCCATCCATCCATCTTCTTCTGTTTATTTGGGCCAGGTTGCAAAGGGGCAGGAGTCTAATCTCCCACTCTCCCTTGGCTATGCTTAGATATTATGTCCATAAAAATTATGAACAGAATTGGTGACAATGGGCAGCCCTGGTGGAGTCCAACCCCCACAGGAAACACCCCATACCCCACCCCAAGCACTGAGGTTGAATCTCTTCTCCAAGTCTACGAACACATGTAGACTGGAGGGAAAAACTTCCACGCACACTCAAATATCCTTAACCCTCCTGCCTTCTTGGGACCTTTTTGTGCCACTGCTATGTGTTAAATGGCTGCCATTTCCACTGTGTTCAGTGGAATATAACCAAACTTGCCACAGGATAGTTTTTACCTGTCAATGTTAATATTCCAGTGTGAATTCCTTAAATCAGCCTAAAATGGCTGAGCAGCAGAAATCCCCACACCCATCACCCTGGGGACCATTTTCTGCCCATTGACTTCCATTATAAACGCTATTTTTCAACCCCAAATTATCATCATATGATTTTATTTTTTCTTCTTTTCTTGGATGTCAATGAAGACTCAGGGCCTTGAAGTTTTAATTTTTAAATTGCAAAAAAAATGCAAAAAAAATAATGGCAGGTCAAAATGTATGTTGGTGCCAATCTTTGGTCCATCTAAAGGCCTACTTATAATGACAATCACATATTACTTCAACTGGTTTTTTGTGGAAATATTTAGTTTCGTTTTTTGGTTTTTGGGGCTTATAACACAGGGCGCTCATGTAATAACACTGGGATTTGAAGGGTTAAAACAACGAAAATATAATTAAAACTTTACATGAATATTTCAGGGAGAAGTAGTTTTACAAGGTTGGCTAATTTAAAGTGGAATAAAATATGGATATATGGTCTTTTTATGGCGTGGCTGAGAATGGTCCCTAGGGTGATGGGTGTGAGTTTTTTAAAGGATGGCAGGAGGGTTAAGAGGATAAACAGCATCCCCATTGTTCCTTCTGGATCTGAGGTTTGGCTAACTCTCTCAAGACAGCATGAGCACAAACAACAGTCAGAACCTGTTCTGTAGCCCAAAAGCACATGGAAGCAACTCTGTTGTCAACAGGGAAAACTCTAACATTCAGGCTGAGGAGATAAAAAGATGCAGGCCTTAGTTCTCGCCTCTCACCAAGGGTAACTCCAGAATCCATTCTCTCTCCGGGTGACTGGTTCTAGCTCAAGGTGTGCCCAACTGAGCCCACCTTGTATCTAATGGGGTTCTCTCAACCTCACACAAAAGCTTAGGTTTTCTTCCCCATCAGACAGGTGATGTTCCATGTCCTAGTCGTCAGCGTTGATGATCTGTCAGCAAGAACCTCAACTCTTGGCCGCCGCCCAACACACACAATGCACGTGACTCCTGCAGTGCTTCCCAGGCTCCATTGACTAAGGCCTGGCCACCACACACTCTCCCTTGGGAACCCGCCCCAGGCTTGGCCATTAAAGAGAATCCAAAAAAACAAAATAAAATTAAAGCAGAACAAGCTCAACCAAGTTAGGCTAAACTAAGCCAATCCAAGGTAAGATCTTAAGATAAGAGAAAAAAAATTCCTAAGATCATTTTTTATAGATTGGACAGGTGTGTGTGTGTGTGTGCGTGTTTGTGTGTGTGTGTGAACATTATCTTTGGATCGCTTGCTAGCCAGCTATTTTTCTCCCTTTCTCTTACTGTTGCTTTCCTTTAAAAGCAAAACTAAGAAACAGAAAATAAAAACATGATTATCAGTCTGATATGTTGGACTGACAATCATGTTATTTTAGAGGCATTTGCTCCAGTGACCTGGTGTGTTCAAGCATACAATGGAGGGTTTATGTGGCAGAGGTCATGACCTCTAGAAGCACAACAAAGTCTATTGACATGCTCACAATAAATATCCCAAGAGACCTCAGCAGCTCATATAGAAAATAGAGTGACTGCTGATGTAACTTGTTGATAGCAAAAAAACGGGTCTCAATAGAGAGAAATGATGCAGATTTTGTTGAAACTGTGCTTTTTCTGCAGTGTTTTTTTTCCCGACAGATGTGAAGCTGTTTTTGCTGTGGTGATGCTGAGAGCGTTGTAAAATTGTTTGACCCTGTGTACATAAAACCACTCGGGGTCAGGGTTGCAGTTCTGATAATTGCATAATTTATTCTATTTATAAACGGACTAATGTTAGCATCATCAGCAACAGGAGAACCCCTTTGTTTCACCTCCTCCGAAGGAGAACTGGGTGACACACAAAACAGGAAGAAAAACAAAATGTTGAGTTTACACACACGCGCACGCACACGTGACTGTTTCAAAGATGATACTGAAGCCTCCATATCAGGGGTCTGTCTGTGTCTTTGGCCCCACTGTTCTCATTCCCCGCACAATGAAATTATACCATAGCAAGCATCATCTCATGGAGGCAGATTCAAGGCCCATTTATTTGAGATTGCTTTTAGTGTAATTCAATAAAGGCTTTTTTACTCATTTATTTCCATGGTGAAATTCATGCTGAGGAAAACCAGGGCTGTATTTCCCTCATTAGCAGTAATAATAACCATAATAACAATAATGGCATTAAAAAGCAATCATTTGAAAGATCCTGCCGTCAATGTCAGTCTCAAATAGAAAATATAGATGGGAGCTGGACATTTTTTTTTGGTACTTACGGGAGACAGTTTAGCAAAAGCTTTAGTGCATGTGGATGAATTACAAGTACTGGACAAAGTACTTTGTGCCTATAAAAGCAGAATTAAAATAAGATTTTTCGTAATGTTCAGCTGTATAATGTGTTTTGTGTCATTAGATTTTCAATTAGATAAGTTTTATCCTGATAAGAGTATAGAGAAAAGTACTGAAGTGGAATAAAAGACCTGAACATGACACATGAAAAGAGGAGGTTGTGTATTTATGAAAAGGAGGTAAAGGCAAGAAAGTAAAAAGAGGATTTAGAAGACAGCAGAGCAGCAGGATCCACAGCTCCACCGTCAGATCGGTTTTCCACCACTGGAGGCCAACTGGCTATCAAGATGGTGCTCCCATCGTCGAGGCTTATAGGCAAAAACTTGGTTCGCTCGCTGATCCGCGGAGCAAGCACAGCCTCCCCGAATGCCCTGCAAAAATAAATATTTGAATATTCTCCGGCTCTCCTAAACCAGCTTAAATTGGATCATTTTATTTCGCCGCTTGCCCTTGCCAAAATGCCAAAAGAGTGTGGGTCTTGGCGAGCCTTTCGCACCCAGGCATGCCACCCTCCCCGTGGCCCTGCCCACCCTCTGCACTATCAGCTGACACAGAGTCTGCCCCCGGGCCGCCTCCTTTCTCCTCGGCCACACTCCTGCTGCGTGGAGCTGGCACGCTGAGCCCACACAGACACCGGTCTAAACCGGCCATGCGTCCAGAGCGCATCAGGTGACATCACGGTCATCAAAACCCGGCAGATGAGGAGGATGTGCAGCATCCTCATCCAGCCTTTATGCAAAGAGCGATTCTGCTCCGGCTCCTGGGAGGCACACTGAAGCTTTCTGAGATGTTTGAGAATGTGCAACGAAAAAAAGAAAGTATATGTACATCTGCGTCATTTCAGAAGTAGACTTTTTTTTTTTTTTAAAGAAAAACAAAATCTCTTTATTTTGAAAATGTGTTTTATTGTTCCTGAGCATTTTAAAACACAGGACTGTTTCATTTTTCATATTGTGCTTTAATCTGGAGTTTGTTCCAGTCAGTCTTTGGTTTCTTTTCCTTTCTGTACAACATGAAGTCCTCAAGCTCACGAGTGCACAGTAGTTTAAATGTACTGTAATTTTGTTGCATCATTATCTTAAGTAAGTTTCAATATTGCACAAATTGCACAAATATTCCATAAATAATATAGAGAAAGCTGACGTTTTTCTGGAGATTTGATCAGTACCAGTGATTTAAAAACTGCTTCTCAGTAGCTTGATGGACATTTGGCCGCTTTTGAACCTTCAACATTTTCAGGATCAGTTAACAAACAGAGATGAAATTGACAGACTGACTGAAAACCAAGTTAAGAGTTCCATGAATGCACACATACCCTGGAAATAAGAGGCATTTAGAAACCATGTCATTCAAAGACACAAGCCAAAACACAATAGCAAAGGTTTTTATTATATATATTGTGTTGATGCTTGAAGATAAAGATAAAAGGGATGCATTTCACCCTCTTTTTATAACATGCAGATGGAAAACAGGCATTTGTACGTGCTGTGATTGGTGCATTCCTGCTGTGAAGTTTCGCTGCTGCACCCATAGCAACAGTATCT
This sequence comes from Rhamphochromis longiceps, assembly GCF_057381845.1. Taxonomy (NCBI): domain Eukaryota; kingdom Metazoa; phylum Chordata; class Actinopteri; order Cichliformes; family Cichlidae; genus Rhamphochromis; species Rhamphochromis longiceps. Next base: position 35,222,007 of record NC_140567.1, read on the forward strand.
ATGGAAAACTCACACTTCAGACAGGTTTGTTTTTTTAGTCTGGATCATTTTCCCACAAATGAGCACTGTTGGCAAATTATACTCCTCGGAGAGAAGCTAAATACCAGTACTGACAACAGCCGTGATGTTTCAAAGTCAAATATTGATTGATTGATTGATTAACTTTGTACCTGTAAGTATAACTGTACAAAAAGACTCCTGACCTCTACACAAAGGACTCATAGCCCTTTCATTTAAAAAGTTCAATGTAATAATTTAAGGGAATTATTTGGATGACAACTATGTAAATTTATAGCACAAACTGCAGGGTTAACCAATGAAGTTGGACGTCTGTTGGCTTTCATGAACACACTGGTTTGGGTTAATGTCAGATTGTTATTGTTTCAGTTCGCCCCGATTGTTATTATTGCATATCATAATTAAAAAAAAATTCTAAGCTGCCATAAAGAATTTGAAACTCTTCTTCAGTCCCGTCTTGTGTCTGTTGGAGACCCGGCTGGTTTTCAGGCAGATCTTTAACAATAAACTAGCGGCTCACTATCTGCCCTTAGCAGTAAAAGTATTTGCTGCACTGCTGCAAGTGTAAATTAGGTATCCGAGCCTAAACAGTTTTACTGAAGCTCTCGTCTCAGTCGCTGCGTTTCAGAGTGGATTACAGCTTTGTGTCTCTGCACACAGCAGCAAGTGTGCAGACTGAGATGGGGAAAAATGCTCAAAGTGAAACAACTGGCTGCTGAATGTGGCATTTTGCTCGCTCTAAAATTAAATTTGTGTCTTAATACAGTGCTTTGTTTTTTTTGTTTTTTTTACTCCATTCTCTCTCTCTTTCTCTGAAGTTTGTCCACAACTTCTGGGAAATGTTTGGCCAGCACCTGCATGATTAATATTTAATGTAGCTGTTTTGGAAGTAAGTATTTACGTGGCCTTTAATTACTTGGGTCAATTCAAACTTACATTTATTGCTGCTTTTTTCAGATATTCCCTCTTTTTTGTGTGCAACTCATCAACCGTTTTCATCAGTTGTCTATAATTGCCTCATTAGAGTTCTCCTAATTATAGTGATCAAGAAATCTTCCATACATATCAGAAAAAGGAAAGAAAAAAGATTTTTTTTCTACTTTAATGTGGTTTATTAGATTCATTTTGACAAAATAATCACAATTCTGTGAGACTCCAACGACTCGGCATGTTACTGTAATGTATGTAACCACAGTGTTAATTTATTTTAAAAGGCTGTGTGTCGAACAGCTCTGACCTTGTGAGCCATCTGGTTCCATCAGGCTCAAATTTCTTTCTTTCTTTCTTTTTTTCCCCTCCCTCCTCTGACGGCTGAAAAAGGAGCTTCCAAGAACCAGATGGCTGCTGAGGTTACAACACTTTCTGATTTGCCTTGGATCGATGATAACAGTTCGCCAGAACAACCTAAAGGTGGTGGAGGAAGACTGGACATGACTTGGGCTGAAAGGATTAAAGATCCAGACTCTGATTTAATTTCAGAATTTTAGCAGCTTGTGAACTCCAATTAATAGAATCTCATTTTTTAAAACTTGCTTGTAAAACAAGTTTGTGTTGTCTTTTGTGGTGAAGTGTTCATGTTTGTATTCCTTGTGCAGTGATGTCAAGGTGTGAACCCAGAGTATCAACCAGAATGAACACCGGGCTTTCATTCTTGGTTTCAGTTATAATTTTGTCTTTTCTTTATAATAAAAATAATCTGAACTTCAGCATCTGGTAATTGAAAATGTGGCGATCAACTTTACACTGCATGAAAAAATGGAAGTAAACCCAACAATCGGATCGAATTTGGACTCAACATGTAATGTAACAAGTAATGAGCAGTGTCCAGAGCAATGAACTTTTGAAAGCATATGGTGACATTTCAAAATGTTTTCACTTTTAATCATATGCCCTATTTTTGGACAGTGAGTCGTTTCCACTCGCTTCTGAACAATATATAAAAACTTGAATTTAACTTGAACTTAGTTCATTAAACAGGGAACAGGAAGTGCTCATTCATTTGGCAAAATTGTGCTTATATCATTTAGTGATGCAAAACTATTACAATTTACTCTTACTAGTATCCTGGCTAGTGTCAAGTAACATCTGAACAGCAGATAACAGCCTATCAAACAAAAAACAAACCAAAAAGAAAGTACGCTAATCCAATGGGGTGGTCCAAAAACACTTTTCGCTCTCTTAAACAGCTAAAGGCTGATTTATGGCTCTCTGTTGGTGTCCGTTTGCTCTCAGCTTAGGCAGAGAGAAGGATTACGGGAATCCAATAAAGAACTAACAACATCACCAACATAAACAAGAGAAGCCCAAATTACTGGTTGTTTCACTTTTTGTTTGTGATGCCACCAAGTGTGAGTAGACGGCTAAACCACACATTGTTAATAATAATATATTTGTAGATGTACTGCGCTTAACTTAGTCGCAGTAATAATATTACGTTTATTTATTCAGCACTTTTAAACAACAAACAGCAACACTGGGCCACATCTGGTTAATCTTGTCTGGCCCACGTGAGTTCATTGGGATCATAACAGAAATAAATGCATCATGCAGTTTTTCTTATTTCTACCACCAAAGACTCTTCGATAAAGTCCACGCAGGCAAGCAGATGCAGTTTCACTGAAACCAACGTTTATGCGAGTTTGCTAGCCTCGAAAGACATAAGCTCACTCACAAAAAAGAAACATTACTGCAGAATGTAGAGTTTTTAACAAGACATGAATTTTGAAGTATTTACCTACTGAAGTCAGAGGATGTTTGAGTGCCACGAGACTTCTGGAACGATGGTCAGATGAGACCAAAGTGGAGATGTTTGCCCATAAAGCACGGTGCCATGTCAAACACAGGATATCAGCACAAACAGCTCATACCAACTGTCAAGTACGGCGGTGGATGGGTGATGATTTGGCTGGTTTTTCAGCCACAGTACCTGGACACTTGGAGACACACAGTGAACTTGTCTGCATACCAAAGTATCTGGTGTCAAATGTGACTTTACTAAAAGTTACAAGATCTTGTCTGACAAAGGTTTTAGTTTGAAAGCGGTCCATAAATTAAAAAAAGCAAGACTCAATGAGCTTTGAGAAGTAAACTGAAAAGTTGATAAAAAGGCAGTTGATAATTATGCTTCTTTTTTTGTTAGTTTTTGATATGGCCGCACTTTTTAACTGGTGAGCACTTTTTCCTTCCTTGAACTCTTTCGGCACTTTAGCAATTAGCCTAGTTTAGGCTAATTGCTAAAATCAGTCCCCCTGATATCAGAACTGGTTTTGGCCAGTATCAGATGGAGCTCGCTGAACCCTCAGAGAAGGATATCTTCAGTGGATGAAATTACAGAATCACATTTATTTATTTACTTTCCGTGGTAAGCTTAGGGAAGGTTCTGGTTACAGTTAATAAATGCAAAAGCCACTTGCAGGTCTTTGACAGCAACACTGTTCTCATGCATGCAACCATGTGTGGGATATTCCTCTGCTATCAGTCCTGTTTTCTAAAAGCAAGTATGAGAATATCGCGCTGAACATAACTTCCAAATTACAAATCCACAATCTCTTTTTGAAAATGCATGTATTTGTGATAATACAAACCTTCAATTTGTGATAATATCTCGCACTGTAAAGAGCGATGTGTGTTATGAAAAGTAATATTTTACAGTGTGTGATATGAACACTGGGTAATTTTGCTGTCATAAAACAGGGGAAGTGGAATGAATATTACACCGTCTGCTCCATCCAGCCCCCCCTTATTTTATGTCTCTAACTCTCTCCCTCTCTCTTATGCAGCTGTAGCGTCCTCGGGGCTACTGGCTAACCAGATCAGGTGCTAAATTCACTAATTGAATAATTTCACTGGGCTCCACAATGGGCCCTTTGAAAACCGCCTGCTCTTTGTGTCTGTCCTCGAGTGACTGAAAGTGGTACAGCCTTTTCAATGAAAGAGTAAGGCAGAGTTGCTGCAGTGGAGTAAACGCACTGCGATGATGTGCTGGCTTTGTGTTGCAGTGTTGTTGAACAGAACCAGTATCTTGGTGCTCAAGTGTATTGGATATCAATGGGAATGGTTTCACATACTGCCTGTTAGAGCTGATTTGCTGTGAATGCTTTATTGCCTGTTGAGATTGTTTAAGAGGGTAAGTAACAACCTTGATTCTTTAAAAATCAACTGAACCCGAGATCAATCCAACAAGCAAAGAATCAAAAATATAGATATTTCAGAAGCCTCAGCTGAAACAATACTGGAGCATTTGCTGGACTAGTTTCAGCTGCGGATGAAACATTTGCTGTTTTAATAGTTGTGGAAGTGGATCTCTAGGCCCCAAAGGTATAAGATCTATCAGGCTCTTGATAGTCAATACCTGTAATAAAGTAATGGTAAATTACTGTTCTGTCTTTTCACAGGGTTCTTGATGACAATAAAAAAATGTGCTTTACATATTATTGCATATTACCTAAATTTCATAGGTATTTTATTCCAAATTAACTCCAGTTTAAATCAGCACTGAATTGCAGTCTCACATGTTTCCTTTATTCTTCTAGCACATCCATTAGATCGATGGGAAGGAAGAGGATAAAGAAAAGAGACCTACAAGCAATTTTTGCTACTTATCTTTGAATATTACACACCATCACGTTAACCATTACTTTAAGAATTTACCCTATCATGGAAAAATAGGCTAACATTCTTGGGAATGTGTTGATTAGTCAAAAAAAAGATCATGCCAAATATAAAAACTTTAGTGCACTCCAAATCAACCCCTTCATGCAGAAATCTTTATTTTGGGGCACATGAATTATTTGCTTCATAAAACCTGAATATGTCATAAGATCCAGCTGCCCTGCACAGATTCTTAACTCTGATTAAAGGACCTAATGAAACAATCTCATTAAATAATTGTTTCAAGAGACAATAAAAAGCAAATATTTCTGAGAATTAGTGAAAATAAATAACTGTATGGCTGAGTTTACCTGACTCTGCTTTTCCCCTGACAGTAATCGGAAAATAAAACACCATTAAAGGTCACCATGCAAGCGTTGTCACAGTGACTGTTTATATTTTATTCCATTACCAAATAAAGTTCTGCAGCCAGTTTGAAATATGGAAATTATGGCTTTTTTTGTCTTCCTTCTTGTTGTCCGGACGTTTTTCTACTTCTTACACATTTTTGGGTGTTACCTGTTATTTCAGAAAACGCTGAACTAATTTTTTCCCCTTTTAATTTTTTTGTTGATCAAGAATGAAAAAGAACAAAAGGCCCATGAGTAAATTATTCAGAGTTCTTACAGAATGGCACTTGTCTCTGCTGGATCCTTGACCTCTTCTTATTCCCAAATTGTCCTTTGGTATCTGTATACTGCCAGCAGCGATGTTGGATGTCCAGAGAGAAAACTCCAGTTTAAAAGAGCAAAGGTACAGACAGAACAGCAAGAGCAGTGGTGATGGAGTAAATGCAGAGTGTCAACCAGGAGACACAGTTTGCGTCCTATTCTGTAGCTTTGTTTTATTCAGTTAGTTCCATTTTATTTTATTTTATTCTATTCTGTACAGTTGTGTACTGTATTTATTCTTATTGTATTCTAATTTTTGCCTCATAACTTTTGCACTGTCCACTTCCTGCTGTGACAAAACAAATTTCCCACGTGTGGGACTAATAAAGGTTATCTTATCTTATCTTATCTTTCATTCATTCTTTACATTCATTTGCTCTTTGGTAAGGTTTAGGCTAGTGAAAGTCATGCGAAAATGTACCCTTTCACAATGTTAGAGCTGTAACCCTGCAAAAATTAAGCTAAACAGTACCCAGAGCTTTAAATTGTGACGCCTGACCAGCCATTCGTATGTAAGGAATGGCTCCTTTGGTTCATCCGCTAGCCCATCTCTGATTCATCCAAAGCTTTGAGCCCCGTTATAACTTTGTGCCTACTTTGAAGTTATCTTTTTGCTGCTTTGGAGCCAAGAGCCTCGTGGTCATGGATCTCCTCATGCAATCCACCTCAAAAACTGATCGGTCTTTGGCACCCTGCTGGTCTCCTTTCACCCAGAAATCTGTGTCCCCAATTCCTCAAGCTTAGGTTTGATGTCTACAGTTCTGTTTGCGCTGCTCCAACCAGACCTGCGGATGACATTTTATTTCCTCGACTTTACTTTCTCGATTTGTGACCATATTTTCCTACTTTAGATTGACCTTTGCGATACCAGCCTTTGTGCTGGAACCAAAATTATAGGAGCGGGATGAAGAAGAGGAGACGCGGTGCCAAGTGGCTGACTGACGAGCTGCCTTTTCTGGGCCGCTCAAGCCTGAAACCTCGCTGTGCCATTCCCACTTCGGCCTGAGCCAGTCTATGTGACTTATGGAGTTTGGGCCCCTACACTGCCAATCCCACTTAGAGTGCAGTTTTCTGATAAACAAAAGCACATTCAAGCTTTAGCTTCTCATTTCACACTATGTGCTTTGGCTGTAGGCAATGCTTTCCTGAAGCCCCTGGCCTAGAGTCCAAAGAACGGCTCCAGTTGGCTTTCCTTAAAAAAAAAAAAAAGAGGGGGGAAAAGACGCCACATGTGGAGGATTAGGCTCCATCTTTCATCCTCCACGCTCTCTGCTCGCCCTCTGCTACTAGAGCCGTCACTGCTCCCAGTGAGCTGGTGAACCAGCCCCGTGGACACATTCAGTCTATGATTATCTTTTTCTTTTTTTTTTTACCTCTAACACCCAGCATGAACTCACCTGAGTCTCTCGTCTCTCCATCTCTGGCCTGCCCTCATCCCCCCTCCAGCTCTTCTAACCGTGCACGGGGATTGTGAACACGAACACACAATCTCCCTCTCTGCCCGCTCTCCTTTTCAGTGCTTGAGTTGGATTTAAACTTTTAGTTTGGTGCGGGGGCACACACATCCCTGGCTATTGTAGGAGGGAGACTGACTTTAAAAAAGCAGTTGTGATTCTGAATATTCTTACAGTAAAGTTCGTGGGGTATGCTGAGATGCCGATGCAGTTTTTAATTCCATAAATTGTCCTCATTGTGACTTTCCATATTTTCCCAAACGCCTGCGCCTCTGAAACCTGGCAACTATAGCATACAACAGCACTGTACATATGGTGCTTCAATCAAGAACCTGCAAATGTATTCCATGACAAACTTGTATTTCTTGAATGTACTTAACCTGTTTAGTATGAATAGTGCACCAGATGGATGGAAGAACAAGAATAAGGTAAACATGATACTTAATGCTCTTTCTATTAGAAATGTTAAGGCTCAGATCTGAAGGCGAGTGGCACCCGTCAAGGCCCTTTGTCTCCAGCTAAGCAGAGATACCAGAGTGGTTATTAGTGATGCATGTGAAACGCTAGCCAAGGCGTGTGATGACCCTGGGGGCCTCGCCTGTCTCAGGGAACAGATGTGCCACCCACTCGCAACAGTTGTACCCTTCCCACAATGGCCTTGTGGGAGACAGTGGGCTAGCTGCGGACTGAAGATGATACCTCACTTAACTAGCTCTCATGTTGGCTGCAGGGAGTGTGCGTCTCTGCGAAAAGAGGGAGCTGGAGAGGAAGGGAGAAACAGGGAGGGTGTGAACAGCACACATATTTACAGGATCAATATTTACCCAAAATTTTTCTTGGGAGCCAACACCTGCTGCATCTTTGTATAAAGTCGAGAAGTTGGAGAAATGAAATTGGCTGATCTCTCTTGAAGATTTCATTAACTTCCCCCCCAATATGAACTTGGGAACTTGATCAAGTTATCATAGCATTAAAGTCTTCAGCAGATTTTTCTCTACGCTTATTCTTTCTTTTCTTTTTTTTTCATCAGACAGCTCATTAAAGCAAATACAGCTAATAATGAAGATTTTAAAGGCTCATAGTACTCTCTAATTTTCTTTATTATTTCTTAATCCTTAATGAAGAGTTTCATTTACACCACGCTTATAGAGAAAACATGCATTTCAATGTGCTGAAAGTTAATTCATTTCCTTGTAATGCAATAGTTAGTTTTAATTGCTTTTTAATGTAGTCGGTTGACTATAATATTGCAGAAAACAAACTTTGTGTTGCATTCATTTCATTTCCATTTGAAATTCAGAGCCATTATTTCAGAATTTTTAATGGCACACCGTGACATGCTTCGTATTTGCAGGCTTCTCTTTGCAGTTTACCGTTTTCTCATAATGAGCAGAGCTATGGAAACATGCCGCATTATGATAATTGTGTACAATTCTGATATACTATACTTTAATAAAAGGATATTTGAACTCACAGCTTGCTGTCAGATCAAGACAGAGATATGTGTTGTGAGTGTTGGCACTAACAGGAATGAACTGTGACACCTAAATCAACAACTCGCAGAAGGACTTTGCCCCCAAATTCATTTGTCAATAGATTGAGTCAATATGGGTTGATCTGTGTGCAGCTCGACAGCCTTCTGTCTACCCGTCAACACACAGAGGACAGTGTCTGGCTAGACGTCTGGCCATTAACAGCATTATCTCTGTGTCTGCTGTGTAAACGCATCAAACGGTGGGTACACTTTAAAAAAAATAATAATACAATTTTTGTTTTCTGCCTGTCATGAAACCAGTGTCCCAGTTGTTTGAGTGAGTGAAACCCAACACGACATAAATGGAGTCCAAATTCAGTCTTTATAAGTGAGGTCTTGACTGATTTAATTATACTAAGTGGTAGGAAGCCCCCACACGCTATCAAATATTAAAGTGGTAATCTGTGAGAGTTTTGTTTTTATTTTCATGCCTTCTCTAGTGCTCGGCACTCACTGCTACAATTTAAAAACTTTTACCCGTCAATCGGACATTCTGGGTGAGTACACCACAGGTGGTCCTTTATATTTGGACTTTTGAACAGGAATTAGAATCAGTTCTTTTGCTTTTCAGTGCACCAAACAAACCACAGCGACTTTCACCTCACCAGGGTCAAATGCTGCTTTTTTGTCAAAGCGACTGGCATCTTATAGATATGCATAAAGTGTCTTTTGAGATGGATCCGAACTGCACACACGTGGATGCTTGTAAAGAGCCCCTTGGCATCTCTTTAAACCTACTGGGGTAGGTATGAAGGAAATAAATCAGCAAATGAAAGCAAAGCAAAACACAAAGTTCCCAAACTGAACACAAATAACCGACTTTGGGTGACAAACTTGTGGCTTACTCTTCCACCATCGTCCAAACTTGTTTACAGAGGTTGGTTATCTCCTGGTTTGTTGAGGCACTAACAGTAAAGGACGTCTTGGTTCTAGTAATGTTTGTGCTGTGATTGAATGGCTGTATTTGACACTGTGGAATTAATATGTTGGCTCAGCAGTCATGATCCAGAGCTAGCCTTAGTCGCTCGTTTAGCCTTTCACTTAATCACAGTGTTGGTCAATCTTAAACTGTGGTGTGTCTCCTTAAACTCAGCTATATGTATGTAAGTTCAGTCCCAATTAGTTTTTGGTTAGTTTGCCTTACTGGATCTCACTAGCTGTACTTTATGAGGAAATTCTCAAGTCATATGTCTGACTTGACAAATGGATTAAGGAAACATAAGAAAGTGTTTGGTTCCTGTATACAGATCCTACATCCAGTTCTTATAAGGTTCCCTCTGTTTGGTAAGACTTCAAAGGTCATAATGTGGAACTTTCAATTTAATGTTAGGGACCTTTCACACGGTGACTCTAACTTTTTTCTTTTAGGCTGGATGTGAAGAACATTAGCCTGAATTGAGTAGACCTGGACCATTTGTAGCAGTGTAGAATAAGATATAACATCTGCGGCCCCTGAATGAAAACCTGGCCTCACAATGCATGTATGTCACAATGAGCGCAATTAATGAATTTTTAGATGCAATGGCTTCTGGTGCATTTAACAACAGAGAGGAAGGTAAACCGGGAAAATAACCTCCAGCTCAGGCTGCGTGGAGTTTGGCGTCCCGGACAGTATGTGCTCCATCTCTCGCCCCGTGACAACTGGGATGGACTCCAGGGCCGGAATTGCGGAAGTTATGTGCAAATTATTTTTCAAGATGATGGAAGTTATATAGCTCCACTTTTTAACACCAAATATGATTTTATAATGCCTGAATGTCCTTAAAAAATGCTTTTTTTCGAGCTTGAATAAGTGATTAGAAGACTGACATAAACAATTTAAGTGGCTAAATTGTTTTTCAACTGATAAAGTCTTTAAATAACATACCGCTCCAACTTGTTAATTGTCAGCATTTTCACTATTAATACATTTTCAAAATGCGAACTCTGGGTTGCGATGATGAAAATCTGATATTTACCTATATTCTGATAGGCTTAAACTATTACGCAAGATGACACCGTACATGTTGGTCGTTAAAACAGTTTCTTGATTATTTCTGTTTTTCAGCTTCAAAGTTTTTATCGGGTCAGAATAAAGACAGCTGGCTTTTTTTCACTGACTGATTAACTGAATATACCGAAGCTAAATTGAGGCTCACAGACATAAAACCCAACCTACTGCAAAGAGGCTCTACTGAGCGTTTTGAACGACAAGCACCCACCAAAACACCGTTCACATTTCAGACAATAAATCATTAGTAACAACCATGGCATCTCTTTCCCTCTCACCCCCTCCGCCACCACCACCTCCCTCTTAATGCCAATCAGAGCAAGATGGGAAGATTCCCTCCAACTCTTGAGATCCAGCATGTGTTTCTCCCAGAGGGGAAAAATTAATTCCTCCTCCTCCTCGGCATCCTCCTCCTCCTTTTTCTCCGCCAAGGTGCAGCATGCTTCCTCTTTTTCTCTCCCCATCTGAAAGAATACAAGAGAATGAGAACCTCTCCTGAGGGGATCCAGCTTATATACTATTTCATCCGCATTTAAATCCTCTGATAAATGCGAATGTGAATGCCTTAGCGGGGAACTTGCAAAATAAAGAGAGATTATTTTCTGGAGATACTAATATTAGTCTTTTGGCATGGGGTAGAGTGAATACGACACCCAAGCGTGGGGAAGTCTATTGATGGTGATATTTAATCTAGTGTAAGCATTGCTCGTTGTCAAAGGAGTGGAATAAAGGGGAGAGGAATATGGGTTGTTTTTTTATTTACATACCTGTGAGAATGATGATCCATTCAAATAGATGACTTATCAGGCCGGAACAGAACCTCCCTCTCGCCAGAGGCAATGAAGAGGAAGAAAAATAAGTTAAGTCTTGCATTATTCTGAATGAAAGCTTTTGTTGGCAAGATTTGGTCTCTCTATATATTCTACAGTACAACTTTTTAACTACTTTTGGCATTTTGTAACGAGTAAACTATTGTTTCGCCTTGTTTTTTAAGTTCGAAGTTGTTGAGGAATTCTCGTAAAGTTTTTTTTCCCCTCTGCCTTCATCATCCAGGTACCGAGCCGCACTTTTCCTTCCCACTTTGATGCAGGGAAAGAGATCAAACGAATCCTTAAGACACCGATAATAATACGTTTTTATTATGTTTTCATTGTTCCCCGGGACTGTCATTTCCAGCAGCTTCTGCGCGAGGAGACACGAAGACGGTTTCCATCACAAATATTCCTTTCAGGATCTGTTAGGCCTTGCTTGTCATCTGGATGAAAAGGAATCGTGGGGATTTTTGTGCTTGCCCTTAATCTCCCTAACTGATGCTGGGAGTGCAAATCAAATCCAATTATAGGCAATGTGGGCCTTCAGCCTCTTTGAGGAAAGATATTGGAGACACTGATGGTTATCTAATGTTTTTCTTTCTTCTCTCTCTGCTTTGAAACAACCAGCAGAGAGTGAGGTCATGGGAGTAGATCCGAGTGCTTGCAAGACCCCACTTGAGATGATTTTTTTTTTCATTGTCCACAACAGTCCATTTCCCTTTTCTTTTCAATACAAAGATTATTAGGCTTCCTAAGATCTTTACATGTTGGGGGAAAAAATGACTGAACGATGCCGAAAAAAACGCTTCAGGCGTGGTGACATTCATATTTAATAGTAGTAATCTGCACGAACAAAGGCAACTTTATGATTTCTAAGATGATAACTACAGGTAAAAAAAAAAAAAAAGAAGCTGACTCTACTTTTTATGGCCCTCATGCATATTTTAGAATTTCAATTAGGCTGTGGAAATAGCAGTAAAAGCATGTATTTGTTGGGTAATTTGGCTGCTGTTTGAGGACAAGATGTTTATTTTTTCATTTATTAATGCGAGTTTCTGAGGGTAACACAGGTACCAACGCTACACTATGAGCAAGCAAAGTGCTGCCCCATCCTTCTAATAATGATCCATGAATTATTATTTCTATTATTATTATTACTACAGTTAATAAGCAAGTGGTACTTTATGCAGCAACGATGGAGCCATTTTTAAAGGGACAGTTCCCCCAAAATTTCTACTTCGGCTTCTAATGTTATTTAACCTTCTAGACTGTTTTGGTGTGCGTTGCCAAGGTTTGGGATATATTCAGTTCAATTCAATTTAATCACAGCAATGGTTGCCTCGAGGAGCTTTATATTGTAGGTTAAAGACCCTACAATAATACAGTATACAACTGAGAGAAAGCTATAGGAATATCTACCTTCTGTTGAATATGACGACAGCACGTGAACTAACCTTGTGGTGCTTAAAGCAATGAAAAAGGAATGAGGAAAAACTCAGTCGTAGTTTTCATCTTTCCAGTAATCATGGCCTAAACAAAAACCTTTTTGTGAGCAGTTTCATGTATGAACATTTTTGTTCTACTAAATAACGCTCACTTAAAGGATTTTGCAGAAAAACGCACCCATCTACGAGTCTTTTTCTCGTGCACGTGTGACTGGATGTAAGCTTTAATGGCGCCCCCTCTTGGTTGAACTGTAATCTTGGGAAGTTACATGGATTTTTTGGTAGTCGATGTAGACATCCTACAAGCCTACAAGTGATTACAACAGAACTGGCTCTACTGCACTGCTGAACAACAAAAATAATAATACAAAAGCATGACGTTGGGTGAATTATTCCTTTGACATCTGCACATTCCTTATTTTCATAGATCTGGTCATAGAGTATGATTTATATGAAACCCTTGTTTGATGTCTGCAGCTGTTAATTAAATGTAATGAGAAATGATAGTCTTCCTGAAATATCTAGAGTAACACATACGCTTCATGAAGCTACCCTGAGTAAAAGTATCTAGTTACTTCTTACCGCTGGGAGCTGAGATGTTAAATAGGCTTGTTTGTGATTGGATGATTTTTGGTTTAAGTCCAGATTTTCTGCAACAATGAACCAGCAATTACCAGATCATCTGCCTTGTTTTCTGACATGGGGCCCATAAGCAATGCGTTTACAACCCCGGCTAAGACCGTATTGTGTCATAATGAGCAGCTTCCCGCAGGTCTGAGCATGTAGGGCTGTGAGAGAGTACAGCAAGGTGCCACTAAAAATACGTTCCCTGGAAGAAAAAACACCAGAAATGAAAATCCAACCAAAGGGATGGTGCAAAGGGACTAATGGGGGCTGAAATACTAATTTTGGATTCACTGACACAAACTCTTATCTGCTTTAATCCTAGCTTTGGAGAGCATGGCTAAGAATGTCCCTGTTAAAACTAATCTACGATTACAAAATATCTCGAACTCAATAAACTGAGATTATTCAAATCCCTTGTGGTGTAATCGCACCTAAGTGCCACCATGTAATCTCAACGAAATGTGTTTTGCATTCATCTGCCTCTTTCTCTCCCCGTCTCCCAGACGGCATGTAAGTAAACCTTGCCGTGGTGTGGGACGCTGCAAACTTAAGAATTTGCTGCTTATTTTGTATCATTAAAATATTAATCACAGATTAAGCCCCCTTAATACCCTATGGATTGCCATTTTAGAAAACAAATACAATAGTTCCCCCACGCTTTTCTTTGCAGAAACCTCCTGGCATCTCAGGAATCAGCTGCATGTTTCGCTGCTGAAAGAAAGACAGGAAAGGATAGAACTGTAATCCCTATCAATGCACTTTAGAAGCCACCTTCTTGCTAAAATGTGTGACTAATGGGCACAAATCTGCGGCTTTAGAAGCTGTCAGCGAGGACTGCCTAGGCCGTTGTTCCACTATTCACCGCATAAACGTAATAAACCGGTCGCGTTTGTTTTTGCCATTGCTAGAGTCTTTTTGTCCCTGCTCAGAGCAAATGTACCTTGAGGTCTTGTGTAGGGTTTCTCTTTTCAAGCTGCAGCTTCTTCTTCTCCTTCTTCTTTCTATTTATTTATTTATTTATTCGCTTTCCTCCTCCCGCCTGGTCTGTGTGCTGTTTCGTGGTGCCGTAATGACATTAAAACACGAACACTTAAAGGGCTTTTGGTGAGAGCTGCATTGTCTCCTGTGAAGGCTTCCAAAAAGAGGCTTTTATTTTGTTGTGGGATTTAATGCCAGTGTGTGTTACCTGATAACATTAAGGCAGAGCAGGGAAGCAGGAATATTCCCTGACTGGCAAAGCTTCAAGAATATTGACCACCAACAGGATTGCAGCTGATGCCGGCCATGTATATTCATGCGCTCAGAACGGCCTGATTATAGCTATTACAGAATTATATCCGGGGAGGCGCAATTCATTAGCCCTGATTTCTCTTTATCTCGCGTCAGAGTGCAAGGCTAGCTTACTGAAGGAGGGCTGAATAATCTTGCTGTGTTTCCAAAGCCAGATGAAAGAATCCATGTCAACTCTGGGATTCGGCAAACCTCCTGAGAGGGGAATTTCAGTGTAAAAGTTAGCAGGCCTTATACTTGGATGAGTAAAAACAAACTCGAAAAAGTTCCTTCAGAGTGATTTTTTCCCCCCTTTTTTTCTTCCTGGCAGGTGAGATTTTGTGGATCCAAATCGATTTATGTTGTTGTTTTTGCAATGGCAGTTAAATACACTTTGGGAAATGAGGTGAATGAAACCTATAAAATGAAGTTTGCTTCCAGCTGAATAGCTAATTCAGTGCATCCAGAAAAAAAGCGAGTCTTTTTTTCCTCTCCTCCGCTCACTGCCGTATGTGAGGGAGAAATAATGACAGTGTTTCGGCGTTGTTTGATCATCCTTAGCAAATTTGAATGCCAAATTTGTTTTGCAGGTGTTGCTCATGGAATAATTGAGCTGCATAATGTGGATAAGGTGTTGCTACCATACTACACTTAATACGCATTTTAAACACCAAAACAGCTCCAGCCGCTACGGAAGCCTAAAATCATTATAAGTCTATTTTCTTTTAAGGTTAAAAAATAGATTTTTCAATTGACACAGTTTGTCTTTGTAAGAGAAAACATGTTTTAATGTGAAAAGAATTAAAAACAATAACTACTTTGAACAGAGTCCAACTGATTGGAAACTTCATTGAAAATTTTTGACTTAAAAAAAAAAGTGACCTCTATATGTGTACACCTTTATGTACACATATGAATGGGGAGAGCAGTGCAACATTGAATCTCACTTCTCCAAAGCTTCTTGAAATACAATCATATTTTTATGATCGCCCATCCAGAAAAACTCACAAGAACTGAAGGATTTCTCCAAGTCAGTAAAGCGTCAGAGGAATCGTCCACGAGAAGAAGCTCAAAGGGTCATCTGGTCTGAGTTCATGTCCTATTCTGACAGTGCCTGAACCTCCGAGAGCTGGATAAAGACGACAAACCCCACCCATCTGATACATCAGGAAGAACTAATGCTGATAAAAATTTGTGCAGCTTTAATATAGAGTGCTCAGATACCAGAAAATATGTGCTGTATGTACACAGTGAACCAGTCTGCTCTGGTGTCTTGGGTGCATGGTGCTCCTCCTCTTGTCTTCCCAGGCAAAAGCTCTATAAACAGAGACTGAGCCACATGTAAATACACACGTGCACTCATGTGCGCACACACACTCAAAACAATGGCTATTACGAGGCACACCTGGGTTCCTGCCTGCGCCATCCTCCTAATATCTTTTAAATCTTCACATAAGGTATGCCTTCCATAGGGCTTACAATACCATTTGCTCTAATAAATTCTTTTGGCAGTGCTGAGTGCAAGCTGCTTCTCTAAGGCCCCAGGAGAAGCACGCGGGGAGCGAGAAGGGAGAGGCAGCCCAAAATATGAGGATAAATAGTGGGGAATCCTCCAGGACCCCAGCCCTGGTAATCAACATTCTTCCAACTGGAAACATTTTCCAATTCTTTATCTTCATTTAGCTTCCTTACCTAGTAATTCTTAGCAGCGGGCTGCAATAATTTGCATTGACGCCTGAATCGAAAAAACAAGAAGGGTCCAAATTGAAGGTTTTTGGAGGGATGAGGGGAGCCCAGGGGAGAAAGAGAAAGGGAGAAAGGAGGGGGCGATGGTTATAAGCAAATGAAATTAATGACGGTTAGTGTTTGTCTAGCGAAGACAGGAAGGAGCACGGTGTCGGGTGCCATGTTAAACACTCCACACACGGTAAAGTAGCTAATCCAGGCTCCCTCCATCTCAAGCCTCTGTGTGATTACAGCGAACAGTCTCCTCATCGTGAACGCCGTGGAGCAGAGCGGCGGCCCTAGTTACCTCTCCAACAAGAGGCTCATTAAGAGCAAGAGAGAGTCAGAAAGAGAGCGAGAGAGAAAGAGAAGGGAGGAGGAGGGAAAAAAACGATTTTTAAGTGTTGACTAATAGAGGAGCTCCAAGGTATTTATTTCTTATTGTTTCCCTGCAAAGTCATTATGCCACACTGGAGGTTGTTCTTTCCACTTTCCGGCAAGAGAGAGCGAGTGAAGTACACAGGGTGTGTGTGTGTGCAACGTGTGTGTGCAACGTGTGTGTGCAACGTGTGTGTGCAACGTGTGTGTGCGTGCTTGTATCTGTGTGTATTTCCTTTCACCCTCCCTCACTCCTACTCTAAGGGAGGCGGTGATGACTTGAGGCAAGCCTGGATCTCCAACACTGAGATGCACTTCTATTGTGGCTCTTTGCTGCTGCAGCATATGAACTGTCACTTGTTAAGTTAAATTATACATTGCCTCTCCTAATTCCCAGCCCGATATTTCTGGCAGAAGGGAGGTACACGCGGACAGGCAGCATCTGTTAGACCCACTGATGAAGGCCAAAAACCCTTTTTCTCTGCACCCATTCGTCATCGGCTCTGACAACGCTCGGCTCATCTGATCTGCTGCTGCCGACTGAGCGAGCTGCAAAAGTAAAATTAACTTTTTTTAAAGGAGAGAGATGAATTCCTGAAATTGGTTTTGATTTATCTCCATTACAAACAATTTAAAAGTACACATTTCAAGCTGTTTCTCAGCAACTCTGACATTTAATAATGTTCTCAACTTTATTCTAGTTGCATGTTGTTGCTGCTGGAAATATTTTAAAGGTTAAATGGTTTAATGGTAATTATATAAAGCAACATTGGAATATTACACCATCTAAAGACAGTTTTATCAGTTCTCAATTGTCTTAACAATAGTTTAATTGTTAGCTCGCCCGCCCACACAATAGTTGGGCAAAGACAAAAACCACTAATGGCTCAGCAAAGGAGAAGATGAATAAAATTAAAAGACACCTGCACACCTCTTCTCTTCTAGTTGAATAGATTTCTTTGTTAATTTTGGAAGTGAGTTCAGTCATTACAAAGAACACCTACTGTCCTCCTAAGCTGCACTTTAAAGCATTTAAGCATTTATCGGCACAATAGCCCATTCAATTACACTGATAACGAATGCAAAGCGGTGCATTGTTGATTCCAACTTTCTTGCATAAAGAAACTACAACTTGAACCACAAAACCAATGTGGAAACTTAACCTGAAAATAATTTTCCTGCAGTATAAGCCTGCATCTGTTGATTAATCAGCCTGTGTGCAGTTAATTGTTGAGAGGCAAATAATCACTTTGACCTTTTGGCGCATCAAAGGTCAAAGGTATTTCTGCGGATAAACACTTTCGCTGTCTGGAACACCAGCAAGGCATCATGGGAAGTGGAAGTCCTTAGTGCCATGTAGTAAGGCATGTTTTGAGTGACAAAGTTATTTCTAGTATTAAAATATGTTAAAAACCAGACCAATTTATTTCATTCTAATTGGCCGATTCCACAAAAAAACATCGCTGCGTGTCATCTTTTTGCCACCACAGTACTCGATTGCATTATATTTTTCAACCCATATAAACTATCATCAAAATATGATCAATTTTTCTCAGTCAAAGACATTTAAATACCTCTTTACATACCTGATGGATGAAGTTCTCCAAGATTTTCTAAACTTTATGCCGTTTTATGTTTTTGCAGCTCAGGACATGAAAAACACCTCGAGTATAAACATGAAACCGCAGTCAGAAAAATATCTGCAGCTGACAAAAATCCAGGCATGTTAAGTAGAGTGGATGAGGGGGAAGGCTGGGTGACAGCATGAATAACTTACATGCATGGACTGATTTACAGTGGCTCTTACAGATGGTATAATATTCACTGCTCACATCAAAATATACATCGCTAAATGTAAATTGTTGGTTTGTTAAGAAAAAACTAGAAATATCTCACACCTTTAAACACACAGATTAGAATTCCCTCTTAAATTTGGAAAAGCCGATCTTAACTCTCTTTCTACAAGTACTCGGTGTGCTCATAATCCAGAATTCCAGGTGTGATAAAGTGCAGCAATAAAATGGTTTGAAAACACTTTCTGAGCAGGTCAGGTGTGTGTAAATTGCTGAGATTCAGGTGTCATTAGTTTTCTGAGGGCACCATTCTCACCCCCCTCCTCTCTGCCAGCGGATCTCTGCAGCCACCAGTTTGTTATGTGACACCTCCTGGTCGAGACTGAGGCTGCAGCTCAGAGGCAACTCGCGCTCGCTGTGTGCTGTGTGCGTATTTGTGCATGTGCGTGTCCATATGTGTGTACATAAGTCTGTCTATATCTTTAAGAGGGACAGAACAAGGTGCTGTGTGATTGAAGAGGCATGTGAGAGTGCGCGTCAGTGTGTGCATACATACGGTACATACCCCCACTTAGGAAAGCCAACCATCGTCAGTGTCTCCAATGGCTTAGGGCCCTTTCCTCTCTCTCCCATGGGGACCCTTGATTGAAGCCAGAATTCCTCCACGTGTGCGCGTCTGTGTGAATGTGTATGCTTGTGTGTGTGTGTGCGAGACTCAGGCTTGCTGGGATTGCATTAGACAAAAGGGACGCACTTGCCAGCAGCTGTGGTGAAGACAGCAGAATCCCACCCCACCTAAAGCACCCCATTGGTTCCTCCTTCGTCTCCCAGCCTCCCTTGGTCCAGTTAGGCAACTGGAGCAGCGATGGCGCCCGCTCAGGAGAAGAAAAGGCCCCTCGGGAGTCTGGAAAGTGAATAAAGGAACGCGCAGAAAGAGAGAATAAGCATTTTTCATGCTTTTTGTGTTTAATGCCATTTCCAAAAATAATGTGGGCCTCTGAAAACAGAAGGTAAAGATTTTTAAGAAAACATGTCCGCACATAGACACACACACACACACACACACACACACACACACACACACATGCGCGAGCACATACACAAACCGCCAGTTTGGGGAGGGTTACTGTGAATACCTGATTCTTCCCCCTCTTTTTTCTCCTCATCTCCCTTTAAAAATCTGCAAATCCATTTGCTAAACAGCTGCACCTCTGTAGTGCACAGATAACAACCTGGGCCAGACTGGCTTTGCGGCAGCGAGTGGAGGCAGATAGGCCCAAATCTCTGGCCCTTTTTTCAAAAATGCTAATGACGAAGGAAACACTTCCCCGGCCAAAAAAAAAAGAAAAAAAAGAAAAAAAAAGGCAGAAAGAGATGGAGAGCGAGCGTGAGGGAGAGAGGAGGCTCTTGTAGATCTGTCAATTGCTATTTTGACAGATATTTGCTTGTAAGTACACACAACACTTGTTCCCTGTGTCTTATCTGGTGCTGTGCAGAACACTGACCTACATTACATCAAGCACAATATGATGCACAAACACGCTCTGTTCAATAGCCCGCTTTTTCTGTTGTTGTTGTTTGTTTTTTCTCACTCCCCCTCTGCTCTCTTTTTCACCTTAAAAACAGATGGATTCAAATGAAATGGCTGCAAATCCTGTGAACAGAAGGTATTCTTTCTCAAATAAAACCTTGTGGCTTAAAGGGAGAATCTTGCGACCATCTCCGGATGTTTGATTGCTCCTCAAAGGCCTGAGCAACTGCACTCAGTGGAGGAGAGTAAATATTGGAAATATTGCCACAGCTGCTCATTCACTCCATCTCTAACTCTCCGTCTCTGCCTCGCGCTCACACTCTGCGACATGTAGACACAATGGCGCAGAAAGCATTCTGATTGCGATGTGATGTACTGTTTGTCCGTGCTATACGTAGGCTCTTTTTCCTGCTTAACAGCTTTCGGTGAGGTCAGAAGTCAATCAGAGAGCAGCAGCGCCCGCAGCTAGAAGAACTTTAGTGTCTCACACAAACACACTTCAGTGAAATGGATGATTTCCAACACAGAGTTTTAAATTGAGGTGCTTCAGTTGACAGATTGGCTCGCTAATCACCAGAGGCTGCATTACAGAAACTCCCTAACTATGAAATCCTCTCTTTATTTGTTTGGTAACCATGAAAATGTGAGTTACTTCCCTGATTTACAGCTTTATAAATAAATAAATAAACTCAATGCAAGGGCCAACTTACTTGTTTCTAATGCTTTCAGCCACATCTTATGGCCTTCCTCAATGAAGGAGTGGAGAAACACCTCTAAACACGTTTCTGCGGGCAGAATTCCACATGAGTATAGCCTCCAGAGGGAGCAATGTCGTGCGATGTACTTGCATTTATATAAAGAGTATAACAGATATTAAATTTTTTGCCACCTCTAATACCAAACTCACCTCTTAGTAGAACATCTGGCAGCCACTCGTGATGGCACAAAGAAGAACCCTGCTTTGTAACATAGTGCTATCTGGAAGAACAAATTCTTCATTGCAAAGCAGTGACGATGAAAGTGAACTGAATGCCCATTCAGGAGGTGCACTCTGTATCCAAGGCTGCACAGACTGGTCTTTGATTGGATTTGACATCAAACCCACGCTAAATAATTATGCATATGTATAGAAAACAACATATAAAAGCTGCCAATGAGCCATGATAAAAAGAAATGAACATATGCACACATTTGAATATAGAGATGACAGGATATTAGAATTTAATTAGTTCTTTTTAATATATTTCTTATGTCATTCAGCATTACAAATTACTTCTTTAGATTATCATGCTGTGTGTGTGTGTGTGTGTGTGTGTGTGTGTGTGTGTGTGTGTGTGTGTGTGTGTGTGTGTGTGTGTGCATTTTGTGGTCTCCACACAGGAAGCAATTTCCTTGTTGCATTACTTTAGTTGATGGTTTGTTGCTAGCGGACATTCCAGGCTCTGGTTGCCTTGGTGACCCTCAGAGGTTATATTGGATCTGACGCTTGAAGTCGCTGAACGTCTCTGGACTGGTCACCATGTCCTGTGTGAACGCCTCATTTGATTTCCTGCTGTCGGGTCGTTAAATTTGCTGTTAACAACTTGTTGTTTTTTGGAATAATTTATTTATTTGATGATTTATTTTTAAAATCCCGACCTGCTGTAAAGCAAAAGGTAAATGTAGTGTGGTTAAAAAGTACAATATTTCCCCCCAAAATATTGCACGGACAAAAATTATTATAATAGTACTGTACTTGATTGCACTTGTATCCGCTTATACAACTGAAAATCTGATAAATGACTCAGTGAAAAGATCTAAAGTTTATAAATCAGGAGAAGCTTGGGTGGGAAACGTTAAAAGAAAAATGCTACCAGATCTCTATACCAGTGTTTACCAACTACTGTGCTGCATAGGTGTGCCGTGGAATATTATGTGGTTCCACCTAATTGGTACTCTAAGCGACCAGCGTGAGTAACGGGCAGAACAATTACATTCTCTTCCACTAGAGGGCAGTACAACTACCTGCTCTAATTAAATGGGTTGCTAACTGCCAGTAAAACAGAAGAAGACGAGGAAGAAATGACATAATAGTCATGCTGTGAGACAACGCAGGGCCTAATAGCAATAGATAAATATTTGAAAAGAGAAAGTAGTCTGACTTGAGTCCTGGAGAAAGTTCTGACCCAGATGAAGGCCCTAGCATGAGTAGAGGTCAGAAGAAAGCAAAAAAGGTATACTGGGGACAAACCGAGCCAAATCTGTTACGCTTGGTGTGCAGGGAAAAATTATCAATATGCTTTTGGTGACATTTTTGTTTGGTTTGTGCTGGTGTGATTTTTCTAATGTGAAATATGTGCCGTGGCTCCAAAAGATTGGGAAACGCTGCTCTATACAGTAGCTTAAACCTGTGAACTCATGAAGCTGTAGTAACTCTGCAGGCCACTTGAGGCTCGGTCTAAAACTGAGTCAGTCCTCATAGACTTCCATGTTAAAGTCCCAGATTTTAGAGCACAAATAAATATATCAACATTCTGACATGAAGGATGGTTTTGGGTTCTACAGCCATGGGACTTTTTTTTCCGATGAGTTAACAATTTTAATAGTAACAAAGATTACACTTATGCATTAAGAAGGACTTGGCTGTTTGACTGGCAAGTAGATATTGCTCTAAATATTAAGCTTGGCCTTACCTACACTAAGTCAAGTCGCTGTCCTGCACCTCCAACCTGAAATGGACACGCCGGTCCACCATGTCCATTTTAAACTTTGCCTCTCCAAAGCGTGAAAAGAACACGCATTGGAGAGGTTGCAGTAAGCTTCAGTAACAGCAGAGGGAGATATTTTATTTCAAGCTAACCCGTGCAGCAGTGGTTAGCACTGTGCATGTGTCAATGTAATTTGATGAACACAACTTATGGCCTGAAAAGCAAGCCATAACTTCCTGTTGTAGTCTTTTCAAAGTAAAAGTCATGACACTCAGACCACTCAGAGGCTCGAGCGTCAGAGTTTGAGTCATAAAAAAATAAATAGATAAATAATGATTATACCCATACTTGCTGTGTGATGAATTATACTAGTCACACAGCATGCCAAGGTGAATATAATTCTAGTATTATTCAGATGTTAACACTATGTGGATGGAGTCTGTGACTGTACCATGTACATTATGAACAGTCTTTGCTAACCAGCCTGGCCAAAGCTGTTAATTTAGTATTTCACCTTCTCACCAAATATGTCAAAAAAGAAAGGAAAAAGACAAATTTAACATTTCAAAATGATAGTCAATAATAATCCACAAATCGATAGGTGACAGCACTGTGGTTACATCCATCTACAGTCTACAAGGGAAACACTTCAACATAACACATCTGACTCTTCAGCTGTTGATTTGCATTGTGATTAATATAGATGCCAGATTTCCACATGAAAAATATCCTTAACAAACACTACATATCTACTTCTGCTGTGGTGATTTTCATCTCTTCTGAACAGCAAAGAAACACACTGCACAAGCACAACCTCAGTACGAAAACTGTCAGGTCCCAAAGGCTGCAGATCCACACCTGCTCAGTTTTCTTTCTCACACTATAATGGTGTGACACAGCAGTATGGACCTTGTGCTAAATACACTATTAGATATATAAACTGAATATTTTATATCCTCACATTGTTGTTTATTTTGTTAATGGTGATGTTTATCCATTAGGTCGTCTAGGCTTATTTTTAATTGCCATATTTAATACTAATGAGTGAATGACTAAAAGTTACTGTAACTCATTAACTACATTATTTGATCTATAGAAGCCTCCTACGAGGCCTTTGGTACAACTCAATGCATTTTGTTTGAGAAAAATTAAACATTTTTCAATTAGAAAAGCAACAATGTTCACTGAGTAAAGCGACTGAACTGAAGCCACTAATTTACTATTTATAAGTTGCACTCATGAGTTTATCAAACTCACTTGGCAGATAAACAACAATGTGACCACACTATCATCCATAACCAGCTATTACTTCCCATCAGCTGAAGTTCTAGTCCTCAAAGAGATAATTAAAGGTTCTCTTTTCACTGTAATTGTCAGTTCACTTAATTGTGTTTTGATATATTGGAGAATGTATAGCTTATTCCCACCCCCAAATCCATCATGCATACATTAGGTTGTTTGTCTGTAGGATTTTTCATAGCCGATGCCCTTTGGGATTTGACCCCTCTTTATGTTGACTGGCAGGTATGTTGCGAGGCAGGAGGAGTGGGAGGTTCGCCCCTGCATGGCCCCAAGAAAGAAAGGTGTGTGTTTCCATCTATGTGTGTCAGTGTGCATGCAAGACTGCTTCATCTTTTACAGAAAGTGTGTGCAGCTGATACAGGAAGTGCTCAGTTACAAGCAGTTTTAGGGTGTTTTTTTTTAATTGAGTAAAAGTTGTTCAGTATAGAACGCTGAAAGAACGTGACGTGGTTGGACCTTACAAATCCATTTATCCAGAGGGAAGCTCTGAGTAGAGCTTCCCTCTCTGGCAAATAGCAGTTGACGTTGTGTTAGGCATCTGATCATGATGTTTTCTGGCAGGCTGCCATTGGAGGTTTTCTAGGCAACCGGGAAAGCCACAATGGATACACTGAGTTTACTTGTATCCAATATCTAAGTAAGAAAGTAAGTCAAGTTTACTTCTTTCACAGACAAGCACTGACAAAGAGCTGTACAGCAAAATAGAGTAAAATAAGTAAAAAAACATATTATAATTAAATTAAAGTGGCATTAATAGTAATATGAAATCAAGTAAGACAGAAAAAATGGTTAAAAAACAAAAGCTACAGTACAAACATTATGTAAAGAGACATAGGTTTTACCATAATTCTTGTGCCACATACACCACACATTTACAGGATGGATTCATTAACATTTGACCAATAACTGCTGGTCTCATTAGGGATGTACTGTTAGTAACATAGTAACATTTAGGACTGTTTTTGGTCTGGAAAACACATTAAAACATCCATCCATCCATTCTCTTCCACTTACCCCTTTTCAGGGTTGCGGGTGGGGGGGACATCTACAAAATAACAGTTTAAATACAACAAAGCTGAAATAAAGATCACAATAGGGGGAAACAATTGATGATACTTTTGTGAAACCAAAGCCACAAAGTGTTTCAACAGAACCAAGGCAGACACTTGGGAAATCACAGATTTGGCTGATAATGGATATTAATTAATAATTTTTGGATTATCTAAATACACGTCTGAAACACTCGTCACATGAAAATATTTATTAGCAGCCATTAAATATATGATCAGATACGTTTGCATGTATTTTTTGTGAGTTTACAGTGGTTTAGATTGTCTGGAAAGCTATGTCACCTTTATTTTTTAAACATTAATTCAGATTTTCCATGCTTCCTACAACCCCATAAATAGAAGCTGATAAAGATGATAAACCTAGATTATTTGCAACAAGCATCTGGACAGATTGGAGCTTTTACTATGTACACCTCCTCATTCAAAACTTCCACACCACCTGTAAAAATATCACCTACTACTTCATAATTGTATGGCAATCCATCATGTTCTAAAGTATATGTATATGAATATGAATCAGCCTTATCACATAGTTCACAAAAGAACGTAAAAAAGCGCAACGCCAGCCTCGTTCGGTACAATAGGCCTTAATGCTGCGTTTGAGTGAGACTGTCGCCACATGCAGCCCAGAGAAAGCAGGCAAGACAGAGTAAACAGTTTGTTCCTGCAAACAGCTCGATGCCAATCAGCAATTAATGAGGCGATGCTGGAACCACCGGCTGAGAGAAGTTAAACTGAGCTGAATTAAGGAGCAATATCATCCCTCATGCAGGTGCTCGCCGAACGAATAACTGCTTTAATTACTGTTATTCAATCATTTGCTTTTTTTCCCTGCTGCATCCAAACACGACTCTGGTATTATCCCTTTTTCTTGTCAATTTAAAGACGCCTATCACAGACATCCTACCTACATGTTTCTCTCATGGCACTAAAGCATATTTGACCCTTGCAGAAAACAGAAGAAGAAGCTGCTTCCAGTCTTGAAGTGCGTATTGTAAAAGAAAGAAAAGCTCAATAGCAAGGTGCAGTTTGCAGAGTCCCTCTGTTTGAATAGGTCCTTATCTCGGTTTACATACTCGGGGTGGAGAGGTTTGTGGGTGCGTTTGATGGGAAACATCTGCGTGTGATATGGGGGATCTTCAGGGATGGGGGAGGAAAAAATGGGCGTCTTTGCACCTGCTTTGGTACACTGCTCCACAATGCCTGTTATTTCTGCTAGAGGTGTCTCATGTTGTTTTTGCCATCACATACTGTCAAGATGAAGAGTACAGATTTGTTCATTTTAATTATATGGATACAGAGTCAAAGTCAGATATGAAATATGGGACTGAGTCTGACTTTCAGGCCATGCACCAAGGCATTTGGAAACAAGATTTCTATTTTTTTTATCTTTAAAAAACTGAACCACCAACCCTATATTTCCACTTTTTTTAAATAAATAAATGTATTAACATAGGGAATATTAATGCAGAGTCAGCTGATGGTCACTAAGATATGAATGTCCAACAATTTGTAACAGGTAGGTGTTCATTAATGGGAAACACATGGAAACGTTCGCTGAAGACAAAGAGAAAGTCATCACGATTGACTAAAGTCTGCAGTATAAGATGATGTTAAAGTTGCAGCACGATCTGATATCGTCGTGTTGGTGTTGTTCCCAGATCAACATAGTAAATGTTGTTCCAGGATCAACATTGCAAGTGACCAATCAGAATGTTGTGACGTCATACTTTTGCAACTTCGGGAAAAAACGCCATAAAACAAAAAACTGTACTTAAGCTGCGAGAAACTGCCTCTGTCTGCCGATCAACAGACCCTAACCCTTTAATAAACGCTAAGCAGAATTGATATTGTCCTTGCAACATTGGAATTTCATAAATGCACGAATGGCTTGGCGCACCAAAGAATAACGTCACAACAAGGTGATTGGTCACTTGCAATGTTGATCCTGGAACAACATTTACTATGTTGTTCCAGGATCAACACCAACACGACGATATCAGATCATCCAAAGTTGCATTATACCTTTGCTATGGTAAGGGATGTGGTCAGAAATAATTAATTGTATGCATCTGTCCATGCCATTCTCAAGATTATCAGGAAATATCTGGAGGAAACATCCTCAAAAGCGGCACAAATGTTCACTTGGTCTCCAGGACAAAGTGACTATAAATACTTCAAATGAACCTGTGACCTCCCGAACTTCATTTAGTTTACAAATTAAAAGATTTCTGTGAAATCACAACTAAATCCATATGCTAATAATAAAAAAACCAAACACATGTACACACATGGGATGAAATTATAAATTATTAATTTCAAAAAAGGTCAAAGGTCATTTGTACTGTTACCATATAATGTTACCCCAAAACAACCTTTCTAGACCTATTTTCTGCTTTAATTCCGAAATGGAAGGAGAGATTGTCACCCATTTAAATGCCCAATTTGGAAAGTTCAATAAAATAAACATGCCATTGAAGTTAGAAAGCTTTGAACTTCCAGATTCACAAGAACTCCATGTTTCTTGTGTTTGAGTCTGAAGCACAAACTGCAATTTGAATGACTGACAAGGCAGTAAATTGGTTAAATTAAAAATGTAAGCTGAAAAAAGTTGCTGGTAGTAAAGTAGCCACATTAAAAAAAGAAAAAAAAGCTGTGGTAAACCCAATGCACACTACCTGATCAGCACCAAATGAAGTCAGTGCTAATTGTGCTGCTGTGTGCGCAATACTTTTGCCATAACAGCTTTACAAGATGATGTCAGTGGGGTGTTTATAGCCTGTTCCACTGCTCCCAGCTGGCCAAAAACTATTAATACTGCTTTTAAGGAAATGAATAAGGTGACGGCAAAGTCTGCCCCCACAAGCTGTGTGGCACCTTTGTCACGCATGGCGGTGCTTTTGCTACCAACTAAGGAAATAAAGAAAAATAAGCATAATTTTAAACTTTTAAAATCGGCTCATAATGTGTTTGCTGCTTAAATGGTGAAGTCACTTTCAGGCCCACTTTTTTCTACGCCTTCACAAAAAAGGTTGTCCAATTGTTCAGATGTCCTGATATACAACTTCCCGTCAACCATTGTATTTGCTGCTCATGCATGATTTAAAAAAGGTTTGTAAACTCAAGTTTTCTCTAAAGTTGACCTTTCTAATGTGAAGACAGAAATAATACGGCTTGTATTCTCTGGGGAGAGCCGGGGAGGGATGAGGGAGCCGGCGCACAATAGCTCTGTAGGATTTGAGGGGATTGACACAAAACAAACGAGGTGATTTCCCTCAGAGTCAGAGGAGGGATCTATCTCCGTAGAGCTGCATGCTGACAAGTGCTGGTCCCCGGGGACGACAAATAGAGATGTTACCGCTCCAGAGGGAAACAGGCGGCTTCCCTGCTTTCATGTTACTGAACATAAGGCAGAGAACAGCAAAGGAAGGAGGAATCTGGAGATGCTAAAGAGCTTTTATATGATAAATATGACGCGAGCATCACTTAACAGACAGCAGAGTCATGTTTTGTTAGTCTCATGCTCTACACATTTGCTGTGTGTAAATAGTATTAACATATTTGTATCTTAGTTGGATAAGGTTTTGTTTTTAACTAATTTTCCTTGCAGATATTTTTTTTGTTAGCAGCGGAGGAATCCTTGGTTGTATCACATTCCCAAAAAATGTTATTGTTATTGATAGAAAAGTCAAATCTTTGTTACACCTGCAAATTTCAGGTGTATTTCCTTTAAGAAATTCAGGTTATTAATTTTACAAAAATAAATTGTGATTTTTCCTTCAAATGGCAGAAAGAGCAAATTATTTTTAAGATTGCTGACTTTAATCCCAAGAAATCCAGACACTGTAGCATGCTCGCTCATGTTCATCACACCTCAGAAGGAAGGAAACCATACATCTACTTATCTTTGGCCACAGCCAGTGATAACTGTCTCCTCGTTGGACATTTATAAAGTCACACAATCAACCAGACTTTTATTGAGATAAATCGTTAAAGCTTTAGCTACATAAGGATGTGATTGCAGCTCTACTTTGTGCTGACAAGAGTTATATTCTTTGGTGAAATCTTGCCAAGAGTGCCTTTGAGCATCCATCAATTCAAAAACATTTGAATGACACCGTTTTGATCCAGTCCCGAGCTGGCATCTGAGTGCTATCTCAGTGACGTGATGTATCTTATTAAGATCCCCAGGGGTTTTTCCTTTTGGCCTCCTGCCTGACAACGTAACGTCCCAGGTGGGCCAGCGGGACATGCCAGCTTCCTGACCTTGGCATCTCAGGAGCTGTGGGTAAACAAAGCCCTCTGACTCCTTCATCCCCCAGGAGAGCCTCTCTCTGTCTGTCTGTCTCTCTCCTGCTCTACCATGAAACAAATGATTTTCTGTAGCTGATGACTGAGGAACACGCGCCCGCTGTATGCGTTCTTATGTGATCCACAGACAATCAGACAATACCTTCCTCTCGCTGTTGTCAGTGCATCTTGTTCACTCTTGGCAACGTTTATCCTCAGACATTTTTGCTTTGTTGTTTTTTTTCTATTGTTTATATCGATTTTGCAAAAGGATGTTTATTCTCTTCCTTACTGAAAATTGAAAAAACAATTTATTCGCTTTGTTTGGTAACTTTTTCTGATGATGAGTTGTTTGGTGAAAAATAATTTCAAATGTACAATAAAGAATTACAGTCTTTGAATTTTCCTCACATCATAAATGTTTTTTTTTCAGAAGATGTCATCTTTTGTTTAATGCTTGGCTGCATGGTTTGATGGCCGGCACTTTCAAAGTCTAGTCTGTTCGGCAACAATAGGGAATCTCAAACTTTTATCAAAAGCCGAGGTGGTTTCAGTAGAAATTAAAAGTTTGCCAAGAAGAAAATGTCACTCATATGGAGAAAAAAAAACATTAGCAAAGGTTTTGTCTACAAATATATATCCAATTTAATAAAGAATCTACTGTACATAAAAAAAATCCTGTGTACAGGTTGTTTTGGGTGGCTCAATAATACATGTACTCCCAGTCTAAGAATCCCAGTTCCCCTGAAAATATATTGCACAAACTGTCCAGTGACGTAGCAAATCTATCAAACCAACTTTTGACATTTTTGCAGCTAGACATCATGTTCTTAATCTGTCCCCTTCTTTAAATAGTTCATGCAGTGGAAAAAATATTAAAAAGGGATGAAGGAACAGAGCCGTCAGTGCTGTACAGAGCTCAGTGATGGCACGAGAAAAGTAACTAATATCCATTTCTGACAGTCAATCCTATTCAAAGCTCAGAAGGAAAAGAGCTCAGACTTTCAAGTAATTTAAGAGAGATAAAACTAAGGGGCTGCTCCTCAAATAGTGAGTGTGAGACACTCTGTGGGTTCACTGTCAGTAAACCCATGATTTTACTAGCATATAAATATGTGCTAGAGTTCAACTCCACAAAAACAGTTTCAGGATTCTTTGCCAGGAAGCAGTTGCGGTTTTGTCTATTGGTGAAAGTGCAGATTAAAGCTTTTGTTTTCTAGCGTTTAGCTCAGTGGCCCAGGGACCCTTTTTCCATTCACTTTTTAATCAGAGTTCATAATGTAACAGTGTGTGAGCTACCCGGATTTTGTGAGTTTTCTCCAATTTAAAGTGTATTCAATTCAAAAAGTAGAAAAAAATGTTTTTGACACAGTTTTTCATGTGATGAAAGAGAAGCACATTGAGACTAAACACACTAGGAGTTAATACTCCTAGTGCCTAATATTATAGAACACAGTAGATTGGGAGCTGTATACATTACAGTATGTGTATAAAACACCTGCAGTCAATGTGCAGCTGGATGACGGTCAAACAGCTCATAGGGTAGCTGGTAGTTTAGGATGTAATGTAGGACATTCCTGAATTCTCAATTCTGTCTGTAATGGAGTAAGATGGAGCATCACTGCTCCTTAATTCAGTAAATCACATTACAAAGAGTAATCAAACTGTTATAACATGTAAGTTAAATATGATTTCAGTTTTGTTCAGGTGAAAAGAGCATCTTTGAGGGATGGATATATACACATTACTTCAAAGCTGTTAGGAAAAAAGAACAAGAATTTGTTTGAATTTGTACTGTTTATGCTGACAATGGTAATATTGACAATTATATGAAAGCAGCACTTCAGGCAATGTTGTAAAATAAGGCAAAAGTAATGTAAAATAAGTAGTAACAATTTACTTTTTTAAAGGAATAAATTAGTAAAGTAATACTGTAATGAATAAGGTGTAGCACAGTTTTCTTCTTGCATTTTTGTTGTTGTTATTGATGAGATGTGAGTTGTCGAAATTTCTGCATCAGCTGAAAGAAACACGTTTTATTTATATTGCTGAAAAAGAACTGATCAGTTTGTGGATGGATTACACTGAAATTTTGTTTACAGATTCAGATTCATGTTTGATAAAAGGATGAATTTGAATTGCTTTGGTGATACCCTTTTACCCTCGCACCGTTATCATGTTCAATATTACATAAGAGAGAATTTAAAAGAAAAACAATCTAAAAGTTTAGAATCAACCGTATTTTTAAAAAAATGCACAGCAAATTCAAAAGTGTTAAATGTTTTGGTGTTAGTAGTCTTCTTGCAAAAGTAGAGTTAATTTTACTTTAAGTAGAGTCACATTCTTTTAATGTAACTCTGAGGTGTAAAATGATAGTAGTTAAAATCGAGTGTTAAAAATGAGTGTTTCTCTGTCAAATCTGGAGGTGTAAAGTAAAGTGTAAAGTGTGCGTGTTAGTCCCCATAAGGAAATAGTTCCTCTGCATTTAACCCATTCACCCAGTGAAGCAGTGGGCAGCCACCAGTGCAGCGCCCGGGGAGCAGTGTGTAGGGACGGTACCTTGCTCAGGGGTACCTCAGGGTAGCCGTTCAGTGGAGTCGAACCCCCGACCTTCCGATCATGGGGCCACCATTCTACCTACTGAGCTATCCCTGCCAATGTTACAATGGAAACATTAACTCTTGACCTCTTAACTCCGAACTCCTACAGGGGCTATGACACCAACAGAGTAAATTCACAGACTCCGCCCCCAGCACGGCTCCAATCGAAGCTGAAGTGAAGCCGTTTCAGAACATTTTGCTCTACATATTTGAGTTGTTTGCCGTGCTTGGTAAGTCATTTTTTCAAAGATTGTTTCAATTACTATTATTAGCTTTTACTTCTGTGGCTCTCTGGAGTTGAGACAAAGCTGTGTGAAAGGCATTAGCCATGTTGCTCGGTGATAGCATAATATTCTGTTTTAGCTAGCTGAAAGGTATTGTTGTTTGCGGGCAAATACCACAGCCTTGAAAAAAGCTTGCATGTGAATTTTCAGTCAAATTTTTGGTCAAATACACCTAAAACAATGTCTAGAATGTGAAATGTGGTATAATGGTGCTACTTGAAGCCTGAAAATGATCTCCCATTAAAAAAACGAGCAAACAGCAGTAGCAGACGTCCTGACTGGGTTCTACGTTAGCATTTAGATCCCTCTAGAATTTTGTGTTTAGGTAAAAATTAAAAAGGTTGAGGTTTTACATTTAGTTCAGTATTACCTGTTGCCTGTGTCCTTGTCTTTTGGGAAAATACTTTACACAAGTAATGGCTCAAAGAGGATTCCTTTTTTTTTTTAAACTGTGCTGCAATTGATTACCGGATTATTTGTGCCATTAATTAGTGTCAACTAATTTTTATTCAATCTCCACACAGGATATGCTTGTGAAGATGGAATATGGGGGAGAGCAGAAGTGCGTTGAAGTTCCACAAAGGGATGAATGAAGGACATGCATATTGTATTGAAGAAATAAGTGATGAGAATGCTGTTATTTGCATTTACCATGTCAGACCTTTTGATAAACAAAATTCTAATGAAAGTGATAACATGTACACTGTTACATCTTTCAGAAAATGTTTTGAAATTGTGGTGCACAGTTCAGAATAAATGTTTTTCAAAAACCATTGCGTCTTTTTAGTAAATGTTTATTTCCAAAAGAAATTTCTAGAAGTTCAGAACAGGAAAATTCCTGCTTTTTAGAATTAATTAGAAGAT
>NC_140567.1:37990000-38022500 GCF_057381845.1 Rhamphochromis longiceps
TCAGGTTGTTAGTAAATGTGAAATTTTCAAATAATTAAAAAATAATTCGGTGACATTGCTGCACCTGTCAGATTAAAAAAGACCAACTTTAATCTCGCTTCATATTCAAAACACAAAAAGTGGAAAAATACAAAGCAAATGGACGTTTTTACCTCCTTCCAAATAAACCATAAATCTATAAAGTGTAGAGGAATTATTTGTCGGATTTCTGAAGTGTTTTGCAAAAACTCCACCAAAAGAAAAGCACAAACTTTTCTGTGCTGCGGAAATTAAAGTGAAAGAATTTTTTTTAGTTTTTAGTTTCAGTGTCAGGCTTATAAAATATATCGTGTAATCTGAGTAATTCCAGGCTCAATAATGAAATCAGAAAGTCACGAAGTCAAAGTTTGACTCTCCCCAAACTTCATGTCTCCTAAATCAAAGAATCTGTTCGGCCTTTTTCAGACTTCATTCAAATAATAATTCGTTTCGTATTCCACAATGAGATTCCAAGAATCCACAGCAAACACCAACTCAGTGTGCATTTAAACACTGGTGGCACAATATTCTTATTTTCTTTAAATCATTTTCTAATCAAAGCAGCCTCAGATATTTGCTAATGAAAACCAGTTTATTTGTCATCATGAATCCAAAAACTGATGGAACCACTTTGCACATATAGGTGACCACTGATGACTGTATCACATATTTTCATTTAATGTTTATTCTAAGCAACGATCAGGGCATTTCAAACTACACCAAGATCTCACATACTTTATATAACAGTGCCTGTCACTGGGAAAACTGCACACACTTCTTGTGCATGACAGCATCTTTTTGAGATAATAATAATAATAATAATAAGCTCCATTAAATCAATTCTTAGTTTTTGCCCTTCTGTATCATTCTCCTGATTTACCTTCGAGCGCTTTCCTTTTTGCCATTGTTTCTTTTACATTCATTTCAGGTATTTCTGCTTGTTCAAGCATGCAGATGTTTAGCTGTGCAGCTTATCCCAGCTGCTGGGAATAGACATGCATTTAGTTGGCAGACAAATATTGAAATTCAAGCACAAACTCTAAAAAATGGTGCAAAAATATCAAGAATACTAGTTTTAAATGTTTGAAATAAAAGGTAAGCAAAGGTAAGGAAGACATTTAAAACTGACTTGTTATCCTGTGATGGTCCAGACTTCAGTTTGGTCCCTGCTCCTCTGGTCTGTGGTCCTGTCCTGTGGAGGCTGTGATGTGAGGTCTTCATGCTCCTGATGCTCATATTTAAGCTCCGTCCGTCGTGTGTTGAAGCAGATTCCGAGGAAGCCGTCGGCTCGCTTCTCAGAAGGTTTGACATCAGTTTTTTTTTCTGCTAAGTCACTTTCCAGGACAATCTGGAGACTCTCAGAGCTGAGTCAGAGTTACACTGAAGGTGTTTCCTGCCTGCACGTTATATCACATCATTAAATAAGGGGATTTCCTGATCTTCCTTATTATTCACATTTCACAATAACTCTGCGTTTCATACTTGTAGTGAGGCACTTACTCATACATACATTAAATAACCACAAAGCACAGGCACAGGGATGTAAAAGGAAAACAATACTTTAATACTTTTTTCACTCTTCTAGTAGAGAATATCGTACATGGCACATAAAGACATGCTTTCAGAGAAAATGCTGATTGGACAATATTTGAAAGCCTTAAAATTCACACATTTCATTCACACGTTTTGCAAACCACTGTTTGCTGCACTTGGTAAGTGGACTGGCATTTCTAGTGTCACTGACATTCAAAAACACTTCACACTGCACGCATGCAGGGATTTATTTTATTAATAGTGTTTAAGTGCAGGCGGCACAGTGTGGATGGCTGTCTGCGTCTATGTGACAGGCTGGTGAGCTGTCCAGCTGTACCGCGCCTCTCGCCCTAAGACAGCTGAAACAGGATAAGCGGAAGAGAATGGATGGAGCGTGTTTATGTATTACATATACACGACAATATAGTCACCATCACAGGAAATGATGAAGCTGGAAAAAAGTTGCCTTTAGGGCTTTTTAATAGTAAAAAAAAGCATATAGGGAGCTGAAAAATAGTGGAAAGGAATTTTTGCCCCAAGTAGAGGACAAGTAGAGGAGTGTCTGCAGAGCTTTGCTACAGTAGCACCAAAAATGTGATCAGAGCGCTGTTTTATGCAAATAATGAACATTTGGGCGGTCGTGAAGTTTTTCAGTCCTCGAATGAACACCTGCAGGCTCAGCGGATCCAAATTTGGAAATAAGTCATACGTCTGAGGAAAAGACCTCAGGAATGCTGGAGAGATTAGATGTCTCAGCTTGGGATTGCGTCAGCGCTCCCCTAAAAGAGAGCGAGGAGCAGGGCTGTCGGCTTTGTGAGACAGTTTGAAAACTTACAGTAAGTGTTGAAAGATGGCTGCAGGGTGATTTGGGTCCAGGTTCATGTTCACTTCTGATTAAATGAAGGTGGATCATCAGCCTGAAATGAAATTATGACAAAAAATCTTTAAAAAAACAAATGAAGTAAAATTATGAAGAAGAAAAATAAAAGTGTCACCATTTTTCTTTTTAAACTGACACATTTGACATGAACATCCTGGATTATACTCGCAGGACTTTGCTGACTGTTTGAATAACCCCTGAATAATCCAGCCTGCTTATTAATTCATTGTGTGTCTTTGTTTTCTCATGGTGAGTCACGTTGTTTGACCCACGTTCCCTTTCACTTTGTGATTTTAAAGTAGCTTTTCCTTGGAAATGAGGGTTTACAAGCACTTCACTTTTACTGCAGCTTTTTGTGGTGGGCACGAACGTGATGCAGCTCACTCAGTCATCCTGCTCGGTTTGCTGTGAACTTCTGTTCAACATTACTCTGATTCAGCGATTAATCAGATCTGAGTGATGATGAAATTACATTTAAATTTGTAGAGGAAACGTTTCAGGCTGCTGGAATGCCATGTCGTCATTTTCCCTGCTTGGATGTGATTCTTTGGAAGTCTGAGGCTTTTAGCTTCATAATGTTTCAGACAAACACATAACAACCCCGTGTGTCTCTGCCTCTGTGACCAGGACCTGTCCCCTGCTATTCTTACACTGAAGCACACTCTTACACTCTCTTTGTTTTCAGGCCACTGCAGCTGTGTGCGAGCACTTCGGCTGGTGGCTCCTCCGGGAACGTGAAAGAATCCAAAGACACACAAAAAGATGCAAAGCAAGCAGAGAGAGACTCTGTCGCTAGAAAAAACCCAAAGTGAGACAGAAAGACAACGAGATGTCGACAGCACGTCTGCGTCTCCACACTCGTGATCTCCTCGGTGAATTTACTGTGGATCGCTTTTGCTGCGCTGCAAACAGGAAGATTTAAACGATCTTTATTGTCAACAAAATAAAGTGCAGTCCCTGCAGAGTCAAGAGAAACAGTTTGAATATAATTACAAAAGAATCCAATACGCAAGAGTCATAAACACGATGTCTGCGCAGTATTTGTGAGACTGAATTGGAGGAAATGACTTGTAATTCAAAGCTGCTATTTAGATCCTGTATCTTTTGCCTGATGGCTGCATTTGGGTGTTGCTCCAGAGGAACAGCCGAGTTCCTGCTGTGCAGCTGGGGACCCGCACACAGAGGCAGTAGCACAGGATGCTCTCGATAAACATCGATAGCAGGACACTGGCAGCTTTTGACGGATGTTATTTTTAATGTATTCTATTTTGTTTTGTATAGTATGATATTATTTCTAATCTTATTCTATTGTTGCTGTTCTTCTGTTTCTTAATCTTTGCTGCTCTTAAATTGTAACCGTGATCAAAACATTTCCCACTCGTGGGACTAATAAAGGTTTATCTGGTATTAATTTTCCTGAGGTTTCTCAGGAAATAGAGCTTCTGATTTTCACCCAAAGTAGACACACTGCAGTGCAGTCCTCCAAGCTCCGGGGGAGGTTTACTGAACAAACAGTAAAAAAAAGAACCGGGGTAACAAAGGGCTTCTTTTTTATCCTGGGTCCTCATTCAGCCACAAACACATCAGGAGTGGAGTTGATGGAAATTTGGGTTCAATGTTTTGCATCAGGACATTTCAGTTCATGGTGGTAGAGCAGCTGAAACTGTCTCGTCTGAACTTCATTTGATGCCGTTTGTCTAAATAGTAAAAGCAGACAAAGACTCGCAGCAGAAGAGAGCCAGAGATGAAAAATAACTCAGATCACATGCAGTGAGTAAAGAAGAACTACTCATGTGCATCATGGGACTCCCCGGCAGCCTGCGTCTATTGCAGCATAACTAAGGGAGGATTCAGGGTCACCTGGTCCAGCCCAACTATATGCTTTAGCAAAAAGGAAAGTTTGAAGCCTAATCTTGAAAGTAGAGATAGTGTCTGTCTCCTGAATCCAAACTGGAAGCTGGTTCCACAGAAGAGGGGCCTGAAAACTGAAGGCTCTGCCTCCCATTCTACTTTTAAATACTCTAGGAACAACAAGTAGGCCTGCAGAGCGAGAGCGAAGTGCTCTTGTACTGCACTGGAACATCAAAATAAAACAAAATCACAAACTATTCAACATTTCACGAGGAAATCTTTATTATCAGATTGTTAATTAGCAGCTAAATGAATTTCTTTTTTCTTTTGCACACAGATTTTTTTAAGGTTCTGGATCAGCTGCAGTGATCCACAAACATTCGGGGCTCCGATTAAAGTCTGCGGCCCCGGAAAGTTTCCAAGCGGCTCCGTTCCATCCAGACTGTCACCATCAGGACGCCATCTGCTGGTTTTATGGTCCCACAAATGTCTCTGTGGGGTTTTCATCCACGGTAGACACACTTCCATGCAGTCCTCCAAGATGTAGTGCAATGCTGAAATTACATGATGTGAGTAACTGCCTAATGTCGACTGGTCTGGATACAAGAGGGAGTGAAAAAAGAGTTTAACGGGAGAACCGTAGCATAAAGTTCAAAGAGCGAAACAAACAGGCTGCAGTGACACTCTCAGTTTCAATTCAGCTCTTTGTGTTTTAGAGCTTGACTTTTCTCCGTGGCTAGCTAACGGACCAACAACAGCACAAAGACAGGCAGACGGGCCACGCCCGCACGGGAGCTTCCTCTGTGGGACCATGAAACCAGCTTCAGGTGTCAGCAGTGATGTCAGCGTCTGGGACGTCACGTTTAGGTCCTCTTCCAGGTGCTGTGTTTGGGAAATTTTCCAAACATTTCCTTCAGCTTCACAGTCTGAGGTCACTTCCTGTTTCTCAGGGCCTGCTAAGAGTTCCCAAAATGCTAAGCAGCAGCAGCAGCAGCGTGAGGTGAGGTCGTGTGTGCCCTGAAGATCCAACCAGTAGCAGGTGAACCCCCTCCCTGTCTGGGATCATGGTTTGGGCATCCTGCAGTGCACTGACAGCGGCCATGCTGGAGTTCAGGTCTCCGCTGGCGATCAGGTCGAACACGCAGGCCTGATAGTAGACGTCTCGAGCTGGAAGCAGAGCCGCGCAGTGGTCCTCAGCGCTGATGGCGGTGGACATCAAAGGGTCTGATGGTGGTGGGTGAAGCGTGTTGAGTCTCTGGGAGGGGGGGCAGCCCCACACGCACAGCTGGAGGTCCTGCTCAGGCCTGAACGCCTCAACGACGCCACGTGGCGAGAGGACTGAGAGGCCGAGCGAGCGGCCGCTCTGACGCACCACCAAGACCGTGCCGACGTGCACCGCTCGGATCTCGGCGTGCCGGCCGGGATTCAGAGACCGAACCGTGAGGCTGCGATGACCTCGCCACTCGCCGCTCCACATCGAGCCGTCAGCGAAGGCGGCGGGGACGTTGTCCAGTTCGGCCTGGTACAGCTGCTGGTCGATACACTGACGCCAGTTCTTGAAGATGATGGTGATCTGAGAGGAAAAAGAAGACGTTAAATGCCGTTTTCCATAATAGCTCTGTGATTATTTTCATTTTGGGGTCGTAAATGTTTATTTCTGCTCACTGTTACATTTTTATTTGCTGTTATTCGGACATTTTGTCAGTTTTCAGCATGTCTGACATTCATTTCTCTCTTTTCACAGTAAACTGCATTTTGTGCACTGGGCTGTAGTTTGAGCACAATGCGACGGCGCTCTATCGGTCAGCCCTGCAGCAGACTGACGGCATGCAGGGTGTACCCCACCTCACCCTCTGCTCGGATCCCCCCCCCTGACCGTAAGTTGAGGTTTACATGAGAAGCTGATGGTGCATTTGACTGCTCCTGTAAGTGTCAGCACTCACCTTGGTGAGAACTGTGGCGTACATGCCTCCCCTGGCTGGTGAGCTGGTGGCTTGTACGTACAGATACTCATTGTCAATGAGAGGCCACGCCCCCGGAACGGCACATGTGTGGAAGTCATTGTTGAAAGTTCTGATGTGCGGGTCTCCGAACACGCTGCAGTGCAGGTATTCGGGTGTCTGCCCCTCCCTGCTGAAGAAGCTCCTCTCATACAGGCAGGTGTCCCCCGACAGCGTTTCAGCAGGGGGGGCCCGGGGCTGTGCCGTGGGCCCGACCCGGGGGCAGCGATGCTGGATGAGCAGATCTTCGATTCCTTGGACCGCAGAGTGGTAAGCGAGGTCACCACGACACGCTCGCGACAGCCTCTTGGTGCACATGGCGTACGAGCGCAGGGCGCTGCAGTAACCGGCGTTCGCCGCCTGCCTGCTGACAGCTGCTGCTCCTCCTCCTGCTGCCCCGCCGCCGCTGCCACTACTGCTGCTGCCCAGGTCCAGCGTTGCAGCCACAAAATCCGAGTTACACCTCAGGATATGACAGGAAGCTGTAACTGATAAGAAGGAGAAAGTGTTTAGCATAAACAGGCTTACGGACACTCGAACTAGGGCTCCCACCATGCAGCAGTTTTCACATTTGCCTGATCAGCAAATTCTGGAAGGAGATACAAATCCCTCTGGAATTGCATCAGGGAGAACATCAGAACTGCTGTGGCAATCCTTTGTGAATAAAGGAGAAGCTCAAAGTAGCTTCTTCTTATACGGGGTTGACCCTGGAGACACAAGTGGACACTGGAACTGCAAGTTTTGCCACGTCCACATTGACTTTTAGACTTTTACCGTCACAGTTCTGGAGGTTGCTGAAAACCAGCTTCATGCAAGTGAAGCCAAATAAGGAAAAGCTATCCTGGGTGTACTGAACTGGCTTCCTAGTTTAGTCTCCAGGAGCCTGTAATACAATAATACTGCAGTCTCAGCATTTTCTGGACTGAAATGATGTGAAGAATAAATATAAAAATACATTTCAAATGTAGGACTAGCTTACTTTGAAATTTGATTTGGTAAATGGTAAATAGACCAGACAGGTCGCATCACTAACAGAGAGAGAAAGACAACAATGGGCACTCACACTCACACCTATGGACAGTCCAGGTCTCAAACTCTCGGCCGCGGGTCACTTGCAGCTCCCTTAACCTCTACTTGGTGTGAAGAAATATTTTTTTAATCATTATTCAAAAATTCTATTAATATGAAGGCAATATGAGCAGAGTGCTACAGGCATGGGCAGTGTAGTCCGTGCTGCAGGGAGCATGGACTGCTGTTATGTGTCTGTGAGCGAGGGAGGGAGAGAAAGGAAAAGTACGAGCTGTCACCGAGCAGAAACGGGAGCTGGAAGCATGTAAATATAATAATAACCTGCAGCCAAGAAGAGAGCCTGACGAGCCCAGCTGTAAGTAAGCTGTTAAGACTCGACTGTACACCGTGTTCGTGTTTTCCTCCGAAACAATAAGCAGCCTTTCAACGCCTCTCTCTGTCTCTCGCTAGCAAAGTTGACCCAGACAACAAAGTAAAGCTAGTTTTCAGCTACGAGCCCGACGTATTAGCCAGAGGTCTCTTTACTACCGTGGCGATCGTGGCTCAAGAGTTGGGAGTTCGCCTTGTAATCGGAAGGTTGTCGGTCTCGGTCGTTGTGTCCTTGAGCAAGACACTTCACCCGTTGCCTACTGGTGGTGGTCAGGACGGCTGTGGCTACAATGTAGCTGCCATCACCAGTGTGTGAATGGATGGATGACTGGATGTGTAAAGCGCTTTGGGGTCCTTAGGGACTAGTAAAGCGCTATACAAATACAGGCCATTTACTATGGCTCGGAGCCGCGCACCTGTCTGAGGTACAGTAAAGTACAAACATGTTGAGGGATTGGCTGTGTTAGTTCAGATTAATGTGTACACTGATGTCTGCATTTTTATTTTGTTAAGTACGAACAAAATGATAGAAGTGCTGCCACGAGGAGAAGGAGCTTTGTTTAGTTGGTGGACCAGTGAAAGGCTTCAGTTAGTTGAGAAAAGGAGTGAGAAAACAATTCACGTTTGCAGTTTTGTCGTGTTATACAATATTTGAAATTTATTTGAAGCAAACAAACAAAACACTACATTTCAGGAAATATCAGTGGGTGGTTTCTTGTTTGTTTGATTTTTTGTACTACTTAAGCACTAAAGTGGTCCTCCAATGAGATGACGGTGCCAGCAGCGGCCCACGGCTCATTTGAGTTTGAGACCCCTGGTATAGAATCACCATTAACCTAACCGCACTAACTGCATGTCTTTGGACTGTGGGGCTGGGAGAGGACCCGTACATGCCACACAAAACAAGGATTTGAACCCAAGACCTTCTTGCTAACCACAGCGGTTTAAAACTCTTTACTGCTTGCAGTTAAATTTAAAAAAACAACAGGCATACAGACACATCTGAGCATCTAAGACAAAGACTGTTTGGGATGCATTTCCAGCCATACATCCGTGTTTGATGGATCTTCCAGGAATTCTGCTATTTTCGGGAGAACTGGTCAGCAGGTGGTGCTTTCATACATGCTGATCTATGACAGAGTCTGCTCTGGAGCAGGTGTGGAGTGGTGTTGTTGCTCGGAAAGTCCGAAAATTCTAGCAAAAAATAAATCTTCAGGAGAAAAACACAAGCTTTTAAGAATCCACTGGCACTCTGTCTCTCTAATGGGAAGCTTTTATTTTGAAGGCCCTAAGCTGCTGCTAAAGACTGATACCTGAGACATGCATTGATTAATGCTCAGCTGAAAGGCTGCTGGTTAAAAATCCATATTCTTACATGTTGGCAAATAAATATTTAAAGGATCAAAATAACAGTTTGTGGTTATTATCGCTAATGGCTTTCCACTTCCTGTTGGGCTCTCAAGATGAAGAACTCTCCTGTTTTGTCTGTAATGTACTGGGCAGTCTTTTGTTTATCTCTGTGTGTGTGTGTGTGTGTGTGTGTGTGTGTGTGTGTGTGTGTGTGTGTGTGTGTACCTTCAGGTAAAGAAACCTGGATGAGCAGCAGAGTCAAGTGGATCCAGCACTTCCACAGCAAGGCAGCCCAGAGCGCCATCAGCAGGCTCACAGCAGGTCGTTCAGTCAATCAGCACCAGTCTGAAAAATGCCACAGACATGTGCCACACTCACCTGTTAGCAGCCAAACCCTGTAACCCGCCTCCACTTGTAAATGAGCTGGTTCGTTTGCTCTGATAAGGATTTCTGATCATGATGATGCTCTGAGTGGGAACTGGTACCTCTCTTCCCCTCTCATGATGCTACTCAGCATGATTCACTGGCAGGCTCATGTGATAATTAAATATTACAGTCCATCAGTGATTTCACTGCACATGAGTTCATCTGTCTGATTGCAATCATCATTCTCTTTAAAACTGATCATCAGAGTTCGTATTAATTCTGTGGTTGACTGAAACCAGTCACTAACATAATTTTGACTTCCAGGTAGGGGTGGGCGATATACACGATATATGATAAAAACGATATAAATTTGGCCAACGACAGAGATTTTGACTATATCGCTCTATCCCGATAGCGCATGTTGATGACGTCACCAAGCGGCGCCTGTTTTGGTTGAAAGCATCGCAGCGGCTAAAACCATTATCATCTGCAAATTATGGCGGGCGACGGTCACAGCAAAGAGGTGAAGCACTTTTGAAATATGGGGAAAGCCAAAAACTGCGCTTCCTCCACTTCCGTAACATCGATTCATTAATGTTGAATTCTCTCACAGCTGCTCTGTTCCCATGTTGTTGCAGTATATTAATAACTAACCTCGTATTGTGGATGAATGCTCTCAGTTGTTCTCCTGACTGAAGTTTGCCCCGTGTACAGCATCCTGCTATGCGATTGCATTTGTCCCTGACCACCAGAATCCCTCACGTTAACTTTTATCGAGTGGAAAAAAGTTGGCGTTCATCCTCCAGCTTCACTGTGCTAATGTTATGCTAACATAGCTGTGTCGCTAGCAATCACGTAGCACAACATTATATACCAGGTAGCCCAACTTCAGTAACCCTGCAAACCCACTGCTGTTTAGTTTCCTGTCTTTATGTTAGAAGTGATAACAGAGCTGTACGTTTGAATTAGTTTCAAAAATCTGCAGCCAAAATCGGTTCAAGGTCAGTAAGCACAACCAGAATTCATACATAAGGAACACTCTCGATTTTTGAGAAAATTAAAGGATTTTAAGTCCTTATAGTGTGGAAAATACGTTATACAGAAGAAAAGAATATATTGCGATATATATCGTTACCGCACGTGCTTCAAATTATGTCGCGATATGGCTTTTAGGCCATATCGCCCAGCCCTACTTCCAGGCATGAATCCCTCCTTTCAGCCTTTTTGTCTCTGAGTTGGACATCTTTTATATAAACTATTCATGTGAACAAGAATTCAGATAGACATAAAAAACAAATGCACTGGGATGTCATGCTTGGAGAAAACTCTCCTGAGTTTCTCTGATACACCGGCTACATAGGGGATGACAGTGTTGTTGAGTCTGTCGTTCTTATCCTCCCTCGCTGGTGTCTGATCTTCTCTTCTGATGCACAGAAAAGAAGATGACGACATCCTGGTGTACTTCAGACCCAGCAACACACTCAGACAAAAACTGGTTCACCCGAAAGACAAAACTCCTAAACACAAACTTCACAGGACAAGACTCAGCAGTCCATCTGCATCTAAAGGTCAAAGGTCACTCTTTCGAGGATGCCAATGTTCACATTTTGGACAGAGAGGACAGATGGTTTGAAAGAGGAGTGAAAGAAGCATCTATGTCCACTGTGAGCGACCATCTTTGAACAGAGGCGGGGTTTACGACACCAACTCTCTGCCATCTATGATCCAGTTTTGAGATCCTCCCCAGACGCCTTAACGCC
Source organism: Rhamphochromis longiceps (assembly GCF_057381845.1). Taxonomy (NCBI): domain Eukaryota; kingdom Metazoa; phylum Chordata; class Actinopteri; order Cichliformes; family Cichlidae; genus Rhamphochromis; species Rhamphochromis longiceps. The sequence goes on from NC_140567.1 coordinate 38,001,157, forward strand.
CACTCACATCCTGGGCCAGCTGACCTCAGGAATTCACATGATAGGGTGGGGCCAGGTTTCACAATGAGCTCACCTGATTGTGACCCACACCCATTTTCACCCCTTGGCTCATGTGATTAGGTGGAGGATCATCAGAGGGTCCTTTGTCCGTCTTTGGGGGGAAACTCCCACTGGGTTTAAATCTGGGACTCTCCACCATTTGACCTTAGAACTGAAGAAGCTTCTCAGATGATAGTCATGTGCTTTTTGTATGCGCTGTGGTGTTTTTTTTTCTGTTCTCAAACTGATCTCCCTGTTGGAGCTCAGTCTGGGGGGAGTTCTTTTTTCTCCTCGTCTTTCCTCATGTTGTGCATTTTCCATTATTATACCTCTCTGACCTGATCGTCTCCATGAAAGTGTGCTGACATCCTGCATCTGTGTGGTTCTCCAGCTGCACCATGGCACACAAAAAGGCACTTAAGAGGATCATTATTATGGCCCAAAACATCCTCTTCCCTCCCTGAAGGACCTGTGCAGCACTCGCTGTCTCAGGAGGACACGCAGCATCCTACGGGACTGCACACACCCAGGACAGCGGGTGTTTACGCTGCTGCCGTCTGGCTGGAGGTTCAGGCTGCTGAGGTCCCGGACCAACAGACTCAAGGACAGCTTTTACAACAGGGCGACAGCCCTAATCAATGCTAACAGCTGACCTGATTGGCTAGATCCCTGGACTTTTTGGGTGGGCAATAACAATAACAATAATAATGTGCAATAAACTTTCACTCACTCTTTTATTTTTTATTAAATCATTACTTTTTTTTGCTCAAACCTTTCTTGCACTTGGACAAATCCACTTAAATTCCTCTGTTGTGTTTGTTGTGCTTAGTTGTGCTTATGCCAGCGTGGGACATTTTCCAGTTCCATTGTACTATTGTGCTAAGCATGACTGTGCAACAGAAACAAAGAGTTATCTTATCCTATTCATGAAAACCTCAGGAATGGAAGAATGACCAGTTCCTGTACTGTGAGTCAGCCACCAAAGACTCCTCTGTGAAAGTGTCCCGACTTTTACAGCAGAAAAAAACAACACATTTTGAGCCTTGTGCAACAATGTTTGGGGCCTTCGGTGTGAGTTTCCCCCCCTCTAAACAATATACAGACGGATCTTTTCAAACAGCGATTCACACATCTGAGGATAAAACATAAGAGTCACATTCCTTTTTTTGACTTTCTGTGGAATCGTGTGACTGTTTTCTCACAGTAACACAGATGTGACAGAGCGCCACCATCGGGACCTTCAGCTCACCTGCATGATGCTCGCTGGAACCTCCTTCTTCTCCAGGAGCCATTAGAAAACCTGCACACACAAATGTCACATGACTCGTGATCACCTGAACGATTCTTTAACATTTTTTCAACCCTTTGATTGATTTTTTTATGTCATGGTCAACTTAGCCGAAGCTGCACCGACACTTTCACTGTAGACTGTAACGTTATTTATATGTTCAATGCAAATGCTGCTTAAAAAATGTAAGCAACTGATTATCTTTTGTTAATTAATGATGATTTATCACTTTTATCTGTTTCACGCTAGTTTTTGTGGAATAAAGAAGTTAAAGATGTGAAATTTGGTCAGAAGCTTTAATATGAGGCCTACCTGCTCAGAGTTGGTCCTCACTGATAAACTCAATAACAAAATTACTTTAGATCCTTAAATATCCTGTTTCTGCAGTTTCCTCCAAGTTAAGCAGATCTAAGTATTAATAAAAGAACGATAAATATTCAGCCCGAGTGATTCATTCAGGTCAACCTGCCTCCTTTTTTTCTCTCTGCGCTGTAAAATGGACTCTTGTCTGTTTGTCTGTGTTTTTTCCTACAGAACAAACAGCAGCGGTCAGTGGGCGGGGCTTACTGCGATGGTTCCACACAGAACTTTGCGGACCGTCGCCTACACGTCGTCCCCGTGTGCTGTTAGCAGGAGGCAGTGTCAAAAATATGTTGAACACCTCAATAAATGATTGATGTTGTTGCCTGTTCCGTTGGGTTTTAGCTGCCACCACAGATCAACCTGAAGGCAACTAGTTTGTTCAAAAACCTCCACAAACACATGAAGTCAGCACAAATGTGGAACTACTTCAGTGCTTCATAAAAGCAGCAAATAAGGAATAACGGTGTCACCAGGTCTGACCGGGAGACGCTAAGGCTGTGACTACAGAAAGGTGACCAGACTGCTCTCTGGAGTTGGTTACTGGGACACACACACACGTGGGAATGAGGGGCCTCAGCAGGGGCCCCCGGGTAGGTTCCAAATATGTGACGCTGAACAGGGAGCATGCCGGCTGTTTCCAGCATTTCCAGTCTTTAAATTGAGCTTTGGGGGCTTGAAATTGATCCTCAGTCAATCAAAGGATTTATATAAAAACACTGAACTGGTCCTTTAAAATAATGACCAGCATGAACGGTGACAGACAGCTGTCAGCTGACCTTTAGCCCTCTTTAACAGCTGTGTGTGTGTGTGTGTGTGTGTGTGTGTGTGTGTGTGTGTGTGTGTGTGTGTGTGTGTGTGAGCTTGTTGTACTCGTCTGTTTACACAACTGCATGGTGAGGACTCGACCTCCTGTTGATAAGCGAGTCCCTATAAGGTGAATGATTAAATCTGAAGGTGTGTCCTCGGTTTAAGGTCTAATGCGATACATTAATATTAATATGCAACGTTAGGTCTGCTGCAAATGCTCCTGGTCAGCGTCCTGTGTTTCCAGTAATGCAAACGTGACTGTGTGTGTGTGTTTTGGAGTGTGAGGCTAAATTTAAACCTCAGTTGCTCTGCAGAGTTACAGTCACACAGGCTTATAAATACCCACACACAATATGAGCAGTTTATATGTATGAGCACACACACACACACACTGGGAATATTTTTTGAGCATGAGTCTCACTGGTCATACTGGTCACAGAATTCCACCCAGGCTGAGTCACAGGTAATTTGTTCGTGTTTCTCACGTTTTCATCGCTGGTGTCCGAATGTAAAACGCAACCTTTACCAACCCTCTAATAGCCATCAGAGTAACGTCTGTGTGACCCGGCGGGTTTAAAAATCCAAAGGATGTGATTGTTGTGCTCTTCAGTGTCTCTCGTCTCAGTGAGCATTACTAGCTGCCACTAACTTTGAAACAGGGTGAATGACTCTCTGCACAGAGAAAGCAACACTGAAGGGTTAGAGAGCTGCCCGCTGTGTTGGGGCACAGCTTAATCTATACCAGAAGCTTCCTCACGTTCTTGCCTTTCACAATAAAAGCAGTTGACAAAATGTACATTTTGGTGATACACAAATGAATAAAATGTCTTATGAAAGTACGCCAAAGCAGTTTACCTTAAAACTCATGATTAAAATAAGAATATTAAGAAATATAGTAATTAAAATTTTCTTGTCTTTGTTGTTGGACAAATGCACTAAAAACACTTTTGGTAAATAAACAGAAATAATTTGGATAAAGTCTTTGGGGAACTACTCTGGAGAAGTCAGACAATATCTGCTTTCATAGCAGTACTGTGGTGTGCTGCGAAATCACACGCAACCAGTTTACAGTGAAATCGCGTAACTAAAGTGTTTTCTGTTGGACAGCAGCTGCTAATTATTAAACCACATGAATTCACTTCTGCGAGACTGTATTCATCAAACAAAAAGTGAAAAAGTGTGTCAGGGTTTAACAATTACACCAACGTGATGGTGAAACTACAAAGAGTCTCACTTAAGCCATGAAGGCGATCGTGGCTCAAGAGTTGGCAGTTCGTCTTGTAATAGGAAGGTTGCCGGTTTGAGCTCCGGTCGTTGTGTCCTTGGGCAAGACACTTCAGCCGTTGCCTACTGGTGGTGGTCAGAGGGCCCGGTGGCGCCAGTGTCCGGCAGCCTCGCCTCTGTCAGTGCGCCCCAGGGTGGCTGTGGCTACAATGTAGCTGCCATCACCAGTGTGTGAATGGGTGGATGACTGGATGTGTAAAGCGCTTTGGGGTCCTTAGGACCAAGTAAAGCGCTATATAAATACAGGCCATTTACCATAGCCAAAAGAAGAAAAACATAATTCTATATTTTTTATACTTTTAGAGCCTGAAATGAAATTTGCTAGAGGTGTGAACAAAAAGTTTTCCATAATTCATATTACAGTCCAAAACTACATGTAGGTGGTTTCTTCAGTGTAAGAAAAACTCTGTTCTGTGACGTCTGGAAGTGTTAGAGGTGATACTAAACCATAAATATTCAAATGCTGCTGAAAACACACAATGATTTTATATTCTTTATGTTGAAGGTAAATTAGCGATACAGCCTCAGGTAAAATCCTAACAAATAATAATAAAAATCTGATCCAAGTTTGTAATTTTCTAATTATGTACTTTGTTTTTTGTCTCTTACCTTCTGCCGGTTCTGTCCGTCCATGTCTGCAGTTTATCGAAGGGAAATCGATCCGAGCTCCTGAACCTGCTGCTAAAGGTCTCGGTCCAAAACTCTCCTAGACTCGACTCAGATCTCAGACTCAGTCCAGGTTAGTGTCTGAGGATCGACCCACCCCAGGTCCTGGTCTGGAACTTGTGGTGCGTTCACACTGGGAGCTTCAGTTGTTCCTAAATAAGTCTGCAACAACCACCTGCTGCACGACAACTGTCCTCGCGCGCACACGCACACACGCACACACACACACACACACACACACACACGCACACACACACACACACACACACACACACACACACACACACAGCGACAGTTTATTTATATTTCAGACCTCCATAAGTCAAACTCTATTTGCATCCTGCTGCTGTTTTACTTGCTGTTCCTTTTTTCACATCTTTATAAGCATGCATATGTGTGGCTGACATATGTAGATAGAGCATTAGATGTAGAATATGAAAAGTGGCTGCACAAGACTTTAAGCTTCTTTTTGTACAATGCAGTGAAAGAAGTATAATTTTACTACAGTACAAAGTGTTTAAAATACATTTTATTTTAAAGTAAGCTTTAACATTAACCATATGGAGTACGATATCTTTATTATGCAGATTAGTCGAGGAAGAAAAAGTATAAAGTGTTTTAATGTAGACATACCTGCTGCTAGGGGGTCAGCTAGCTGGGGACACAACAGGCCACCCCTGTGAGGGTAATGAGGGGGAGGGCCGGTGGTGCTGGGGGCAAACGCGGTTCCACGTAGCGGCAGCAGGGGGCAGCACTGTCACTTTGAGGATGCAGAAAATCACCTGCTGCTGTTTTAATGTCATCGTCATTCAGACTTGCGGCTGATGACGTCAGAGCTTAGGCAGGTGGGAGCTACAATCAAACACTGCGTCTGCAGGTAAACACAGGTGATTGGCTCCTGCTCCATCGGCCCTGGGTGAAGTTCTGCGAGTGTGAACGAGGATGTAAGCGAGTGCAGATGGACGCTGCCGCAGGGCTTCCCAGGTTAAGTTGTTGGCCCTTTAAGCGTGAAGCGGGGCCCCTCTACGCCTCACTGAGCAGCTCCCAGAGCCTTTGTTAGTGTTTAGAAGTGGGGGTTTGTGGGTGTGGGTGGGGGTTCGGATTAAAACCAGCACTGACTGACTGGGACCCTCCACAGACCTGAAACAACAAGGCGACATGGACAGGCAGAGGGAGGCTGCACAGAGGTGAGCTCTTCTTCGTTTTCGCTTTTATCACAAGAACCTGAACTCATCACGTCAGCATGTGACGATGATCTGGTAAAATCACGTCAGGAGGGAGAAGCGGAACCTTTTAAACACTCGTCATGACTCGCGTCTCTGTGAACCTCAGAGGCGAAATGTTAAACATCCAGGACATCCAGGAGCTCCTAACCGCGGATGGGTCAGCTGAATCACAAACAGCTGAAAGGAAACTCTATACCCGCCAGAAAAAGTGCGTTTTTATCAAACGCTTTTTAATCATCAGTATCTGAGTGGCTGCTCTACATTTTTAGGGGGGGGGGGGGGGGGGGGGGGGGGTTCTACTTCATTAGTTTGTTATAATATAATTGTGATGGCTAAATGTTTATAAATGTTTATGTCCAATCGGAAAATGACTTTTTGCATTGAATATAAAACTCATCATTTTCTGTATAACATGTTCATTTAGTTTTTATAACATCTTTCGCTGGAAGATGTTTAACTAAAAGAACAAGTTGTTAAGTACAAGTGTATTTATCAAGGTACAAAAGTGTAAAACTTGTTTTCAGCTGTGTTTTTCCTCAGTGTTACCGTTTAAAATAAATTAAAGATAGCGACATGTGTTCCACAGACAACTTTAAAGAAAGACGTGTGTAACCTTCACACACACACATAAATCCTGTGAAGATCCCTTATGTGTCACATGCGGAATCGCAATCCTAACTTTACTTTTCTCTTATTTACCTGTAACTTTCTGTAAAGTCATGATAACTAATGGACGATAAATAAGTTATAAGTTGTATTACTGGCAGCTGAATGTTTTGTGTTTGGTTAAAAATTAAAAACAAACAAATAAAACCTGATAAATGTACAACAATCTTAAAATTAACGTGTAGCTTTAAACAAAATAATACTGCATAATATTGCTACTCAGATGCATGCATTTCTGAGTTGTATACAATTACTATTATTACATGCAGTAATCCAAACTTTGTGTGTTGAAAGCAAAGTGTGCATCAGGGTTTAGTCTGAGGAGAGATTAGGATTACGAGGTTATTAAAATGAGCTTGTTCAACAATGTCAGCTATGATGTAATATCCTCTGTAGTCACGGAAACACGGCTGTGCGTTTCAGGGTGTGTGGCGAGTTTCCTCCCGGGGTCGGGCAGGTCCGGGATGTGGTGCGCTGTTGTCATATCTCCCCTCCAATATTGCACTCGTCCCGGCCTCCCCGGCCCAGGGGTCACGACCCCGCCCCCTCCCCTCCAGGCCAGCGAGAGAGCAAAAGCAGCGCTGGAGCTCAGAGACGAGGTAGATTACAAATCACGAGCTAACCCACAGTTTTGTCCTCCACGTTGTTACGAAGTTTAAAAGCTTAAACAAAAAGCTTTTATCGTTTCATTTCCAGTGATGAGGCCGCCTGACTGAAATAGCTCCCAAAGCTTAAGAGCAACGATGAGACGTGGTGGATATTTAGCCTGAGCAAAGTGTTTAGCTTGTTTGGAGACGCAGACAGCTTTCACGTCATTAGAGTGACGCTGCCTTTACGTCATCAGAGTGACAGCAAAGCTGTGCGGCAGAGACGAGGCTGCACTTGCGTCGCTGTGATATCAAACAGCTTGTTGGGAAAACAAAGGCTGATTCTTTTAACGCCTCTTTTTCACACACCTGTTCCTAAATACATTTTGCAGTCCATACATTTCTTTTTAGCAAAACATGGCACCAGAGGCGCCTTCAGTGATGCCACTAAGGCTGCGTTCACACTGCAGGCGAAAGCGCATCAATCCGACTTTTTTGACCCTCTGCGACCATCTATCCGATCATGGTGTGACAGTGTGAACGGCACAAATCCGATATTTTCAAATCCGATCTGCCACTTTCGTATGTGGTGCTGAATCCGATACATATCCGATGTTTCAGAAAGCGACTGCTGTTTGATGGTCATGTCGCATTAAATCCGTCTTTTATGTCACTGACACAAGACAGACGCCAATTATCAGCGCCGGAGAAGACATCGCGAACGCTTCCTGGCCATCCGGTGAAACTGTTGGTAAGACAACGTTGGAGAAACGTGAACATTTTCTTTGTTCTGTATAATCTGCAGATTCTGACAGAAATCTGCAGCTATCCTTTGAAGCAGCGCTCCTCTCAAACAGCAATAAGGATCATTATTAGGTTATTTACATCATTATGTAAATAACAAAATAACTTAAAGCAAAAATTGGGAAACGTGAAGTCCGAAGTCTTTATATTAACGGTCATCAGTCAAACATACTGTTGGTCTGGGTCTAAACAGAGCGCGTTGTGTGTGACGTCTTCTTTTGCGCATGCGGGCCGCTTTGAGCGTTCACACTAGAGCGCGTTTGCTGTCGCATTTTATTTGTAGTGTGAACGAGGAGACAAAAAAATCGGATTTGATCAAAAAATCTGAATTGAGCATCAAGACCTGCAGAGTGAACGCAGCCTATGAACAGCTGCTTTCTGCTCGTGGCTTCTTACGCGTCCTCCAATGCAGAAACACTGACAGCAAGAAGAAAGCTGCTCGTCAGTGCTTCAGTTAGCTCGTACGTGTGATTGAATTATTTACTTTTTTTTGTCATCATCTGTCAACCATAACACGTGTGTGATAATATCTTTGTCTCTAAATAAAAACGAATTGGTCATTTCAAACAGAAGTAGCCTTTTGAATCATCTGTGTGGTTGATAATTGTGACAGCTGAATAGTTTAAGGAGCGATTTGCTTCATGTGCAAACTCATGTGCATGCGCTGATCTCTGTGCGCAGGGCAGCGCTGCAGGCAGATGCAAAGATGCAAAACGTGCAGCAGCAGGTGCATCAGTCTGAGCGCCTCTGCTAAGAAATCATGAAACGTGAAACCAGGATTGTAGGAAAAGTCATGGTTGGGTTTATTTCAACAAACATATTACATTACATTTGAAGAAACACAAAACATACATTTCACTTTTTGTTTGAATCAGACTTCTCTGTAACGTTAGCTTATCAGGTCTCAGCACGAGAGCTTTGTGTTTGCTGCTCAGTTAAACTGACACAATCTGATTTTTTTAAAAAGGTCCAAAAATAATTCAGAAATCTTTGTTCCTTCTTCTTTGTTTAAGAGGACGCACACTGTTTTGGAAATGAAGTCTGTGTGTGTGTTTCTGGCTGTCAGGATGCTGATTTATACGTCTTTGTCTGATTTAAACATCGGTGATGAACATGAACGCGAAATAAACCCAGATCAGTAACAAGCAGAGAGAGGAGAGTCTGGGGGAACACGACGAGCGCGCCGACATGTCATCGAGATGAAGCAACAAGCTTTCACGCTGCATCGCTGTTCAGATATAAAAGAAGCAAATCTGGATTATTTCGTTCGCTAGAGCTTCACAGCAAACTGGACAGGAGATGATCGAGGATGCAGGCTCACGAGAAAAATGAAACAGGAATATTCACGGAGTGAAGCTGCTGTTCTTCACTCTTACTTAGCTTCAGCTGCAGATGGAAAAGTCCTAGAACCACCGTGAGGGCGCTAATGTGATTTTAGCAGCAGTTGTGATTTTGGCTTCCAAAGAAATTCAAGATAAACCCTCCAAAGGTTTAGTGATGTCACGTGTACGTGACGTGCATACTGACACATTTTGGTTCGAACTCGTTCTCCATTTCGCTCCGGTTATTAATGAGACAGACTGAGATGCGCAGCTTCTCCTACAGTTAAAAAAAGGTACATATCATTACTATCATACACTAAATGTTAACGTGGACCTATTCTTCTTCTCTTTAGTTTCTGTCGTATGTTTCCATGTTTATATTAAAAAACCGAGACACTCAAACGTCACGTAGAAGGACCCCGATGATGCGTTCAGGTGCTTCCCCCAGACTGTTCGCTCTTTGGTTGCTTTCTCTCCTTCGCTTCATTCGTGACACACACATAAACACACTCATTCAGACTGGACTTTCTCAGCTGGCGTTCAGACTACAGTTAAAGTGGGTTCAGAGAAGCTGTGTGTGTACTCGTTTTAATGGTGTGTGTGGGGTTGTGTTAACAGTCCCTCTGCAGCTCTCAGACCTGAATGTGCATCAGAACTTGTTTACGATGAGTCTGGAAGTCTTCAGGCACCGTGTCTGGAATAAAGAAGGAAATGAGCAGAAAGTTCATCAGTTGTCAGAGTCAGCAGGTTGTACTTCCTGCAGATACCGACTGAAAAGTGGACACAAGTCTTTAAGCCCTGATCTCATTGGGATTTTTTTTAGTTCTGCAGACATGAGAGGTAAAATGAATAGGAAGGACGATGGGTTATTAAATATTAATGCATGTGAGCTTCTAATTGTGCATAATTTTGGGCCTTTCCTCTGAGTATTTCATTTCAGGAACAAACACCAGCTCCACCATCTTGGACTGCAGGGGGCTCTGCAGACTCTGAGCTCAGCGGAGCAGAACTGGACTGCACATGGTCAGGTTCTGGTTAGAGCGGGTCAGCGTGGATCTCCTGAGCCAGTGTTGCCCCTCAGCCTGCTTGTAGATGAAACTATGGCATCAATTTGAAAATCTTAAAGACATCTTTATGGAGTTATCAGTGTGTTCACAAACCTTTCAGAAAACTTGACCTCTGGTCTAGTAGATGCATGGTAACAATTTGAAAATCCTACGTTGACTCGTTCTCTAGTTATCGTATTTACCAACTAGGATGTGCACCCTTTCTGTAGATCCAAGGAGTGCTGACAGTATTCAGTCAGCCTTTTACGGCCGAGGGGTAAAAATGATAGCAGGAGGATTGTTTAGATTAATAATATTTTTAAAAGTTCAAAAAAGCTTCTAAAATTCCAAAATACTGGTTCCTCCTCAATTATCACATTTACAAGCTTTTCAGAAAACCTGACCCCCAACCTTGAGGTCGAGGTGACTGAGATTTTCAGTAGACATCAGCAGGGAGACGACAACATTCATCAGCCTTTTACGGCCAAAAGTAAAAACCCTGCCTCACTACAGATTAGCCAATCTCCCATTCAAGATCATCTTCCTTCCTCTGGGCCAGTACAGAGGTGCACTGCACTTGTACTGGTGTAACTGTGATATGCGCTGGACCTGTGCGTCAAAACAGTGATCCTTTAACAAGTGTTCACTTTGTGGATGAAGTCACAACGAGCCAAATGGGACAACAGCTCCAAGTGGTGAGCAAAGACTAAGTTGGTGTAACAGCAGGGAAATAAAAAGTGTTCACATTTCACAGATTTTCACAACTCCATGAATCATCAAACTCTTGGGTCAGTCCTCACCAGGTTCCTGACAAGGTGCCTCTGTACTTGGGAACTGTGGACTCTTGAGCTGAAAACTGCTTGGTGGCAGCTGCAGATCCAGCTCTCATCAGTCATGATGATCCTTGAAACAACGCTAGGATCCCTTCAGGACAGAAGCTGGTGTTTGCATGTTTGTGGTCAGAACGAGCTTCCAGGAAGTCATCCAGCCATGCGAGAAGATGATCTTGGATCAGTGGTATTTAAATCAGGCAAGGTTTTGGGATTTTATGGGCTTGTTTTAAGAACTTCTTGTATGTTCGGGAAAAACTGAAAAGTCTGAAGGTGAATCGGTGTCACTGGTAACACAATCGTCCACTTCAACACGGCAGTGACATATTAGCACCGTAAAAGGCTTATCAAAATATTCCAGGACTCCCCAGAAACAAATAAAACGACAAAATAATGCCAAGCAGGGTCGGCGGTCCTACCATTGCATCTGTAGCGCAGGTTGGACCAGATGATGTTTTCCTGGGAGAAGCAGAAGACACCGAGCCGTCCTCCTCTCATGGTGGTGTCGACCACAATGCCAGAGTCTGCCACCACGCGTGTCCCTTCAAACAGCTTTACCCTAAAACCACAGGAACACGGCGATGCTCCAGGTTAGAAGCCAATCATTCCTATGGATGAATACTAGCATCAGGCATCAGGCGAGCAAATAAATGATTCTCGGGTAAATGATCGGTAAGGATTGTAAATCCAGCAGCTTCAGAGATGAAAATGCAAACACTCCAGAAGATAACTGCTGTGATGTTTGGAGACAGAAGTTTCCTAAAGATAAACATGAACTCTGGAACGCTCCGAGGCAGAACCCGAACCCAAGCTTGAAATACAAGCCTGTTAGAAACCAAACATTGCTTGGGATAAATAATAGATCGGACTGGGAATTACGTGGATAGAGTGTATGAAGTAGGATGAAAACCTAATTTTCACATAATGTCTGTAATAAATAAGTAAACGGTTTTTTTCTCATTTTCTGAATATTTGTGCCACATTTGGACAAATCATCAGACGTACTAAGTTTTAATGAAACGATGCAAACAGATTGGAGGTAAAACCTTCATTTCTGCACTCTTTATTTTCAGTCACATGTCCAAACTGCACAGAAAGTCTCAGCAGCAGCTCTGAAGTACTGAGCTGAAAAATGCAAAGACAGAGTGCGAACAACCTGGGACTCTCTCTCTTTAACGACTCTCTGAAGAGACTTTCTGAAAACCTCCTCCTCCTCCTGCCTCGCTGCCTTTATTTCTTTGCTTTTCTCTTTCTCCTCCTGACCGGCTGAAGAATGTGAATCCAGACCTTTTTTTAATCTGCTGCCATTTCCAAAAACGTAAACGTTTTGAGAATCGTGACACTCACTGGAAGAACCAGAATCCGATCATTTATCCTTCAGTGAGCGTTGCAACACTGTAACATTTAATATCAATCAATCTAATATATACAAATGTATTACAGAAATAAAACAGCACGGAGGAAGAGTGTAACTTTGAGTCGATCTGCGTCAGGCTCACTTTTCGGTAACGTGACTCGAGGTCTTATCAACGACTGATTTAGCACTTCGAGTGGGTACAGTAGATATTTTACGGGATAAAGTTTTTCAGTGTGTCGCCGTCTCTCCGTATGATCTGCATATCAATGGCCTCGGAGGTGGATTCTTGCCAGGGCTTTGGTCGTCATGGAGACGAGTACAATGGAGTACCGGGGGGCCCCGAAGCCACAAAGAAGTTTCAGAGGGTGAAGAATGCAGTAAAGAGAAAAGAAAGAAAGAGACAGAAAATAGATGAGCGTGAGGGACACAGCTGCAGGCTGAGGGAGTACTACAGAGTACTGCAGTATCTGCACTTAGTATATATAATAAATTTGTGCTACAACATGAGTACTCACTGTTACAGAGTACTGTAGTATCTGCACTTAGTATATATAATAAATTTGTGCTACAACATGAGTACTCACTGTTACAGACTACTGTAGTATCTGCACAAGTGAAGATCTTTTAACAAAGCTGCAAGGTGTGAGTACAACAGAGTATATCGAGGCTACTGCAGTATTTGTTCTACAGATTATTCATATCTTTACTACAGCAGAATATATACTGCAGGCTTTAGTACTACACTAAAAAACAGAGTTAAAACCACAGAGCGAGAGTACTACATAGTACTCAAGTTCCAGTCCTGCACTCTGCATGTGCTATGGAGTACATCCAAATAAGAGTGTAGTACAGGATACTGTCACACTGCAGTATTTAAGATACTTTAGTCAGACCTCCCTGAGGGTCTGCCTGTGCTCTCACCTGATGTATCCCACCTGCGGTCGGTGGCTGAGCTGCCAGCGGTAGGACGTTTTGTCCATCCAGCCGGTGTTTCGCGGGTCCTTCCAGAGCAGCTTCACCTCTCCAGATGTATCTCCCGTGTGCCACAAGGCATTCCTCAGGAACTCACCTGGTCCGGTCCGAGACTTTACCGCCTGCAGGATGAACACAGGGAGAAAGTTCAGGGGGTGCAATGTCCTGAATGAGACAACTGAACTCTTCAAGAATGACCAGCAGGCATTACAACCTGCCAACACATGATGCAATACTGGTTTCTGCTGATTAAATGTGCATTAAAGGACAGTAGAAGAGAGTAGAAACCTTGAGCTGCAGTGCGGGCTGGGCCATGGCTCTGAAAGGTATGGATTGCCAGTAAGCCTGCTCTGTCTGTTTCCACATCACCACATAGAAGCTGGATGAATCCTGGTAGCCAAAGATGAAGCCAGCGTAGTCGTCGTCCGTAACCGTGTTGACGTGGAACGTTCCCTCGAAGTCAACGCCATTAAATGCCGTGTAGCCTGCAGACAAACGGAGGAGGTGATGATCTGCTCAAGGACCAGAGGACAGCTGTGAATTCTCCACTTTAAAGTGGAACTCGTACCTACGGCTAAACCAGGATCGCTGTTCATCGTCTGGACAATCTCCATACCCTGATGAAAGAGCATCGAGATCACACAGGCAGTTATTGTTTATAGCCTGAGACAAATATGGTAGTAGAGTCCAGCTGGTGCTGGAAATGAGCAAAATAGGCACCCTTGTTGTGCTTCCAGTCCACCAGAAAGAAACGTTAGTATCAGTTACATCTTCTTGTTAATGCTTTTACCGACTGTTTAACACCAATGGACAAGCAATTATACACATTTTCTAGTAAAGAACAGGTGGAGAAACAGTTGTACTTGATAACCAGCCATATTCACATAAGACTACCAAAGTTACCTGATTCAGCACCACCCAGTTGGGGTCAATCTGTGCGTCACCCTCCGGGTCCAGGATGACAGTCTGATAGGCTCTGAAGTCTGTCAGAGTGACCTCGGCACTCTCCGGGCACACATCGAACAAATCCATCACAGCGTCGTTATCAAAGTCGTTCTCACAGACATCTCCGATACCGTTCACTGCAGACGGACACGATGGAGCGGTTTAAATCTAGACCTTCGCAGGATTTCTATGAATAAAGTTACTTCTCTGTGCAGACGACACAGTTCTATTTACTGCCAGAAAAACACAGTTCACAGCTTTGCTACTGTTGACCTGTACATTCAAAATTCACTGAGGGTAATACCAACATTAGAAACACTTTGATGGCAAATACAACAAAACAACATGAATGTAGCTCCAACAAAAGACTTGTGGTAAACGCATCAGGGAACTTGGGCCACATCTGAATGCAGACATTACTACACCGATATGTAACCAGGATGTTAAAATCCTTGGAAACTAAAAGTATACATTTTATAATAAACTATTCAGTAAGAATATAAAAGTAATAATCACACAGAAAATGTAAACTTCAAGAGGTTAATTGTAACTAACCCGAGTCTAATTTTCTATCATATTTTCTGCTCTTTAAAAAAGAATAAATGGATGGTACACAGCAGCAGGTTCTGGTTGTTTAGCCTTTGTGGGCTTTTATATGATTGTTACCATCTGAGTCTTTCTGATTGGGGTTAACGATCAGTCTGCAGTTGTCGTAGTCATCGAGGATGCCGTCGTTGTCATCGTCGTGGTCGCAGTCATCTCCCAGGCCGTCGTTATCGGAGTCCAGCTGGGAGCTGTTGGGGATGTCTGGACAGTTGTCTCTGCTGTCCTGGTGACCGTCGCCGTCCCTACAGATGTTAAATAAGCGACCGTGTTTCGCCTTTAATGAGCAGGTTTCTGTTTTTAGAATTACTGTCCATTTTTAAACATGGAACTGTGTGCCCACTAAAGCCTGGCTATGAAAGTGAGTCAGTCTCCATAGACTTCAATATTTTCTTCTAATTAGAGGTGTGGCCAATTTTAGTGACACAGCTGGCTTGTAGCTCGAGGCTGTCATAAGACATAAGACTGATATACTGTATTCCTACCCTTAAATGTATGTTAATAAAACATACTTACATTTATCAGAAACAGCCTGTTTGACAGGAATTGAAACTAATTGAAAATAAAAATGAAATCACTTCAAACAAAGACATTTTCATTTTTTAATCTACAGTGTAATTTAGATCCAAAGTAATCCCATTTATTCCCAATTTCATTTACCTTACAATATAAAGCCCCCTCCCTGAGCAGATGGCCCCGCCCCTCCCTGAGCCTGGTTCTGTCGGAGGTTTCTTCCTGTTAAAAGGGAGTTTTTCCTTCCCACTGTCACCAAAGTGCTGCTCATAGGGGGTCATATGATTGTTGGGTTTTTCTCTGTATGTATTATTGTAGGGTCTACTGTACAATATAAAGCGCCTTGAGGCGACTGTTGTTGTGATTTGGCGCTGAATAAATAAAATAACATTGAATGGATCCCATGAAAACTCAACTGCAACTAGAAAACAAGTTTACATCATTTTTTAATTTTCATTGCATTTTTAAATGTTTTATGGCATCAAAAAATAGAAAACTAAAATAGATCTGTGTGTGTGTGTGTGTGTGTGTGTTCCTGTCTAGCTATCTTTGTGAGGACTGAAATCTGCATTCTACTATACTTGTGAGGACACACTCACCGGTCCTCACAAGTTTGAAGGCGTTTTTGAGGCTCAAAATGAGGTTTTAGTGTCAGGGTTACAATTAGGTTATGGTTAGGTTTAGAGTAAGGGTTAGGCATTCATTTTTAATGGTTAGGGTTAAGGTAAGGGGCTAGGGAAACCATTATGTCAATGAAGGTCCTCACTAAGATAGCTGAAGGGGGTTTTGTGTGTGTGTGTGTGTGTGTGTGTGTGTGTGTGTGCGTGCGTGCGTGCGTGCGTGCGTGCGTGCGTGCGTGCGTGCGTGCGTGTGTGTGTGTGTGTTTTCCAAACATACGTGTCCAGGTTGGTGTCGCAAACGTCTCCGACCAGGTCGTTGTCTACATCAGTCTGAAGAAGAAAGAAGACAGACTGTAACCTCTGACCTTTCTGCTATTGCTAGTTACAAACACAAAACAGTTGTTACTGAGTTATTTGTGCACACCGTGTTACACTGTCTCTGTTTACTGCTGAAACGCACAGAAATGCTGCTTTTACATCGAGCTGTTATTCATCAGCCGCCTCAGTTGTGAGTTGTTGGTGTGACCTTTTAATTCTTTTGACTTTCTCACAACTAAAAAAGTCACAACAACAACAAAGATGCAATACGCAAATACTTTTCAAAACATTTCTCAGCATTAACATTTAGTGTTTTTTGTTTGCGATTTTTATTAAAACAAATTTAAATTCCATGTGTGATTATTTATGTCCAATAAAACGTAGCGTGCCACAGGGCCTGAGTGTTTGTACCTGCATTGGGTTGCTGAGCTCAGGACAGCTGTCGCAGGCGTCTCCGACTCCATCTCTGTCTCTGTCTGTCTGCATCGGGTTCGGTACCTTTGGACAGTTATCCAGAACGTTGGGAATACCTGGACACAAAGCCATTCACCAGTCTTGTTTAATGGTTATAAATGGCATTCATGCAGCACTGTGGCTTCACCAGTTTGCATGTTTTTGTAAATAAACAGCCTTAAAGACAAACTTCTAGAGCTTAATTTGCTTCACAGCTCTTGTAGTTCCTGTTCTTTGTCTCTAGAGGGCAATATAGAGTCACGTGTCTCCTGCGAGGTCTGATGGCGGTTTCTAACCGTCTCCGTCGATATCCTGGTCGCAGGCGTCTCCCTGTCCGTTGTTGTCTGTGTCTTTCTGGTCGCTGTTGGGGACGTTGGGACAGTTATCACAGGCATCTCCGAATGAGTCGCTGTCCGAGTTCTGCTGGTCTTTGTTAGGAACCAAACGACAGTTATCCTGAAGGCCAGAGGACATGTCACATGACCACATCACAGCCACGACAGCCACTGACAGACGCATTCGCGGTCTCTAACCTCCACGTTTTTGATGCCGTCCCCGTCAGCGTCCTCATCACACTGGTCTCCGATCCCGTCGTTATCGGCGTCCTCTTGGCCAGAGTTTGGTGTGAACACACAGTTGTCCTGGTGGACAAAGACAGCAGGTAACACACACACATACATCACAGTCCAAATTACTTTTTAGAGTTTAATTACTAAATTAATCAAATGACCTATTATCAGTCAACAACAGCTGATCGCATGTGACACGATACAGTGATAGTGTCATATGTCTGACCTGTTTGCAGTGTTTGTCGTTGTCCATGCAGGGCAGAGAGCGGTCGGGATACCCGTCAATGTCCGTGTCCATACCGCACGTGTTCCCGTTGCCGGCCCAGCCCACATTACACTGGAAACACACACGTGACAAAACAGGATCATCCAGGTGATTCTCTGGTCTGTTTACATGAAACTGCAAATATATCTGAAAAACTAAGTACAAAGGCGTAAAACTTCTTATTGTAAAGACAACATTACGGTGGACGTCCACCGTACTTTATTAGCTGTTAATGGTTTGTCTGACCTTTTCCAACTTCAGATGAACCACCGCCTCATTTACTGACAATGTGTGCACCAGGAGGATGATTATATGCTCTAAATGTTGAGAACTTTGTGACAGCTCAGGACAGACTTGAGGCAATACGACCTTATCGGTGCTATCATAAAACCGAAGCTTTTCTTTCTGTTTAACTAAATCAAAAAGGTTAATTAACGCTTCTGCATTTTTCATTAGTTTTTATTTTCAACCCTAATCATGAGTGGGTTTGTTTTAACTCGTTATATCCATAATTTTGTAATCTATGTCGTATTGACAGAGGAATATTTAAGACGAAGCGGTATTAAAACACAGTATCAAAAAAAGATCCACCATTGAACAAGTTTGACCAAATTAAAAACACTAAACCCAAAGAAACGTCACGTATATATGTGTTGGTTTTCATTTTTTCTGGTCACTTTTCATAAAGCACTACTCCAAAATGCCACTAGAGGGCAGTGTGGATTAGTTTACATTGAGCTGAGCTCAGTGAGCTGTGAAGCGTGATGACAGTTAGTAGTAAACAATGCAGATGTAGTCGACTGTTTGGAAGTTTTTTAGGTTTGGTGTCATTGCTCCTCTGAGGAACATCATGTTCATAAAGGTAATTTGTGTGGAAACATGGATCGTTACATGACAGTTACATAAACTCGAAACAATCAGGTCTGATGTCCTCACCCTGCAGGCAACCTCTCCGTTCCTCTCCATGGCACAGTGGGCGTTGATGTCACAGGGGTTAAAGGTCAGTGCAGCACAGGACTTCCTAGGGAAGCATCCTGATGTTTGGTTACCGAGAAAACCAGGTTTACAGCCTCCACATTTGTACGAGCCCTGAGGAGAGAGAGAAATATAACGTAGCAGTTACAGCTGGATCTCCACCAGAGGGCGCTGTTTCTCAGCTAAAGCCCCTTTTCCAGTAGTAGCTACTCGGATCGAGTCGCCACGGCTTGCCACTGCTCGACTCAGATCGACTGGTTTTCCATTACAATCGAGTACCACCTGATGTGTGTGGTCATCGTCATAGCAACATGGCAGAGCATCCCGTGACAAAATTAGTATGCAACATCCAGTTAACAATATACCTGCTGCTCGGTCTGCAGCTTTTCGTCAAAATCGGGAACACGGCATTGTTTCTGTAGCTGCTTCTCTCGTTGTCGGGTTTCAAAAATGGCAGTTTTGATTTTCCTGAACGAGACGCTCTCATGACTCATCGAGTGACGCCACTAAGCAGCCAATTGCACACAGTCTGATGATGTCACCTTTTAGTACCTGCTCGGATCACTTGGAACTCCGGTTGAGCAGGTACTAATTTATTAGCTGGTACCAGGTACTATGACTATGGAAAACTGTGGCAAGTCCATCCGAATAGGTACTAATGGAAAAGGGGCTGAAGAGAACAACGTGCAAGTAAATTTATGTTCTCGGCAAAGACATCACAGGAATTTTTATCTGTGTGAAGAGAACAGAGATGTGAACTCACCACAGTGTTGACGCACACAGAGTTTGGCACGCAGGCGTCAGGTAGATCAACACATTCATCAATGTCCACACAGTCCTGAGAAACAGATTCAGGTTTTCAGAACACTTTTCTCTGCAGACACGTTGGCTCATCGTGCAGGAAAAGCACAGGTCGAACTGTTTTTCCACTTATGTGAAGCACGGCCAGAGTGCTGCTCACTGTCGGGGCTCATTTACAGGGACACCTGATGTACTTGTTAAAAACAAGTTTAAAAAACTACAAAAATGCTCTCTCTCTCTCTCTATAGATAGATAGATAGATAGATAGATAGATAGATAGATAGATAGATAGATAGATAGATAGATAGATAGATAGATAGATAGATAGATAGATAGATATGAGTACGCACACAGTGGTCATTTACAGTGAATTTTGCCATATGTACTCAAACTTTCTATTTTTTTCTATTGTTTCCGTTTATTCTTTTCTCCAAAAGTTATTTTTAATTGTTTCCAGCTGCATTTTCCTTTTATAAACACATCCAGCGCTCGGGCTGTAAAACAGTGTGAAGTCTGGATACAGCAGACATGCTGACACAAAACTGTATCCACCCATAAAGGTACAGTGAAAGAGAGAAAACAAGCACACCTTTGTGTGTGTGTGTGTAAGAGAGAGAGAGTGACCCCGGGACAGAGAAATAAATCCAGAGTTGAAGTTAAAAAAAAAAAGAGTTAAACTGAGTGCCAGTGGAAAATTAAAAATAAGTGCAGTCTATTGCCTGACCTGTTTGTGCGTCTTAGCGTAGTCCAGTCCAGTTCCTGACAGTGGCGCCCCCCACAGACCTGGAGGACATGGCTGACAGCTGAACCCCCCAGCTGTGTTCACACAGGCTTGGGGAGAGAAACATGGCTGCACATCGCACTAAGACAGAGAAGACGGGTGTTACTGAAACACACATCTGGCTTTACAAACATATACCGTGTGTAGTTGTGCTTATTCTAAAGTGACAGCTTCTTCTTTTCCTTCTTTTCCGTATTATGTATGTACTATTCCAGTGATCAATGTTCAAATAATGAGGTCAGTTTATGCGAAAGCCAAAAGCCAAGGATTCATTTTTTCTACTCCTACATCTGTATGATGTCAGTAAGTGAGGATATCCCTAATATGGTCATCTGCCTGCTGTTTGTGAAGGGCAGCCAATCAGAAAAGATTTGATTCAAAGAAGGAGGAGTTAAAACAGTACGGTCTGAGAATAAAAACACAGAGCTGGAAATAGGCCGAGCACACCCCCAATGTGCAGTACTGGCATTGTTGTCTGTTGAAGTGTAGTTGCATTGTTACCTCATCAATGTCCCTGCAGTGTGTCCCATTGCCAGTGGTTCCAGGTGGACAGGGACCACAGGTGTATCCAGGGTAGTGCAGACTCTCCATGCAGGACACGCCTTTGTGACAAGGGTTAGGAAAGCAGCGGGAACGAGGCTCATGGAAACCTGCGACAGAGACGCTGAGAGTCAGAGCTTCCTCGCATTTCAAACTCAAACTACGAGGAGGACAAAGAGCACCGCCAACTCACCGCAAACCTGACACTCCAGGATGGTGTTCCTGATCAGAGACATCTCCTTCACCTGCGGACCATGACAACACACCAATAAGCTTTTCAGGTTATGCCACTTCTCTCCCTTTACCTCACTGTATTTGTGTGTATTTAAATTTATACATCTCACTCTTGGTGAACTGAGAGCTGAGCATAAAAGAAAGGTCCTCAGTTTACTGGTTGAGCTACGTCCCAACCCTCACCTGTGGTTATGAGCTCTGGGTAGTGACTGCAAACTGAGATCAGGGATATGTCACACAGTGGAAATTTGGTTGTATTGCAAGTTTTTAGTTTGTTATTTGACATTGTTTTAATCCACTGTGTACTGGCTGCGCATGGGATAAATTAGTTGATCATGGATGTAAAGATGGATGGATGGACGGACAGATGGTTGGATGGATGGATGGGTGGATGGACGGACAGATGGTTGGATGGATGGATGGATTGACAGATGGTTGGATGGATGGATGGATGGGTGGATGGACGGACA
>NC_140567.1:38027500-38045000 GCF_057381845.1 Rhamphochromis longiceps
TTTATTCACTCTCCTCTGTGCTCGTCCCCGTGCTGGCTCATGCACAAAGGCCCTTTCAGATGGGATTTATTTCTCTGAGGGAGGTGGAGTGATTTTAATATTACCTGCCCCACTTAGTGATTTTAATCCAGAGTTTATGCGACTCATTTTTCACCCCCTCTTTCACAAATAATTACCTCCTGCTTTTTCAGCAAACTGGCTGCTCGTCAGGTAATTTAAACCCTGTTCTTCTACTTCACAGTAAAAGTCTCATCTGTATTTCCACAGCCTGAAGCAGTGTCTTCAAAAATCCAGTTTAGTCCAACCAGCAGTTACCCCTGACACATCCTTCTATTTCAAAAACACTCATAATATTTCCTTAATCACTGAACAGATCGTTAATTTTCTGCTGCTCCAACCTGGAGTCGGGCGTAAGTCTTCTGCCCGTGTCTAATCTCCACCATCTCCACCTCTCTGGGCAGGGGAACCAGCGGCGGCAGGCCCTGGCTGGAGTCAGCCAGTCGGCAGTCAACATACAGCTCCATGTTGATGTTGTTACGCTGCAGGCCACCGACTCTCAGGATGATGGAGTGAGTCCGTCCATCAGCCAGGTTAGCGTTCTGCATGTTCACGGTGTGGACCTTCCCGTCAGCTTTGACGTAACGAACCAGGACTGAAGAACCAGAAGAACATGGACGGTAGAACAAAAGATAGTAAAAGAAAGGAGAGGAGAGAGAAGTCGCAGTTGGAGCAGAAATAGATGGAGTAGAAGAAGAGGAGAAAAAAATGAACAGTTTGACGTTTGGTTTAAATGCATCATGATCACAAACACGGCATCAGGTATTTTATAGACTTACATATAAAGCATAGCTCTGTTTTTATAGGGTTTATATTAAGATAACGCAGAGCCGCTGGTTAGAGATTATAGATGACCACCTTGTAATTTGCAGTTTGATCTAACAGTGGCAGTATTAAGTCATTGCAACAACACCTATAATTAGACACAATAATGATACAGAAGTATCATGAAGGTTTAGTGTTAAGCGGCATTTTCTGTCACATGTCAGAGAACCAAGTCGGCCAGATTTTATTTTCATATATTACCTGCTGTAGTGCCATTTGTGGCAGCATTTTGAGTTGCTATATGTCAATACAGCCATTATATCCCAGATGTTAATAATATGTTTGCATTAAGTCCATAGTAACTACATAAATTACAAAACAAAGTGCAATAAACTAGGTTTATATTTAGTTGCATGAAATATTTTCCAAACACTGGAAATTTATTTTGAGTGTCTTTACATTTTTGAGATGCACCAATTTTTATAAACTGCAGGAAAAATGAAAATAAATAATTTGTGAACATTTTGCAAAAAAAAGCATCAAAATAAACTATTTCCAACAACAGTGCAGTTTAAGTCCTGAGCCTCCAACAAAATGACACAGACAGGCCAACATGACTCACAAACACCAGCAAACCTTCGAAAGGCCCCGCAGGGAAAAACTATGTTTCCCGCAAAAATGACATCACTTCCGGTTTTGGCAAGTGAGGGCGGTCGTGCGATAGCTTGCGCTGACGTTTATTCCAACGTTGATCGGCTCGGCAAAGCGTGTTTCTCGATTATAATGTTTTTGTTGTTTCCAGCGCTTTTTATGCGGTTTTTAAAAAAAGACATTTCTGGAAGGAAACTGTGACCTGAGACAAGCTGAATGCGTGTTGCTTAAGTACGCTCCTCCGGTTTCATATGCAAAAAAATTAATTATTGCGCTAGCTTATGTGGCTGCAATTCTAACGGGATTTAGAAATAGTTACACAAATGGGCTTTAACCTCCTGGACATCACATTTTGGGTTATTTAGACCAAAAAACTCAATTTTGCTCTACAAGGGCCTGATATCCACTTACAAGAACATTATCCTGCTACTGTTCTGTCAAATATTTTAAATGAATATCCTCATATGTGGCTCTTAATAAGGTAAAAATCTGGTAATTCTTTGTTTTTACATTCATCAGGTCCCAATCAGCCCAAATATCAAAGAGAAATTAAAAATGCTGCTGTGGGAGAGTTCGGGTCTCAGGAGGTTATAGAGGACAGCTCTGCAGATGAGAACAAACCTGAGAGATGTTGATGAAAGAAAAATAGAACTCATCGATATTAGACTGCAGTACTGAGCAAATATTAATCCAGTCTTTAACTCCTATCTGTCTTCTACACAGAAAGTGTTACTAAGATACAAATAAGAAAGTTATTTATGAGGGTCAACAGGAGGAAATCATCCACAGCTTACTCATAAAGACAGGAACTGCCCATGCTCTAATTTCTAAATGCTTTTGTTTGAAAGTGTTTTGTAGGCGATCAGGGCAACAGTTCCGTGGATGAGAAAATGGAAGAAGCGTAACGGAAAAAATTAAAAAGAATAAACAGTCTGAAGGAGCGGATGGCTGGCAGCTCGCAGCAGCAGGAAGAAGGAGCTCTGCTGACCAATAAAAACATGAGAAGCACCAAGAAAATAAAACTACCAGGATAAAATAACTGTGGTGGCGTAAAGATAAAAGTTATAGTTGTATCTTATTTCTCTGTCCCACAGAGCTGCGCTCAGTTCAACATAAATTACTGTCACCAGAGAACCCAGTGCAGATTCATCCGCTGCTGGAAATAGTCCCATTATTGGCCTATTTTCAAGGCGAGGAGGCTCTCTGGAAAATTTGTGTGGATCATATTCAGACTAAAGCATTTTGAGACAGCTAAATCACGAGGTCAAAGGTCGGCCTAAGCCAAAACACAAACACAGAGTAGTTTATGAAACATGGAGTCTGATTACAGCAATCATGTAGTTAGAGCAGCTGCAGGCTGAACTCGCAGTCTGTCATTATCAGGATGAAGAAGATTATAAAACGACAACAGAACCAGATTCCTGTGCCGGCCCGGCGGAGACCAGCTGATCAGACCAGACTGCACCCGCCCAGCACAGAGCCACGTGAACGTCATTCAGAGCTGAACCATCAGAGCGCAGTGTTCAGTTTCAGCTTCATTAAACATCATTGAGCTCGGCGTGATTACCAGCTCTGTAATCAGCCACCGTCTCAGTTCTGCAGGACTCAGAGTTTCCACAGATCTTCAGTCTGTCAGGCTCAGCTGTGTGTTTGATGTGGCAGACATGCGTGGAGTCTGCAGGTTAAATGTGTCACTCAGTGGAAACGTCACATCTTAGTGTCTGCATCTTTACAGCCCATGTGCTCCTGGACCAGCTGATGTATTTTATTTGCCACTTGTGGGAAAACTACATCAGAATGTATCAATAGGTTCATATTTGATTTTTTGACAACAGATTTTTCCTCCATGTCTAACTGTCAGTGGACAATCTGTGAGAAATTTCTGCTGTTCAACCTTTATGACAGGTAAGAAGGAGACGCTGCACCTCGAGTGGACGTAGATGGTGACGTAGTCCTGAAGTTATATACATTTTCATCTATAGCAAAGACAAGAGGGCGTGCAAGAGACTGATGTCACAAACTGAAACCTGAGAGAGCGGCCTGTGCAGAACCAGAAATTCCAATACATTCAATTCAGTTTTATTCACACAGTGCCAGATCACAAAGTCGCCTCAAGGTGCTTTATATTGTAAGGTAGACCCTACAATAACATACAGGGAAAACCCAACAATCATATGACCCCCTGTGAGCAGCACTTTGGCGACAGTGGGAAGGAAAAACTCCCTTTTAACAGGAAGAAACCTCCAGCAGAACCAGGCTCAGGGAGGGGCGGGGCCATCTGCTGTGATTGGTTGGGGTGAGAGAAGGAAGACAGGATAAAGACATGCTGTGGAAGAAACAGATGAACAAACAAGTGTGACGGAAAACTCTGTGCCCTTTCTGATGAGCTGTTTAGGTCAGAGTCTGACTCTGGGGAACTCCAGGCCTCGAGAGCCGGTGTCCTGCAGCTTTTAACTCATTCACTGCCAGCCATTTTCAAATCAGGTAACTCCCCACTGCCAGGGTTTTTGAGCATTTTTACTCATTTTTGAAGAGCCACAGAAAACTGTGTGTTATGATCATATAAACGCTGAACCTACCAAAATGAAGAACAGACTCTCTTCTTTCATCCAAAAAAAAAAGCTTGTTTCTACCATTTTCCATTCTTTAGTAATCAGCTGTAGAAGAGAGGTGGGTTCCACCAAAAATGCCTGTTTTGACCAAAAAAAGGGAGAAAACGAGCTTTTTGTGAAAAATACATTTCAAGCAGAAAAGTGCCTTTGACACTAATATTTCTTGCTTTGTGACACCTCTAACATATAAAATAGTTTTTCACTTCTATAAAACAGAAATAACACTGAGAAAGGTTATGTTTTATCAAAACAATTTATTTACAAATATATGAAAAAATAAAATTCACTGACAAGCTGCCCGAGGTTGTATTCTGGCCCCTCCCATTGAAAAACGAAATTGACGTCTATAAACGTCAATGGCAGTGAATGAGTTAATATCACCCTGGGCCAACACACCTGAATTACATGATTAGTTCACTACCAGGCCTCCGGAGGACTTCAAGACATGTTGAGGAGGTCATTTAGCCGTTTAAATCAGCTGTGTTGGATCAAGGGCACATCTAAAACCTGCAGGACACCGGCCCCCGAGGCCTGGAGTTCCCCACCCCTGGAGCACAGGAAATTAAAGTGTAGTTTAACCTGTGGAATATTAAAGACTGCTTTTGTCCCCAGATTGTTCAGTGTCTCTCTGGTGAGTGGAGTGTGCAGGATGATTGGTGGAAACGGTGTGAATAACTCTAACAAGCCTGTCATAACGGTTTTTACTTCCTCCATCATCATCATCAGCTGAATGATTTTAATGAAACATCTTCAACAACAACTAAAACCTTTGCAGTGACCATCACACCTCCTGAAGAACCCCACAGAGTCTCGGGATTCCTCAGTGATCTGTGGAACCTCCTTACTGCTCCACGGTACGGTGCGTTACTCTCCAGGGCCCTGTGGGTTCAAAGGTAAAATAAAACGTTTCTGTCAGATGTCACAGAAACACTGTGGACCAGCTGCTAAGCTAAAGACGCCACATTTCCTTCCTTTCTTTCCTTGTCCTGAACCTGCTACGTCGACCCTCTTGGTGAGGTGTTTCCTCTCAGTGAAGTATTCGAACCGCAGCCTTCATGCTTTCATGGAAAGCTTTTACAGCTCTGCTGTTTCATTTCAACAAAATCCATCCTGACACTTTTGGGATCTGTGGAAAGTTTAAGATTTCCAGCAGTTTAAAATAAAGAGGATTTGGATGGTGTTTGGATCAGAGCTGGAGTCAGATGAGGGTGAGCTGCTACACATCCACCAACCTTTGTTGATCTTCCCCATGATGGCGACCTCCAGGTACTTCCTGTTGTCCTGCTTGCTGTAGATGCCCAGCAGAACTCCTCCGAGCTTTGCCGGCAGCCTGAACGTGGACACCACGTAGATGTCACTGAGTGCGCTCAGACCACCAGACAGCTTCTCCACCGCTGCAACGCTCTGCTTCGAGTCCTGCAGACCCAACACGTCGATCACTGAGGAGCAGGAAAGAGTGCACACAAGTGTTTCGTTAACACGAGAGTCCGTTAGCTCAGAAACCTCAAAGAGAAAAAAGCTGAACTGGTTTTTGACTCGTGTTCAGATTTCATCAGAGACACCGTGAGACAAATCTGACACTCAAAGGACTCACACAGGAATTGAACCACTGCCCCAAACAGCCAATCAACGGCCAAACTGGAAATTAGAAATCATGTTGTAGTGACAGCTGTGGACAAAGACCCACCGTGTGATCGCAGAGATATCTCTGTACTGATTATCTTAGCAAAGATGCAGAGAAGAATCCTGTTTTACTTTCTCGTCACTACTAATTAATCCACATGTCACAGAAATGTAACTTGTATAAAAAGATAACCAACAACAACAACCATAAGTAAAGAATGACACAATAAAAACATCTGGTTATAACAGGCATCAAAACTAAGAAATAAAGCGGATGAGGGAATTCGCTCATTTCCAGATGTTTTCGATTTGTTGAGAAAGTCGTCAAATAGAAGAACTTTTTTCTTTTTATTACATTCAACACCAGGGCAGATGTTTGGCAAGTCTCTTTTGTTTTGATCGTCGACAACATGAAACGCGTTAGGTTTTGGTCTCAGTTTCAGAACCTTTACATACAATCAGCACACTTTTAACATCTGGAAAAGTGCCGGGCGGCGTCAGGTCGATGCCAAAGCCTGGCAGCATATTTTAAGACGTTCTGTGGTGACGTAGAAACAGATACTGCCTCGAAATGATTGATGCTAAGGCTGAAAGTTCAACACTAAAAATCATAAACTCTGTGATCGCCTGCTGAGCTGTCCAAGGTACACGCCGCGTCTCTCTCCAGCCAGCTGGGATCAGCTCCTGCCCTCAGGACGCTCTCCAGAATAAAGCAGACATAACTGAAGGATAAATGGAAATCATTTAGAAAGATGTAGGAGACCCACCGTCGCCCCCATTTTCCTTAAAGACCATCTTTATTGGTTTCTTCTTCATTTTTTTTATTAGAATCATATGAGGATCTGAGCATCTAACAGCTAATATCTGACTTTCTTGTGACCTTTGCACGTTTAAATTAGACTCCAAGTCACAACAATACTGAGTTAAAGCTTCCTTTTTAACATCTGAAACTTCCTGCAATCACTCAACTGCTCAGACTGCAAAACGAGACAACAGATGCATTTCTGCACCTCAGCTGGATTTGTACAGACGCATGAAGGTGGTTTACATCTCCCCTCTTGTTCTCACTGGGTGTCTCTAATTGTTGCTCCTCCCACTGTGGATTTAACAGTGATGATTTCAAACACACCAGAAAATTCTGGTCGAGGATCACATGAGTCAGAGCGGCTGCTGCGGTTTAATGTCACCGAGACAAATAGATGAGATTCCTCTGGGAGCTAAAATATTGTCTGAACATCGCAAAGGATGCAAGAATATTGTTCTTTAATACTTGACTCAAAGAAAAAACCTCGCCTGATCTAAGATAAATGGAACCTGTGCTCCATGAATGCTCTTTCGTGACAAATAAAAATACAAAAGTTAACCCGTATCCTTACACAGAATAGGCGTGGTTCAGGAGTACCTAAGAAATCTCTACCCTGAGTGAGCTGCATACAAAACCGATTAGGGACCACCAATGCAGGAACACAAAAGTGAAGCTGCTCAGCAGAACGGCTCTTTCCAAGCAGCTACGGTCTGATGACAGAAGGCGAGATAGAGATCAATCAGGGCAAGGGCCGGCTTGCCTTGATTGACACTAATCAGCACACAGAGCAGAGCAGTGTGCGAGGTGCTGTCGGCTGCTGATACATGAACCGACGCAGCAAACTTCAACGTGCAGCTTCCAGGTTTTTATTGTGAAACTAAGCTACGTTGGTGAGCTCGACTCAGGAAGTTTCTGATCAGTCCATCTGCTGAACACAAACACCACAGAGGAAGAACAACACAGACAGCTGATAATCCTGCCGCCCCTCCACCCTCACACCAGCCAGGATGTCTTAGTCCAATAACAACAGATGACTCCTGATGTTTTAAAACAAACCCCAACAATCTTCAAACTGGAGACTAGTGTAGCACCTGAACCTCCGCAGAAAGAGGAGTCAGCTCCATGCAGCCCGCAGGAGGGGGCTCAGACCATAAACATCTGGCTGGAACCAGTTTAAGCTCAATTTACTGGTTTCACAAAGGTGGCTCAGTGTTAGACACAGTAACAGGTCAGAGCATCACGCAGACACAGCTGACGCTAAAACTGATCCCAGTGCAGAGGCTTTAAAACGCAGAAGAGTCGTGAAACCAGCAGGCGACCCCACAGTGGCCACGCCCACCTTTCAGTCTGCAGACTTAACACTTGGTCCTAAATAAAGTCACACCTTTTCTCAGATCACTTGACTGAGTACAGTTTCTTTTTGATAGTTTGTTGGTCGTTTCTTAAAAGCAACAGAATCTCTGCCTCGCCTCCAAAACCCTGTTTTCCATGTTTTAATGGTAATAAAGTATTTGTTAATAAAATGAAAGATTTAAAGATGATGTCTGTCTGCACTGGGCTTACGTCACAGAAAATGAATCCTTAGCAGACGGGGAACCCCTTTCAAGTCCTCGCTTTTAGTCCAAATCTCTTGCAGCTGTTTTCCAGGAGATAAAATTGAAAAGATTAAAAAAAATGTTGTTGGAAACCCAGAAAGTTACTATAAACAATCCCAAAGTGGAAGAAAGCAGTGAAAGCGCTGACACACTGAGGAAGCTTTCTTCTCATCAGATTGTTTTAAACACTTGAAAAATAGGAGCAGTGATCCTGCTGATCTATAACATCTGTTCCTCTTTATTAGGCCACTGTGAAGATGGTCTCTCAGCCCAGAGTCAGCAGAGGTCCGCACCTCAGTCCTGAACTCCTTGCTCGGTTTTTATTTGGTGTCTGTGTCTGTGTCTGTGTTTCTCTTTAGTCTGAGTGAATCTGTCCTCACAAAAAAATAAAATCATTACAATTCACCCCAATATGCAGCTGCTGTGTTTTATGTAACATTCATCGGTGAGCAGCAGCTGCTGTCACTGTGGATTACACAGCATGTGCAATATGGACACCTTTTGTGTTCTTTAATGTTTTCTGTATTATTCCAAAAAGGACTTTGGAAAGTTAGGTATGATTAAAAATCTGGATCTCTAAGACCACAGACTGTATGTAGAAGATGGACATGGCTGCCATGACATCATCCACTGGTTTTGGACTCCACATTTTAAAGGTTCAGTGTTAGTGACTTAGAAACGACCTCATTCAGTTATCAGCTAGTGCTAGCTGGCTCCCTTTGCCAGCTGGCTGCATCACTATTTATTACTATAATGGACTAATAACGCAGTCAGCAGGACTGGAGTCTTTAGCAGGCACTGATGTTATTATCAGACTATTATTCAGATAACTAAACGCTCCATCATGGACGTGAGGCCTGAGGTGAGACCTTCGTCAGCTTCCACCTGCTGTTCAAACTTCCTCAGCAGCACACTTTGTTTCACAGAAACAGCATCCTGAGCCGAACACGTCCTCGGGATGTTTTAGACCATCTCACTCTGTCTCCGGGACTGGAAATCCAAACTAAAATATCCAGGTTGTGCATCCATAATCACCTTTTCACTGCCTTACTAAAATTTCTGACTTCAGGTGATCGACTGATATCTGATACAGTCTCAAGAACTTTTATTAAAGAAATAAAACATTTTAATTTGAGTAATTCATGAGTATAGATTAGTTTTTAATAGGTTTAAGAACAGAAAGGGAGATTTTACACCACCTGGTTAGAAGGTGTAATAATGAAAAGCTTATTAATACATTTAATATAAATGTAGAACACATTTACCTTTTTTCCATAAAATCGTAAGACCAACACTAAAACAGTATCAGTAATGATTTATTTGTTATTAATAAACCCGTTTGCTATGAACTCATAACCTGAAAGCTGGTCGTGCAATATTAGTAACACAAACCTGGTATTAACATTAATAAACACCATTTATTAAAGAGCAGTTTTTCAATGTATTTGCTAAGTTTGCTAAAACTGTAATATGAAAACTGGTAACGTGTAGCGTTGAAACAATATTAGTAACGTGCTCGGAGTTAATAAAATCAGCAGCTATAGTTAATGTGTCACTACGAAGTGTACTAAAGCAGTACTTCAGTGCAGTACTCGAGGATTACAACTACTTCCCATCCCGTTTTACTCGGTTTCAGTTACAGCATCAGCTGCAGGTTGGTTCGGTTCTCTGACCTTGGACGTCCGGTCCGTCCGGGACTCCCGCAGCGAGCTGAGCGCCGATGAGTGACAGCAGAACCGGGACACACCAACCCATGCTGGACCTCAAAGAACCGGCTCTGGAAACTTTAAACCGGAGATCCCGGAGGTACAGAAACCCGTGCAGGTCCCACGCGATGCTGGACTTGGGGGAACCGAAGGAGAACCCGAGGAGCTCTCCAAAGAAGGTCGGAGAAGCTGGAGGACGGAGAGGGGAGCAGGGGCAGTTTCAGCCAGGAGGAAGGAGCAAGAGGACCGAGAGAGCAGGCTGTATCCACACCGACGAACAGCAGCGGTGAGCGGTGAGGAGAGGAGCCGAAGCACCGCAGGACAAACCGAGCAACTGACGGGCGGGTTCACGAGCACAGCTGGAAACTGCTGCTGGCGCGCGCTCAAGTCGTGCGCGCGACCCGAGAGCAACAATAACAATAAAAGAAAATCAAATTAATTCAACTTTAAAAACAACAACAAAGTAAAAACAGAGAAAGGAAGTTTTTTTCATAGGTTAAAGTTTTCTTATCTTGAAGTGAAACATCTGCACTTCACTTTTTTGGATAACAAACAGAGAAGCAGCTCGGATCAGATTACATAACAGCGAATAAGGGGTCGAGAATCAGTTTAGTGCCTGATGGCTGCAGCTGTGAGGGCAGTAAACAGATCACTCCTCCATCCATCACAGCAGGTCAGAGGTCAGGTGTCAGAGGTCAGGAGCTGCCTCCCAGGAGCTCTGATGTCCGTACCACCTTTGTGTTCTGGGACCCTCATTCAGTCCTGCAGGGGGCCAGCTGAGGGTCCAGGGCCAGACTGTGACACCCCCGGGTGCAGGGTCCTTGTGTGAGTTCAGAAAATAATTTACAAGAAGAATTAGAAGAAAAACGTCCGGAAGTTCAGGAAGTGGACCTCTGTTGAATCCTTTTGGATGGCTAATGGAACTAGCTGAAAAAACACACATGGCATGCTGTGCGATACGTCCCACGTGTTTGTACTTCAGTGTCCATATGGATTTTATTAGCCTGATACTGCAGTGATTTGCAATTTAATTCAATTATATTTATACAGCGCCAAATCACAAGTCAGCTTAAGGTTCTTTATATTGTAACATAAAGACCCTACAATAGTACACACAGAGAAAAACCCAACAATCGTATGACCCCCTGTGAGAAAGCACTTTGGCGACAGTGGGAAGGAAAAACTCCCTTTTAACAGGAAGAAACCTCCAGCAGAACCAGGCTCAGGGAGGGGCGGTTGGGGGATCGTCTTTACAGGCTGAGACCTCAGTCTAAAGTCTGTGTGTGATCTCCAGCGATGGGCAGTAATGCATTACTGTAATCCGATTACTTTTTCAAGTAACAAGTAATGTAAGGGATTACTATTGCAAAAAAAGTAATTTGATTACTGTTACTTTCCCGTAAGCAAGCTGCGTTATGATGACATTATTTTATTTTATATGCAGGAAATAGGTTTAAATGTTAAACAATTTCTTCAAGTCAAAGACTGTTGAATATAATTTATTTTCTGCTTGATGCATAAAATTAAAAGTTTAAAAGTAATTAAACAAGTTTTAAAAAGAGGCTTTCCATTTGATTCAATTTTATATGACGATTAGGCATAAAAATTAGAATTGGGCTGAAAGGTCTGTTGCTTTATTACGTATTCAGGTTGTGTATCATGTTTTTAAAAAGTAACTAAGTAACTAATTACTTTTGATCAGCAAAAAATGTAAGTAATCAGTAAAGCAACTGGATTACTTTTTTGAAGAAGTAATCAGTAATCAGTAATTAGTTAAGCTGTCTGAACTAAATTGTTTGGTTGGTGGGTGGGCGTGTCTTAGATGGGCAGGCTCTACTGAAGGATTCATGTGTGAAGAATTACTCAAGGCCAAGCTGGCACAGACTGAGAGGCATCAAGAGGTCGCAGGGCCCTGCAGCCAAACAAACACACATGAAAACATCCATGGATTCATGATTTTAATGTTTCTAAAGTCCTCATCACAAACATGACTGAACATGAAGCGCTGGAGGTTTCCAGGCTCCCGTCCTGATGTAAAGGAGAGAAGCGAACTTCAGTGAAAACGTAACGTGGGAGTGATTCTCGATGAAATCAGCAACACAAAGAAGGCGAGCTCTCGGTTTCTGCTGCGGTCCTCCCTGCATGCCTCCTCTCACGCTTTCAGACTGTTTGTTTCTGACTCCAGCACGTTGCCATGGAAACTCGTGTTTAACAGCAGGTGAGGGGAGGAAGGAAACGCCACCTCTCCACCTCCAGACCTCCGGCTCCTTTTTGCCTCCTCAGTCTGAAGCAGAAGTGTGTGAGGAGTGAAAAAGTGTCACACAGAGTTTGTAATTCTGTCTTAACTGCGTCTGGAGAAAGAATCCAGCTCCTCAAACTGCTTCCAGATCAGCTCATTAAGCCCAGCAGAGCGGGGGGGGGGGGGGGGGGGGGCACGCACGTTAACAGCACGCAGCACAGAAGCCAGGCCAGGATTCCTGTGAGGTGGCGTCATGTGCAGCTGTACGTCCCCGGGGTCCAGACCCGGTCAGGATG
The DNA here is from genome assembly GCF_057381845.1 of Rhamphochromis longiceps. Lineage (NCBI taxonomy): Eukaryota > Metazoa > Chordata > Actinopteri > Cichliformes > Cichlidae > Rhamphochromis > Rhamphochromis longiceps. The sequence goes on from NC_140567.1 coordinate 38,039,850, forward strand.
GGTGGAGTCTCGGGGCGGAGGGGTGGCTCAAAAACATTCATTTCTATTATCCTGACATGTGGATGTTGTCTGCTGTTGTTTCATTGTCCAGTTTACGGTAAAATCACCTCTCGTGACCTCTCGTTTCAGTCAGAGTGAGTCCAGATGATTCTTACTTCTCATTTTCAGCAACATGTTTTCATTCCTAAACTAGTAGAGTGGCTTAGCATGATTACCAGCTCAAACAATAATCCTTATTTATCTTACAGCGCACTGTGGAAACTTTATTCTGACTGGCTCAGAAGATTTGAACAGAAGCGAGAAGGGAGCATACTTGATCAAATAAACATCACGTTGTATTAAATAAGACCTTAAATTGCTGTTGGAGATAACAAACTCCATCAGAGGTCACGGAAATGAGCGGAAGAGTCACCGTGCTGTCGTGGAACCAAGACGGTGAAGCTCGGGTTCGGATTTGGGAACGAATCCATGTGTGTGAATGAGACAGAAGCAGGGAAGGAGAGACAGAGGAGTTTAAATACCTGGGCTCCAAAGCAACAGACAGCACACAAGAGAGGTGAAGAGGAGTGGGTGGAGACGGGAGCCGTTTATTGTGACAGGATAGTTTAAAGATGGAGGCAAGACCTGCTGTGATGTATCGTTTGGAGACGCCGGAGGCCGAACTGAAGACGTTCATGAGCGGGATGGACGGGATTAGAAATGAGCGCGTGCAGAGGAGGGAGGCGGGGATGGAGCTTTCAGGCAGGAAGAGAAGAGCATGGATGAAGGAGGACATGCAGAAGCATGACAGAGGAGGATGCTGGGATAGGAGGAGATGGAGGCAGATGATCTGCTGTGGCGCCCCCTACAGCGAGCAACCAGAAGAAAAAGTAGTAGTTGGTGACTGGAACCACGCTGGAAATGTGGTAATTTGGACCAAAATCAATGAAACTCCAGGTTGAAAGCCGGTAGAATTCCAGCATGAATAACAACTGGTAACGAGTCGTTGTTATATGTGCTGGTTTAGGCGCTCTTCTGCTTCTGTGCACCTCCCCTCTGTCATTCGCTGATAACTTCCACAGATGAAGTGAAGGCAGCTGCTGGTGACTTTGATTATATGGAGAAAAAAAATCATTTAAGCCACAAAACAACAAATGAACCCAAATAAGCTTTGTTTGAATCCTCCATGAGTACGGAGCCATCCGTCTGCATTTAAAGCTTTATTCTCTTGTGTCGTCGTCACATGAAACTTACGCTGAAACATGTTCAGAACAAAGATGCATCAGTAGTGAACGCTGTCAACATTTCTTCTCCTTTTGCTTCATATTATGTTGAAAATAAAACAGAACACATGAAAACTAAACAAAACCATGTGACTCCACTTTTCCTTTAATTCATTTCTGTACATACACCAGCACCAAACTCCACTTCCTGTCCACAGAGGCTCGTTTGTGTCGATAAATTATTTTTTCATTTGATAAACTTCACACTGACGCTTCCTGTTTGGTCAGATGGACCCAAACTTTGTCTAACTGCACCTGGATCTTATCCTGAACATTTTCACTGCTGTCCGCGGAGTCCCACGGCGGCCTCTGCCCGTCGTCCTCAGCCGTCTCCTTCGTCCTCGTGGTCGTGATGGGAGCCGATGTCCTGCAGGTCCGGCGGCTCCTCCAGCGCCTCGTGATGGGCGTGCTGGATTGACACCATGCCTGTCAGGAGGGCGTAGCTCAGCATGGCGCCCAGAGCCACCAGAGCAGACAGGAACTGCTTCCTCCGCTTGTTGGGAACGTGGTCGAAGTCTCCGCCTTCAGAGTGGGGGGAAGTCTTCTGACTGAAGCTCTCTGAACCAAAAAACAACAACGGGGAGAATGTCAGCCGTGTTTCTACTGTGTTTCTACTCTAGGCGGTTTCTGCTCGCTCACGGTGGCTTCACTAACCGCAGCGTGAAACACTACATCACAGCTGCTGGTGCACTTTGGTGCCATTTTGGCTCATCGTGCACATTCTGGCTTTTTCTGCCTCGGTTGGGGTGGAAATACGAGTGTGCGGACCGGGTCTGCTGCCGTATCAATGCAGGGATTCCCACAGGACACATAAGGAAATCACCGCAGCAGTTGGAAACGAGAATTCCTGTGGAAAACTTTGCTTCTCGTCTTCCTATCGAAGAGGCGAAGCGCTTCATTTCTTTCCTGAGCTGTGATCATCCAGCAGCTCCAGAGAGCCCGGCGCGCTTCGAGCACCAGTTTGAACACTAATGTCAGAGTTTCCAGGAGCAATAAACAAAATGTCAACCACAACAACGTGTCAATGTCACATTACTGAAGCATGAGACGAAGTTGTGTAGACCATCAGGAACCGCTGCAGGTTGCATTAACACGAGCTACAATTCAAAAGCTCCCAGGATCCTTCACAGGGTTTGTGGCTATGGTTTAGGTTTAAAGCTGAACCATCAATGACAAGCACCCTGACCCTTGACCCCATGCTCTTAGAACATGTGAGTGGGCTTTTAAAAGTTGTTCTTTCAAGTGAAACACTGTAACTAAAGAAGTAAAGTAGTAGTAAAGTGCTGCGTCACAGATTTGTGGGTTGATGCTGTAGTCTCTTTACTTTAGAGCATAAAGCAGGACTGTTGTGGTGAACTGGTGCTTTATAATTAAATCTGAATTGAACTGGGAACTTTTCCACTGGTGTCCCCGCTCACACAGCAGGAAACGGTCCACACAAGACTCCGACTACTGGAAATACTCTGTGTGCTGAAATGAAAGCGAGCTGGGAGCGTTTCAGACGGTGTCAAGTTCACAACCAAAACTTTCTAAAAGGCACCAACAACAAAAATCTCTCCAATAAAACAAACATCGTCTTTGTGACAGCGCTCCGATAAGCATCCCGGGTCTTTTCCCCCTAAGTGTTACAACATGTGTGCCTGATGTCATCTTCGTTCCTCGTTAGTGATGGCAGAAGTCAAACAGCAGAAAACACGTTTCAGACTAAAATGAGACAATCTGTTTAGAGTGACGGTTTACACGATGTCACATCAATCTCAGACGGATAAACGATTCCAAAACATCTCAGAGGCAAAAAATGCTGACGGGCTTGAACTGTTGTTACTTCTCTTATTAATGGTTTCAGACATCTCGCTCTCAGAGTTTCACTTTAAAGTCTGCGAACAATTTGTCAGAAGATTAAAAGAAGAGAAGTCTGCTCTCGGACTGTTGTGTGCCTCACCTCGGCCGTCTTTGGGGAAGTAGAGCTGCAGGATGTTGGTGCAGAAGTTGGTCAGGTTGTCGAGAGACTTCAGATGCTGTTGTAGTTTCCCATTGGGCAGTTTGCACTTCAGGATGGGCGCCAGGTGACCAAACACATAGGCATCGAGAGAGGAAGGCCTGCAGGGAGAAAAGCTTATTAGGGTCAAAGTCCAATAATCTGGTGTCACCACTGCAACTCCCAGTGACAATTACTGAGTGCATCACTGTATGCAGTGCAGTAAGGTACATAAGGAGGACAGACGTGCATGAACACAGGGTGTCTACAAGAGTTTTTACCACAGTTAACATGATACACAGTGTTTTTCAAAATGATAGCCATCAATCTATCGTCTAACGTATATTTGACCTCCTTCTCCCGAACCCTCCAGCGGCCCCGGGTCTCCTCCTGGGTGGAGGTGCCTGAAACACCTCTAGAAAAGCTTTTAACTTAATGACCATCTTCAAAGTTTCCCCAGAGTAATACAAGTGCGCTGCCTGTGAGAAAAGCCAACTTCATGTTTTCACGTTAACGTGTGGATGAACTTACGAGTCTCCAAAGAAGAATTTGTGAGAGCCGAGTCGCTGGGACAGCAGGTTCATGCACTCGGCAGCATCTCGGTACAACTGAAAACCACAAGACAGACACAGAAAGACAAAACTGGGTCAAAGCCAGAAGCTTCAGTTTATAGATCAACAATATCTGTAAAAAAGGCTCAAAAGGTGCAGGAAGTCTGCTTCTGCTAAAAAGCTGTAAACAAAAAAACTCCGAGCCAGTTTTGTCGTCTCGTGCTGGAGCTTTTGGGGCTTTTTCTGTTCCTGGTACTGGGACGGTAGAAGAGAGGCCTTAGGATACCCAGAGGTGTGTTCATATGTGGCCCTTTGTCCCACCAGACTTCACAAGATGGAAAGTCTCGAGTAGTCTAAGGAGCTTGGAAAGAAAAGCGTCTGGACTTCTTTAAGTTGCTTGAAGATGTTTCACCTCTCATCCGAGAAGCTTCTTCAGTTCTAAAGGCTCGATTACTTGCCCCCGATTCCCAACCTTTAACCTTAAATCTGCCAAGGCTACAATGGAGTCTCGAGCTGCCTGGATGTCATGCTTGTGACCTTGGTCCTCCTTGTCTGGAGTAAATTTCCTGCAGTTCATTGTTCCTCCTCTCACTGTGTACACAGCTGTTCCATTACCAGCTCCTCTGACTTAGTGCTATTGAAACCAAGCATTAAAAAGCCAAGGGCCACCATAAATTTAACTGTGAAAGCTAAAGCAAGGAACTAACATGGCCAAGGCCAAAGGTCCGTGTCCAACTCCTGTGCTGAAAGTCTGCACGGTGTGATGCCTTTTACGACCACTGAGAGCTGTTAATATCTCCACTGGACACCTCCGAAGAGAGCACATCAATTCGTTTCTTCATGCCTTAGAAACTCCTGCGACTGACTGCTGAGGTCGGGTTATACCAAACGTCTTTGGTACGGTCACTTAGAAAGGGCTTCTCAAACATGAGCGTTATAGCCTCAAGCACAGCCAAATGTTCACCAAAGTCATCAGGATTTATTTGTGTGACGTGTTTATAATCTCCAGGGGAAAAGTGTCTGACGAACTCACTTTTCTGGAGCATCCAAACACACCTCAGACTTCATCAGTGCCGACCACAAAAAATGTCGACTCTGTGCAACATTTCAGGCAGTTCTTCTACGGTTTCCCTCCAGATGACGGAAACACTCGGCAGTACATTCATATTTTACCCAGTCAGTATTTTAAAGAGCGTGACATCAAATTAATAACTGAATTATCTGGATGTTAATATTATGCTGTTGGACTGGAGGCGTGTTTTTGGCCCAGAGTTTCCATTTGCATCGGGTACTATGGACATTTAAAGGGCCGGTTCATCCAGATGACCATGTCGACGTAATGCGTAACTTCCAATAAAAT
>NC_140567.1:38050000-38267500 GCF_057381845.1 Rhamphochromis longiceps
GACCGTCTGGACCTGATTTCATCACAATCCATCCGACGGTCGTTGAGACATTTCAGTCTGAACCGCAGTGTTGGACTGAGCAACATTTCCATGTGTGGAGCCAAGCAGGCAGCCTGAGCAAACCCACTCAGACCACACTGACATGATGTCTTCACGGGAAACTCAGACGAGTTCAAGGACTCGTTCAGCAGAAACTACAGCCCCGATGTTACGATCAGATCAGACTTTCCAGAGTTGGGACCAGAAAACCTCTGAAAACAAAGCTGCAGACCGAGAGAACCGTCAGTCACCGAGGACGAGGACGCTCATTATCCGGAGACCTGCTGACCCGAGGCTCAAAGAGCTGCTGTAAGACAAACACCTGAAAGCTTCCTGAAGCCTCTCTGTTCCTCTCTTCAGTCAGAAAATCACTGACCCAATTATTTCTGCCAGACAGAAACAAAAACAACCTTATAACAAGGTCCCACTCACACGAAGAGTTTTTGAATTACTATGCCCACACATTCCTCTAAAGGTGGGCGTGGCCAAACTTGGAAGCTGGATTCCCTGAATATTAAAAGGTTTATAAAAAGTTGGGAAGCTGTGAAAAACAAGAGGCGCGTAATGCTGGATACAAGAAACGGACCGATATTTCCCCGAGTATATTGGTGATCGTTATTAGTGCATTTGTGTTCATAGAACTTCATGTTTTCCTGGAGTGTTTTGCCTCAAAAATATGCAGTTATGATTGAAAATAACCAAAATGTAACATCACACAATGGTTTTTTATGTTCTCTGTCTTTTGTCAATTGCCTGCAATTTAAAAAAAACTACTGTAACAGTCAGAGGATAATTAGTAATGAGCAGCGGGGGATTGGGACCGACTGCTCTTACAGTAAAAGCTGGAGGTGACTCAATTCTTCTGGAAAGAAAGAATAAAAGCTTCGCTCAGAGTCGAGAGCCTCGTTCTGCTTTTACAACCAGAAAAAATGAGGAAGAATTTCCCCATAAATGTGCAGCAGTGAAGTCAGAGGACGATGAAAGTGGAGCTGTTTGTTCCACGCAGCTGTGGCAGAGCGTGAGCTGATCTCAGTAACACGGGCTGCACAGTCACTCTCCAGGCGCGATGGACGCGCTGGATGTGCTGAAAACAGAAGAGTGTCGTCCACTCCTCTGCTAAACAGTTACATGCAGAAACAAAGGGAAAGAGTCCTCATGACTCCCAGTAAAACCAAACGCTTCATAACACTGCATCTCACAAATGATAGAAGCTGAATGTGAGCAAAACGACATCACAAATAAAAATGGTGATAAATGTGTTTAATCTGAATAAATGCAGCCTGTTCGTGACCTCGGTTAAGAACAGGCTGCGAGCGCCGGGGTCACAGCTGGACGCTGAGATAACAACTCGGACTGAGAGACGCTTAAAAGAAAACACACAACAGGAAGACATCATTTGTCACGATGAAGTGCTGAAAGTCTTTCACTTCACCTGTGTGGATGGCTGAAGCTCCGCCTCCTATCTGCTGAGACCACAATAAGAAAACCAAGAAAGCTCTGATTGAGTGTAAAGTGCAGTGGTGGATTCACATTTCTCCGGTGGTTTGGAAAAACAGCAGCAGTGACACATTAGTGTTTTCCAACCGCTGCTGAGGAGCCCGTCATTACCCAGCATGCACTGCTGCTCTGCTGTGTGATTTCAGTCCAACACAAACATGTTTCAATCAGCTTTAATCACTCAGCAGAGCTCTGAGGCCCTCAGCGCAGTCTGCAGGCGGGGATCATCGTACCCACACTGTCACCAGAGTCTCTGGACCACGGCAGTAATGGAAACTCTGCAGCCACAAAGCATTCTGGGTGGTCGCGAGTCTTTAACTACACCTAATGCCTCCACTTAAAGGACAAGTCCCCGTTTTTAAGCATGAACTGAATGAATGATGAGGGAAGCTGCTTTTATAGGACGGTAGAAAGTCACAGCTCTGCTCCTACAGAACAGACTCGTTTCTTTGCCTTTGTGGATGACGCAGTTCTGCTGTTTAAAATGAAGACAAGTGCAAGTGCATTAGCAGCAGCACACTGCTGCGCACACACACGGCTGCGCACACAGGGCTGCGCACACAGGGCTGCTGCTGCTGATTATAAAACATAAGAAAAGAAAATATGTCTACAAAAAGGCAAGAAGACATTTTTGCACTGTCCATAAGTTTAGTTTTTCGCTCAGCAGTGTGACTGTTTGCGTCTGCTGGTGAATGCCTGCACCATCAGGACACAGGGTAAGGAGCTGGTCAGGTGGGAGGAGCTCAGAGGGGGACGGTTCCAGCTTCTGACCAGGACTCCTCCTGAGCGCCTCCTTTGTGAGGCACTGAGGCGTGTCCAGATGGAATTATGGAGACGTTTGGGTGTTTCTCAATTCAGAAGATAAAACTTTTCAGGGACACAGTCATGAAACAGCCAATGCTTCCCCGTTACATCACCAGCTGTGCTCGCCCTTACACCAGCAGCACAAAGTGCAGCTTAATACACACAGCGACTTAAAGCACTTTTAAAAACACATTTGAACCACTAGACTGATGTAAAACTGAAACTGAGGCTGATGTCTGACGAACGTGTCGATAAAAGAACCTCTGGTGCCATCTGGTGGTCATATAAGGAACTACAGGTCAATGACTATTTGGTAAGAGACAGATTTAGAATTAATTTATTAATATTATATTATTAATTAAAGGCAAAGAAAACAGATGGATGGATTATTACATCTGGACTCTGAATACAGTGTGTAATAAAAAATAGATTAGATAACAGTAGAAAGCTTAAAATAACAGGCAGTTCTTCCTCCCGTCCACTGAGGACGAGTAAACAGTCACACTGCAGGAACCATGGCACGCAGCACTGCAGCTCTGCCCTCTCTCTCTGGGCTCAGGACCAAAGCAGGAGGGTGAGACATGCCCACTGGAGCAAAATCACAGCAGGTCCTGTTAGGCCTGTAACAACACTGCTCTGCTGACTGAAGAAATAGAACATTTAGGGACTTGTACAGCTGTGTCATGTCAGATCGTCCACAATTAATTTTTATGTGATATCAAAATATCTGTTACTGCTGTAGCAACGCCTTGTGCTCAAGTTCTCTAGGACACGCAACAGCGAGACGATCCTGGGACAAAAGCCACGTCGGCCTCTGATGGTGATTTAGCATCAAAAAAAGGGAGCAACTGTGAGAAATGAGGAGCTGGTGATGTGACCCACATATGAATAAACATCATTTTTGTCCATAGCATCAGAAATATAATTACTGCAAATGAAACATCATAATCTAATTTTGAGGGTATGAATGAGAAAGATTTTTACTGTATTAATCATCAGAAGCTTTTTTCATCTGAGCTGTACTTCACTTCCTACAGGTGAGCTGGAGTCACTACAGCCGGCACTGAAAGAGCTGGTTTCCACCATCATCCTTCTTCATGAGGATGCGAGCCAGAGATCTGGCTTCAGTCAGCACACAGGCACAACTCCAAACGGAACGATAGAACGATCGGCCGTTTTTTCTGCTCATCACTGCGCTCTAAAACTCACTGTCACACAACAAAAACAGACCCTGCTGTCATTCAAAACACCACAGAAGGAAAAGACCCAACACACAAAATCCAAAGTCCTCCATGGAGTCAGACTTTCCTGCACATCAACCAGAAGCACTGCTTCATGAAACATGAAATTCATGTTTTAATCAGATCAGCTCCAGACTGAACGTGGAGCATTTCCACCTTCCAAAGCTCCACGGCGAGCTAGTGCTGTGTGATACTGCAAATGTAGATGCCGAGTAGATAAAGAGCCAGTACTGCTGATACCAATACTTTTAACTCATGAACGCAGATGATGTACAAGAGAGCAGTGTGCTATGATTTATGAGATCTACTTACATTAAACTTAGCAGATAGAAACAAAGTATCGATCCTATCGCACTACTATCGAGCCGACACCAATACCAGCTTTAGTATCGACACTATCGATACTTGGATCGATCCGTCCACCTCTACAGGAGCCGAGAGGAACCATGCCAATCATTGTTGAATATTGTTATTATGTTACCGCTGATCGGTCAGAAAACTTCCCGTTTCACCTCCAGCTGAGCCACATGGACATCAAGCTTACTTATTTTGAGAACAAATGAAAGAAAAACTCCGTTTCCGCCTAAAGTCGGTTTATTGCAGTCTGGTTGTGGAGTCATCACTTTACCGTTTACGTGAGTAATCGATCACGCTCCGTGCAGCCGGCAGTTTTATGATGAAACCTCGCTAACGCACGCTTACTGAGGCGTTAGCATTAGCAGCCGTTAGCACAGAGCCGGCCCACGCCCCTGAGCGTGAACGCGCCCGTGCACAGAGCCGGGACCGGGCCCGGTGTTAGCGGACACTCACCAGAACCACCAGGCAGTCGGTACTGACCGACGGCAAACCCCAGTCTCCTTCCCAGCAAAACAACTCATCGGGCGCCGCCATCTTCACCCCGGATGGTGACCTCTCACACCGGAAGTAGCTATCAAATGAAGTCTTTTGTAAAAACGCATTTCAAAGTAAAAGGATTAATAAAATGTTTTATTTTTCGATCCAGAGAAGTAATCCGTAGAGAAGAACAAGTACTTATCATCAGCACCACTAGCAAAACTCAGGGTGAGGTCATGTTTTTTTTTGTTTTTTTTTAATTAAACTTTATTTACAAACAACAGTATAACATACAAGGCACCATCATTAATCCGATTATGTTACATCCTCGGTTGAGCATTATAGCAAAACAAACAAACAAACAAAACGAACAAAAAAACCAAAAACAACAACAATAAGCACAAAGTTAAAAGAGTTAGCACAAAAAGAAAGAACAGTCATTGAAGGATTCGAACCAAAGGCAAAAACTAACGTGCAAAAAAAGGGCAGTCGTGATTATAAAATAGGGAGTTTTTTTTTTTAACATAGGTTAAACTCTTTAAATAAAACAACAAGTTTATGGGCTTTCTTGTTATTCACAAGTTTCAGCGATTTAGCCCAGAGTCTAAAGTCATTCAGCCATCTGTTTATACAAGGTTTAGCTTTAAAGTATCTGCATTTGTGAATAAAAAATTTTCCCATTAACAAAAACGTCCTAATCAACAGGTCAAAATCTGCATTCTCAGCAAGTATTCCAAATTTTATTACTGTCACCGTCAAATGTGGTAACTGAATTCTCCTGGACTGTAGCCAGCTCCACATGTCAGTCCAGAAGGAGTGCACTGATTCACAGTTGAAAAACAAGTGATCCAGACTTTCAATATCATTTTCACAAAATGTGCAGGCGTTCACATCTAAATTAAATTTCCGTCTTAAGAATTCATTGGTTGGATAAACCTCATTAATGATTTTAAAGTGAACCTCTTTTACTTTAGGGGAAAGAGGAAGTGAAATATACTTTTTTCTTATCGCCTTAACCTCCATGGTCTCAAATTCTTTAAGGATATAATTTCTTTTAACCGGATTAGGGCAAATTTCGTTTATCAAAATATTCCTGATCACTTTGTTTGTAAACCTGCTGTCACCAAATTCAACTCCAGCTATGCAGAGCTGCCTCAGTGCAGGAGAAATTTTAGAGTGCGGGTGAGGTCATGTTAGCACCCTGGAAAACTCAGCAGGCGTTCACAGCAGGAGGTCAGATAAATACAGTTATTTATTTATTCTTAGAAAACATGAAGCAGGACACTCAGACAGAGTCCACAACTCAGCTGTTTCACTCCTGAACCACCTTTAAGAAAGTCCAGAGCATCAACAGTTACCGGACAAAAACCAGCCAATCACGGGAGAGCAGAGTGACCTTTCAACTGATCCAGTGTAGAACCAACCTTTATTTAAAGCAGTGATGAGTCAAAGTGATACAGCCTTGGCAACCCTGGCCTTTATTTTAATCTTTATTTCATTAATTTAGTGACACAATCCCATCTTATTTTATTTTGGATTAATTTTACGATGTAGAAATGAAAGTAGACGTGTTCATGCGTTTGATTTTTTACCGATCGACAGTTCAACAATCAGTCTCTCACTGTAAACACAAGCTGCCGTCTTTCATCGTGTGCTGTGTGAAACAACAGGATGAAGGAAACGTCCTCTGCTGCGTCTCGAGTGGGGAAACTGTGGCGTTGTTGGTTTTCAGCAGCTTCCACTCTAAAGCTCAAATGTTGCACAACTAAATCTTCCTCAATCAGAACTCGGAGCAGATTAAAATGAGAAGTCAGGTGGTCGATATGGATGTTTCTTAACTCGAGATAGGAACCCATAACGGAATTATTCATTCATTTCATTACACAACACCACATTTAACACAGCAACAAAGTAACTAATGACAAATAATGCAATACTTATTTCCCTTATAAAGAGTGTGAGGCCACAAAAACACACTCAGGCTTTCTAACCAGTTAATATTTCTAACATGATCATGTCTGAATTATTCACGTTAATATAAACACGATCTGTGCTGAGAGAGTCCACAAAGATATTTTCTTTTATTTGGAGGCAAATCTTTAGTTTTGTAAATGCTTTCAGTAGTTCGGCCACAATGATCAACGAGCTGCGTTATGAAAGTCAGACTGGAGCTTCCTGCAGCTCCTCCTCTGGTCTCTGTGAGAGGTGACTACGGCTCAGCGTTCAACGCCATCGTCTCAGACAGCCTCACCACCAAACTGGAACGCCTTTAGACCCCCCAGCTCCTGGATCAGACACTTCCTCACCAACTGGCCTCAATCTGTCCAATCATCTTTGTCCCCCCAGAGGTCATCGTCAGATCCTCCTGTCTCAGGTAAACCAGGGCCATCACAGCTGAACCCTCAAACCCCGCCCACCAACTGTTTGACACCTCCAGACTCACTAACAGCTCCTTCCCCCCACACCCCATCCTGCCCACCCACCTCACCAATCTGAGCCATGGTCACAGGACACTCCCAGACTCTATACTCAGCCCTGTCTTTGCACTGCTCTCAAACACGTGTGTCTCCATTGGCTGCCTTTCTCTTATTTATGTCTATATTCCTCTAGACTGTAAACATCTCCTCTGTTTGCTGTTTATTCCCTTTTTTTTCTTCTTTTTCTCTAAAGATGGCGCATAAAAGCAGGACTGAGTCCTCTGTGTAGAGCGACAGTAACTGTGTGTGTTTGTAAGCATTTAAACAATGCAGAGAGTAAAATGAACAGCAACAGTATTTTGTCTAAGTCCATCATTGTAGAAATTCATTTCACCGAAACAATAACGTGGCGCACACCTTTGACGCTGCGTTTTCTCCGTTTTCCTCGTCCACACATAAACACAAAAACTGCGTTTTTAAAAATCTCTGTTTTCATTGGCCGAAAAAGCTGTTTACACGTGGACGAAAGGTGCAAACGCGTAGAAAAATCTGCATTTTCAAAAATACCCGCGTACGTGTGGACGTAGCCTCTGTGCTAACTCTGTGGAAACGGCTGAAAACGATGGTGTGGACGCAGAGCGTTTTCAGACTAAAACGACGTTTTCAAATTTATCCGGGCTCGTGTGGACGTAGCCTTAGCATGTCTCTCACACTTACTGTTGACAGATGGTATCTCAGGAAGTTGGAGGGAAGCATCCACACACAAAGGAGTGGGGGGGGGGGGGGGGAGTCTTTTGTCTCTTTTTCCACTGTAAGAGATAGCAAGGGAGACGGGGAAAGACCCCCAATTCCTGCAGTCTTTACTATTTAGATATTTATTTTTTACTCTTGCACACTCAGCCACATATCGTTTCATTGTACATGTACAGCGGCTTTACTTCCTGAGGAGGCTGAGGAAGTTTGGCATGAACTCCAACATCACCTCAAATTTCTACAGGTGTGCGATCGAGAGCTTGCTGACGAGCTGCATCACAGTTTGGTACAGAAGCTGCTCTGCCAGCAGCCGTAAATCACTACAGAGGGTGAAGGCAGCAGAGCACATCACTGGCACGAGGCTTCCTGCCATTCAGGACATTTATCTCCAGCGATGCCTCCGTAAAGCACACAGCATCATCAAGGACCACAGCCACCCAGCACATCGAGCCTGTCTGCTCGGACTACAAGACTCAAAAACAGTTTTTACCACCAAGCCACACGACACCTCAACCACAACACTTAAACACACACACACCACAGGACGCACTCCGAAGCTACCCTGCAGCTTCACAAGTACTCTGTATAATCTGCACTGGTCACTTCACTTTATTGTTATTGATATTTATATTTAAAAGTGCGATACTGTAATTTTCTGCTGCTCATTCCTGTGCAATGTCCCATCTGCCCTCCGTCATATTTCTTTTCAAGATTTTCTTGAAAATCACTAGTGTACATATATTTATATTTATAGATACATATTTAGTCATCTTTTCTCTTTTACCACGTCTCTCTAATAGTTGCTCCTTACTATTTTTCTAATTTCTTTTTTATTATATTTTCTCCTACTGTATCATGCTGCTGAGTGACTGCTGCTCGTCAAACACAATTCATTGCAATGTTGACCCTGGGCTAACTTGCATATGACAAATAAAACTGAAACTGAAACTGAAGCAATGACTTTAAAGACCTATTCTATTCTATTCTATTCTATTCTATTTCTCCTGTGTGAGCTGGACACAGGTGTAGCCGACTGTAGTTTCCTGTTGGTCGTGTTGTTCTTGAACGCTGCTGTAGACGTTATCAGGAAGCTGAAACCACAGACAGATGTGAAAACAGTGAAGAGGACAGAAACACAGGAAGATGGCTGTTAGTTTGCTCCGTAAAGGAATCACTGATCTCTTCTTCTTTCTCCCATTAGACGTCATCTCACCCCACTTAGCCTACTGCATCGTCTGCTTATTATTCTTACCAAGTCATCACATTATAAATATATCTTAATCCATCCCATTATCCTCAATAAAAGGGGTAAAGTGTGTTAAACAGTTCCTCCCATCAGTAACTCACCTTCAGCAGCTCTCTGACCCTCTGCTGCTCTCAGCCTCCTGTAACAATATGACTGATTTTACAATCAAATATCAAAAACTACAAAGAAAACAAACATGTGGATAAAGAAGGATGACATGTGAGTCAGGGTTAAGGTTATAATTATTCATAATATGCTGTGAACATATTTAACAAAATCATTAAGTGTTTAAAAGAATAAACAGTAAGAATCAGTTAAACAAACCCACAAACTGAGAAAGTGAAGCGTGTTGGGTGTTACTGTGTATTTGTGAGATCTGAGTATGAAAAATGATTTGATGTAAAATTGTTTTCACAGGTGTGACGATGGAATTGAGATATTTCCCCCACATGTGTTTTATCATGTAAGAAACAGCAGGAAATGCTCTGTTTAGGTGAGGGAGCTGTGGGAGGTTCAGGGCAGACGAGTCAACGCACATATATACACGAGGCGTGAGAGACGGAGGCTGATTTCACATTTGTACTTCAGATCATTTCTGTTTCCTGACATCAGGGCCCTGTTTCAGGAAGCCGGTTTAGTGGAAAAACTGAGTAAGTATACCCTGAGTTAACGAAAACTCTGGGTTTTCGGTTTCACAAAGCGAGTTCAGCTGCAGCCTGAGTGAGTCACTATGACGACACACTCCGTGAAGCTAACCTGCCCCCTAGCAGGTTTACTACAACTAACCCTGACTGTCTCCGCCCCTTTGTCGGAAACCTGACAGTAGGAAGTGTCGGACATGGCGTGCCACTTCCTTGAAGAGCCAGTAGATCGTGAAGCCCAAATTCTCCGCAGAGCTCTCCGCCGGGAGAGAGTGATCAGAGCGCGTTTGGACATTTTATCATTTCCTGATGATTTTCTGTGCGAACGTTACCGTTTCTCAGCACAATCTATAATTTATTTGGATAACATCCTCAGGCCATATATTACGCATGTGACACATCGCGGACATGCTCTCAGTTCATTGCATATTATTTGTATTGCACTTCGGTTTCTTGCAAACGGGAGCTTTCTGTATAATATTGGTGACGCTGAGCACGTTTCCAAGGCTACCGTCTGTCGGGCAGTCAGGAATGTTACAGTTGCACTGAAACGTCTCCTGTACTCGTCTGTGGTGTTCCCCGGTCACAGACCCACAAGATTTATCAAAGAGGGATGCCACAAAATTGCAGGTATCAGGATGACCAAAACTTAATGTATGATGTGGTGATACTTGGACTACTACTTAAATTGCACATTTATTTTCAGGGTTCCCAGGCGTGATTGGCTGTATAGATGGCACTCACATTCCAATCATTGCTCCTTCAGTAAATGAAGGAGACTATGTGAACAGGAAGTCTTTCCACAGCATTAATGTGCAGGTACATAGTTCCCTGTAGCATTTCAAACTAACAAATTATTTCATTATAGTAATGGATGCTAATTTGTGTTCTCTGCACTGTGAAGATCATATGTGATGCTGCCAACATTATCACAAATGTGGAAGCCAAGTGGCCAGGCTCTGTCCATGACTCACAAATATTCCGTGAATGTACACTGAGCACAAAATTTGGACATGGTGAGTTGAGAATACTTTAAAATATATAAAGACCAATTGCTTCAGGGACATTTGAACTGAAGTGTATCCTTCTGTCTTAGGAGAGTTCACTGGCTACTTGCTTGGTGATAGGGGGTATCCATGTTTACCCTATTTGCTTACCCCTTACCCTGACCCTGAACCGGGCCCACAGCAGCGATATAATCTGGCTAATTGCAGGACAAGAGCCAGAATTGAAATGACTATCGGAATGCTTAAGGCCCGGTTCCAGTGCCTGCAAAGACTCAGGGTCACCCCAGAAAGGGCATGTGACATTATTGTGGCATGTGTGATTCTTCACAACATTGCCACAATTAGAGGAGAACACTGTCCTTCTGAACCAAACATCAGCAGTGATCCAAACCATGAACATCCTGACCCTCCCACGGACATACAAGATGGAAGAGCAGTCAGAGACACCATATGTCACAATCATTTCCTTTGACCCATCACCTCAACATGTTGAAAGAAGAATAAACAGATTTTTTGTTCAACTGGCTTTATTGGTCGCCTGTATTTCCTGTACACAAAGTATTAAAAGATGTAAACCTCATAAAGTGTCTCTGTTGCTTCCTCCTCTGTAACAGCTGTCAATGTTTCTTCATTATTTTCCTGCAGTAAAGAAATAAACAACATTGCTGTTCTACTGTAAACTCATATAATCTGTGGAGTATTACTCACAACTGCATGTTGGTCTGGCTCAACAGGAGGCTGCACCAGATGCAGTACACCATCACCATCAACTGATAGAATATGAGGTTTATACAGGTCACTTATAACTTACAAGGGACCAAATGGCAATTAACAAACATACCAAGCACCTTACACTTCATTGTCATTATGCTCTCAAAGACAACCAAGACTGAGGGAAGGCAAAATCAGTCGGAAAATAACTTCACTACAAAATAATTCATTATGGTAAAAAGTTTATCAAATGAATGTGTCGCACTGCAAAGGTGACTGTGAAGAAAGGATGTATGCACATCATGTATTATTTTGAATTTACCCCTTATGTAGGCACTTGTGTCTTGCGGGGTTATTGACTCAGAGGATGTCCCCGCAGAGATGCCTTCGGCCACAGGGCGCCCACTGTTTTGGCTGAGGGCCAACTGCTCAGCCTCTGTGAGTGGTGGTGGTGGAGGACCCCCACCTGTTTTTCGGGCCTCCGCTTTTTTTCTGTTGGCTATAACGGGCCACATTTGAGCATACAGAGTAAGCAAATATGTACTTGTAATGTGCTCAGATAATTTCAATAAGTGCTTACAGAAAGAAAATTAATGTAGCCTCTAACTGCAATTGATTTACATGGGACAAACAGACCAAGCACTATGGCTCATAATACAATTACACCTCACCTGTTTGGACTATATTTTTATATTTCATTTTTACTTGCTGCCAGGCACGTTTGGGGCCTGTTGGGTTGCACCTGCGCTCACATCACATCACAAAATAAAATGTATAAAATAACAAATAAAATAACATATGATAAAATAACGTGTTAAATGGGTGGAAATCCCTAGATCAATGTTTATATTAACACTCATGCATTGACTCTGTCGGCTATGTTTTGCCATGCATGCTCCCTTTCTTTTGCAGCTGTGGCTGTGTTACTTTTTTCCGCGGAATTTGCATGTTATCGGCATATGCTGCCATCAGAATTTCGGCCTCAAGCGCTGTGAAATACATTGACCGCGCCTTCTTTCCCTCCGTCTCCATGGTGACTCGCTTAATCTGTGCTCCGCTTATCAGGGCTTTATGTATCCTCGTCCGCGCGCTTCACTTGGGGTTAAAGCAACTCCGCGTTGACTGAACTAATTGTTATCAGCCTTTCTGAAACGGAATATTCCGAGTTGGACAGTTCGGGGTTACTCAACCGTGAGTGTCGTTTTTCACTCTGAGTTTTCCAAACCGGCTTCCTGAAACAGGGCCCAGACCTCCACCTGTGCTGTGGGCTTGATGCTAACACTTACACAGGCTGCTGAACCAAAGCTCAGCTGTCCGTCTCTTCAGCTCTTTGTTGGCAGAGAAAGCTTTACTGTTATACTGTTAATCACACAGGTGATGTAATGTTACATACGTGTACTTTACATGAACACAAGTAAAATCACTAAAACGTAATATAACTCAGGTTCAGCACAGCCACCTTCAGCTGCTGCTGAAGAGGAACTCAGACTGATTTGTACCTTTCGACGATGAAGAGCACGAGCGCGATCACAACCAGCAGGACAACAAACACCACACCAGGTATCGGAGGAAGGTTTCCACCAGCTGTGAAAACAGAAACATATGTAGAAATCAGCACAAACTGTCGGTATGTTACGGGTTGGAAGTGAGAAAGCTCTGATAGAAATATAGCTTTGAAACAACCTGTTTTTATGTATTTATATATGTTTAAGTCAGTTTTCATCCTGCATGTAATTTATCCTGAGTGATGAGTTTGTGCTGTCAGTGAAGTGACCTGAGCGTCCGATCATGTTTCTACTAACTTTAGTTTTCACAGAATGTCACTGGGTGCTGTCGAGGTGGTGTTTTGCTAAAAAAAAGAAAAAAGAAAAACGTTTTACTCACATGTTGTAACTTTATTGACTAAATAGAAAAACTAGTGATAAAAGAATCCATCCACTCGGACATAAATAGAGTGGACATGGTCCCCGTGTCTCTGGCTGGCTCGCACGAGGTTTTCTTTTCTTTCTTTCCCTCTCCCTCACTCCCCTCTGCCTGGGCGGAGCTTGTTACGGGCTCTTGCGCTTGGCCCACGCACCTGTGTGATTGTCACCACCTGCTGCTGTTCTGGCTGATTCCCCAGCTACTATTGAAGGCAGTTGCACAGAGCAGCTCTCCGCTGGAACGCAGAGTCTCCTGAGTTCGTGCTCTCGGCTTCTTTAAAGAAGTCCCTGTGTGTATTCGCCTGTATGTAGATATCCCCCTCCTGGACCAGATTACGGACCTATCGTGTGTGTGGCGGTGTGAGTGGAGTTTTAGAGCGATTGCGGCTAAAGAGGAGTGAGTGTGCGTGGATTACCCCCTTCTCACTGGAGCCCCTCCCAACTCACTGTACCATGTTCCATATTGTAAATAAACTGTCTTCGTTTGTGTGCAAAGAACTGTGTCTGTGCTTGAGATCCAGTAGCCATGCTTTTTAATTCTGCTGCAGATCTCATTAGATCATCTGAGGACAGAGGATGCACAGGTGAGTCCACCTGTGATGTTTAAAACAGGCTAACATTGCTGAAACATACAAACCACGGCAGGACTCAACAAATACATTTTCATTTGTATTCAAGTCATTTGAATTCTTCAGATGTTTCACCTTTTGTGTCTGAAAGTCTGTGTTTGGGGGGAAAAACTGATTTTATTTTTTTAAGGGTTTGCAAAAGTCACAATAAGTTTTGGAGGCTCATAAAATCCTTTGATATGTTAAAACAAAACTTGAATCTTTGCAAAAATGATTATTATTATTATTATTATTATTATTGTTTGTATTTGAGGTTCCTTCCTGCCAAACACCACGTAGCTCATAAAGTCACAGCTGTGAGGCGACTCTGTGGAAGAAGTGTCAGTATTTAAATAATTTCCCAATGTGTGTAATCATTTTTTAGAACATCGTTTACAAAAGGCAAAGTTTATCATTTAAAATTACTTGAAACCAAAAAACAGAATCAAATTTGAGGTTCATCCTATCAAAACACTTTACCAGTCTTTGTTTCAGTTTTGCTAAATTTAACAATTTAATTTTAAGCATCTTCTAACTTTTCAAAGCTTCTTTTTTCAGTTTGAAATTGTGGCCGGAGATCGCTCCCACATCTCTGTAGAGTTTGTGTTCTCAGTTTGATGACGTCTTAAAAGGTTTCAGAAAACTGAACAAACCTCCAGCCTCCACCTGCAGGCTGTACGGCTCAGAGAGAGTCTCCATGATGCTCTTCAGAGCACAGGTGTAGCTCCCAGAATCCTCTGCAGTCACATTGTCGAGCTCAAGAGAGGAGCCAGTGTCTGAGAGGGCGTGGCCATCTTTGAACCAGGTGACCTCCAGTTGGTGGAAAGTGCAGTCTGAAGCACAGAGCAGTGTGACGTTTTCACCTCTGCTCAACTTTTTATCGTCACTGGAGCTGATTATTCTCATTTTAGACGAATCTAAAATCAAAGTGTTCATATTACTTCACACTTATTAATTCTTAATGATGAATGATTATTTGCAGAATTAAGATTTTTTGTTCTCACCAACAACCATGACATTCACTCCTGTCTGGTTAGTAAAATGTCCTCGAGGACGATCAGCTTCCATCCTGAAGCGAAAGCTTGCGTTGTCTCTCTGCTGAACATCTCTGATCTGTAAAGTGCAGTTTGTCTTCTTGTCTCCCAGATATTGATAACGAGGATCGATGTTTGCTGAGTTACTGTCATACACAGATGGAGCGGTGTCCTGACAGAGTACATGGTTCTTACACCAGCGGACTCTGACGATCTTTAGAGGAACTTCTCTCCAACCATCACTGAAAGACTTCCGAGGTGTGAAGGTGCAGGGGAGGGTGACAGTGGACCCTCTGACAGCACAGGTAGACGTGAAAGGATAGACCACAGTTTGAGCCACAGCACCTGTGTGTGAAATATACAAAGCTGGTCAGATTAAACAAAGAATCATGGCAGGGTATTCTGGGTAGTTGTTATGGTTGCACACAAACTATCAACACAACTTTTTTTTATGAACATAACTCCAAATTTCGAGTTACTTTTCTCAAAATTTCTGGTTTTTGACACTACGGGCTTCCATACTGTAGTGTCTGCTGTTATACTGACAGGAACAAAGTCAGGTACTGATGAGTTAGCGGTTACTAATTGTGTATTTTATATTTTCTCATCACCTGTACTGCAGCAAGCCACTAGAGGGCGACTGTGATATTAAAGGCTTCGTGCAGTCCAGATCAGAGGGTTAAGATCACTTGAAAAATGGCAAAAAATCATGTTTTGCATGGTTGGATCTTAACAAGGTTCCAGGTCGAGCTTCAACATGAAACAAGGAGAAATGAGAGTGAAACAAAACATTTTTTGAACATGCAATTTATTGAAAACACTGATTAAACTGAAACAGGGTGTTTCGAAAAACAAAAATACCCACAATTTAAACTCCATAAAACCAGTTTTAGACACCAGCACACAAACAACGGTAGTTCCTCTACTTTCTAACAAGAGTTTTTGATACGATGCAAAATAAGTAAATAAGACAAACTGTAGAGATGAAGACAGAAACACATCTGATAAGCAGGAAAACGTTGGCCGGAAAAAAGAAGAATGAAGGAACTCGAGTGTCCCAACAACTTCCTCAAATAACTGCCTGACTGTTCACCAGGTTCCCAGCGCCGAGCAGCACCGATCTCAGGAAGGAGGTACGAGAAGATCCATGAGCAAATAAAAAAATAAATAAGTGCCAATAATGAAATCAATGACTGCACAATATTAACTGTAAAGTTTTTCTATCAAGTAAATGTGACGTCAGTCAGAAATAATGAGTCTGCTACAAAATGTTTGTGTGAAAACAAAGTAACGTAAAATAACTTCTCCTTTTGATTTCCCCTCAGCAGCTTTAAGGTGGCTACAATGATCACTTCCAGCTGCTCGATCACTTATTGATCTTCTACATTCACACTCACATCTCTGACATGTGGTTTCTGCTTTTGTGCCTTTAAACAGGATTTGGATGCAGAGCAGCAGCGAGCGAGTCAAAGGAAAACTCTGAACCCTGTTTCCACTGATCGTCACTAAAACAGGATCAAAATAAGACTTCAGTCTTACCTGCCAGCAGGAACATGAAGCTCCACAGAAGCTGTTTGTCCCAAACTGCCATCCTTAGTTTCTGCTGAGGCTCTGCTGCAGTCAGAGGAGCGAGCAGAGAGTAAAGAGCTGGATGATGAAATGAGGCTGAAGAGTTGTCTTTGTGAATCTGTCGTTTCTTTTATGGTCACTTCCTGAAACCACGTGATTCATTTAAAAAATAGAAACAGTTTGCAGAAACTCAGAGACCAAAGCACTCTGAGCTGCAGGAGGAGGGTTTCATGTTCATTAGATTTGCAACATGCAACAAAGAGAACAAGAACGTTGTGTAAAAATCTTTGTTTCTTGTTTTATTCAAAGTTCTCTGTTTCATCATTTGCATGAAATCTCTGCTGAACATTGAAAACAAGTGTGGACACAAAGAAAGAAGATTGTTAGCGATGAACTACTGAAACAATCTAGGAAGTGTCCCAGCCTGATGTGCAGAAGCTCCAGATGTTGGTTTCATGTGTCAGCACCAATCGTCAGAGCTGACGACTGACGATGGTAATTAACACGTTTATCCAGTGAAATGCGTTAACGTGAATACATGACATATTATTTTTATCTCTTAATTTTTTTGCATTGGCTGCATCAAAACAAATAAAGATTGTTATGATCAGTAGATTTTCTCTCATCTAACCTGCACCGAGGATCCTGTACACAGGAGCTTTTTTGTGTTTGAACACACAGATGTGATGGATGAAGTCATCGCGGTTACTTCTTCAGGTTTATTTTCAGCGTCTCCGTCATGATTTTATTTCACTTCTTTAGTTTTTTCTTTTTATATTTCTGTAAAGGTTAATTTAACAGCATTTAGAAGCTCTTTAATGAAAATTACATTTTAAAGCTAAAATCTGATTATTGTTGTCATGCATGAATTTTCACATTTCGATAGTTTTAGTGGTTAAACTTTATGATTGATTAATTTCTGACGTGCTGCTCAAATATAGATATAAAAATGTAAATTCAGCTTCCTGTTTGTCGAATTAAAAACTGTCGAGATTTTAGTTTTAGTTTAGTTTTTTTTTTTTACATAATTCTGAAATATTTATGTTTTGTTGTTTTTACGACAGGTTTAGTCTCAAACACGTTTCCGTCCCTGCAGGCAGAGTCTGACATCACGTCCTGTCTGCTCATCCTCAGAAGCTTGTGCCATCATCTAATGTTTCACAACTTTGTCCTACACTAAAGGCATTTGTGAGGGATGATTAAACAGACGTCAGAGCAGATTAAAACATTAATATAGTCGATGTTTTCTCTTGTTTGTTTATCAAGAGGAAACAGGAACTCTCGAGAAATTTAAAGAAAATCTTAAAATTTTTCATAAAAACTTTTTTACAACAAACAACAAAAAACAGACGAATTTAAAAAAAAATAAATCATTATTTTTATTGCAATTAACATAGAAGAAAAATGAAAGTTATTTTTAATAAAGTAATGTGTTCATAACAAACAAAACATTTTGGACTAAAACAGAAGTCGTGACACTGAAACACAGACTGTACATAGAAGATGTCCAAAGGCCCATCGTGACGCCGCAGGTTCATGTTTTTAAGACTCTGTTTTGGTATTTTGACTCGAGATCGAGCGAGGCGGCTCTAACAGTGAAACCGAGACCACCGCAGGCTCGTACGGCTTTTGGATCAATTAAAAATAGACTAAATGATACCTGAAAATAACAGGAGAACTACTTCCTCCTCTGAAGTTCTGCGATCAAGCTGCAAAACATCTGAGGAAGTCTTAATGTGTTGCTAATCTCACTGAGCCAGTGCTGGTATAAAAAAGTGGACTCGTGCAGCTGTGGCAGCCATGACAGGGTAAAGACAAGCCAGTTATTCATTTCCTTTTCTGCATATGTGGCGTCTGCGTGGACGGCTGAATGTGTGTGAATGCAGACAAAGTGCTTTCATGAAAGGGTGAATCAGGCGTGTTGTGTAAAGTGCTTAAAGCGCTCGAGTAAAGCAGAAGAAGTATGGAAATGAACCCCACAAAGCAAACTCTCCTCCATCATCAGCACCTGGAAAATGAACTTCATGTTTCATTCAGCAAAGCTTCAAACTGCAGATGAGCCTTCAACTCACTGGGAAACATTTAACGAGGTCACAGATTAAGTGAAGGTTCGGCTCATTTTCTCACCTCTTATTGAGGTTTTGCAGACGTGTGACCACTAACCAGGTGATGGTTAATGTTTTAGATGAGTGACAGTCACAGAGACAATGAAGGATCAAATGAATTGAGTGGCAGTGATACAGGCCTGGGACCAATGAAGCTTTCTGACCCTCAACGTGAAATAAAAGTGAATTGTGTGCAGATCGCTCGGCTCAGATCAGACAGCATGTGGAGGACACGACGATGGTTGTGGTTCAGCAACGTGAAGTTTTAGCTTTTGTTATCAGCACAACCTGATCAGAGAAAAGCAGCTCAGACTCTGAAGAGTACAAAGTCTGCATTGTTGCATTTTTCCTCGTCCTGGTTTAATGAGCGCTGTAAGAAGAAGTGTGCTGGGTCCTTCACTCAGACTCGAGTTTCAAACCAGCTTCCAGATGACTGAGAAAATAATGAAGTGGAATAACAGAGAGAGTGTGGAGCAGATCATGGCCCAGAAACAAATAATTCGATTGTGAGTTATTCCCGATATGGACAGCGTTCCAGTTTGGACTGAGCTGCATTCATGACTTCCTCCACCTTACAGCACATGCAGCACCACAGAGCTGCAGATACGCCTTCGACTCATCTCTCTGAAGTTTTTTAATAGTTCTGTATAAAGTCAGAGTCGAGCCGCAGCTTCATCAAACAGATTTACACAAACTGCCACAGCTCACAGCTTCCTGCAGCTGATTGGTGGATGGAGGGAGTGAGAGAGCTGCGATTCATCCTCGACTGGACACTGAGGAATAGACAACGTCATCGCTGGCCGCCTGCAGGCGCCTACGAAGCAAAGATCAAAAGAAAATGATCTGATGACAGCTCATGCATGCAGCATAGACAGACACTTCTGTGGTGTTATTGTGATACGTTGTGCCGAAATAAAGTTTAATCTTTCATCGCTGTCTGTTTGTCGCAGCGGCTTCAGTGTCACAGCCACAAATCTGAGCTGTCTGTTGTTTGTGTGACGACACAAACGTGAGTGTTTAAACGTTTCCGGGTCCTACCTGGCCCCCTGTTTCTTCTGTTTGAACTGGACGGAGGCATAGCTGACGTCCTCCGCGGCTCGGCCGGGTTCCTGCTGCTGAGCCGCCTCAGTTTGTGCAGACTTCACGATGTTGCTGTAGATGCTATCAGGATGCTGAGAACCACAGCAGGGAAACAAAGAGATCAGACGACTGAAGGTCCAGAATCAAAGCAGCACACTTTCAATCAATGCACATGTTTTGAACTCGAGCTTGCTAAAATAATAACCTATACAGAATGTCACATCCTATAAGATTCATTCATAGTAAAGTCCTCCCATCACCCACTCACCTTCTGCTCTGGATCACCTCCCACAGCCCTCTGATCCTCTGCTGCTGCCAGCTTCCTGCAACAGTATCAGTATTTATGAGAATCACACAACAGGACTGTAGAAAACAGACACAATGTGATTATAAATCACACACATTAGTAGGTTAGGAGTTAGGAAACATGCTGTGACGTCAGACTTGATCAGCTGATATTGTATTGGTTGTATTGTCTCTTATTAATATGAAAAACTACTCAGATTATTAAGTATTTAACAGAACGTTTGCCAACTGTCTCTTAATCAGCTCTTTCATTCTTGGGCTGCAGTTTGTACCTTTCCTGCATGAGCCTGTGGTGGAAATGTCTTCATTCATGTAAAGGAAAATATTAACATCAGGAAGCATAATAATTTCTAAACGTTATCACGCTGTGCTTCTGCATTTTTCTCATTTATTTAAAGGGATTTGATCAGATGATATTTTCCAGATTGACATAAATATATAGCAAACACGTTTTATTTTATTATTAATTATTTAAAAAAATAAACCTTTATATATTTAAGGTGAACGTGTGCTTCGTGTTTACTGAGGATGAAGTTTGAAATCCACACCAACTTCACATAATTTGCTTCTTTGCTAAAGTAAAACCACAAAAACATGAAATACTTCAAACACTCTGTTTCTGCACCTTTTGATGATGAAGGTGAAGAGTACGAGCAGGATCACAGCCAGCAGGAGACCAAACACCACACCAAGTACCAGACGAAGGACACCATCAGCTGTTAGAACAAACAACAGATCATGAGTGACATCACTGGGTGCTGCGATTTGGGATTTACAGATTCATGAAAGTGAACAAAGCTCTTCACGTGTTTTACATGTGGTTCTTTCATTAGCTGAGTATAAAAACAGCGTGTGCATGAAGGAGTTTTTCCAGATACAAATGTCCCAGTTTTATTCTGCTGCTGATCTGGAGATGATTTGGTGTCAGGCTGAGCATCATTGTGTGTTTGCAGTTTGATGACATTTTTAGAAGTTTCAGAAAACTGAACAAACCTCCAGCCTCCACCTGCAGGCTGTACGGCTCAGAGAGAGTCTTCATGTTCTTCTTCAGAGCACAGGTGTAGTTCCCAGAATCCTCTGCAGTCAGAGGGCTGAGAGGAAGGGAGGGGCCAGTGTCTGAGAGGGCGTGGCCATCTTTGAACCACGTGACTTCCAGTTGGTGGAAAGTGCAGACTGAAGCACAGAGCAGTGTGACGGTTTCACCTCTGCTCAACTTTTTATCATCACTGGAGCTGATTATTCTCATTTTAGACGAATCTAAAATCAAAGTGATCATTACTTTCATTGAACGCTCATTTATGTTTTTTTTATTAATGTCAGGATATTTTTCTCTCACCAACAACCATGACAGTCACTCCTGTCTGGTTAGTAAAATGTCCTTCAGGATGATCAGCTTCCATCCTGAAGCGAAAGCTTGCGTTGTCTCCCTGCTGAACATCTCTGATCTGTAAAGTGCAGTTTGTCTTCTTGTCTCCCAGATATTGATAACGAGGATCGATGTTTGCTGAGTTACTGTCACACACAGATGGAGTGCTGCCCTGACAGAGTACATGGTTCTTACACCAGCGGACTCTGACGATCTTTAGAGGAACTTCTCTCCAACCATCACTGAAAGACTTCCGAGGTATGAAGGTGCAGGGGAGGGTGACAGTGGACCCTCTGACAGCACAGGTAGACGTGAAAGGATAGACCACAGTTTGAGCCACAGCACCTGTGTGTGAAATATACAAAGCTGGTCAGATTAAACAAAGAATCATGGCAGGGTATTCTGGGTAGTTGTTATGGTTGCACACAAACTATCAACACAACTTTTTTATGATTGGTTTGCATCAAAATTCAGTTTTTACACACTGACCCTGCAGTTCAACCTTCAAACAGTCACTCATGCTGTGATATGATGCTACGTGCAGCAGTTCACTGCAGCCCTGCAGACTCTGAAACACAGAGTGACCTGCTATAAACAAACGGCTGCAAACTTTCTATAGGTCATTATTGCTTATGTTGATGATTAAGTTCTTTTTTTAAATTACAAAAACTCTGGACACTAAAGGATTATGTTTATTCCCTACAAACAGAGCAGCAACAAGGATGGGGAATATATGCTGAGAATATAGCAGGATCACAGCTGGATAACCTCATCTGGCTGTTTATGATGAGCAGGAAGCTCCTCTAACCTCATCCTGTTTTAAACCACACCACAATGTTTCCCTGAGCCAAACCAAACCTGAACCAACAAACAGCGGTCTATGTTTGGAAACCAGGAGAGAATGGAGCCAGCTAAGAAGAGGAGGATGTCCTCCCCTGTGTGGGAACATTTTGATTCTATTCCTCCCAACAAGGTATGTAAATTTCTACAGAAGATGTATTTTCATAATACTGATGGTGCAATACAATTTTGAGCGGCTTTACTTTTGTACAAGGTGAAGTGTTTGCTATGTGCCAGGGAGCTGGGATATAACAACAACACCTCATCCATGCTTAGGCACTACAGAGCTTTGCATGAGAATAAGAGGAACACCGATTGTGGAGCAAGACCAGGTGAGCCATCAAATGCCATCATAATAAGATAAGATAGAACTTTATTAATCCCTCGGGTGGGTTCCTCTGGGAAATTCGACTTCCAAAAAGCACAGCAACGACCGAAGTTATATATATATATATATATATATATATATATATATATATATATATATATATATATATATATATATATATATATATATATATATATATATATATATATATATATATATATATATATATATATATATATATATATATATATATATATATATATATATATATATATATATATATATATATATATATATATATATATATATATATATATATATATATACACACATATACACATATACATATATACACACACACACACAAATATAAATAAAATATACAAAGGGGATAAATAGAATAAATAGGAATAAAAAATAAAAATACAAGTGAATTGCACATTTCAAGTATTGAGTCTATTGCACTGTTGACTATTTACAAAAAGTATTGCACAAGGTATTGTACAGTGAGGTGCAGAGGCACTACAGCTTAGTTGTTCCCCCCTCCTTTGTCCTCCTGTTTCCCCTCCCTCTCCCCTCCAGAGAGGAGTTAAACAGTCTGATGGCGTGTGGGACAAAGGAGTTTTTAAGTCTGTTAGTTCTTGTCTTTGGGAGAAGCAACCTGTCACTGAACAGACTCTTCTGATTGTTTATGGCCGTGTGCAGAGGATGCCCAGCATTGTTCATAATGTCCATCAGTTTCTTTAGTGTCCTTTTCTCTGCCACTGTCACCAGAGTGTCCAGCTTCATGCCGACCACAGAGCAAGCCTTCCTGATCAGTTTCTCCAGCCTGCATGAGTCCTTCTTTGCTGTGCTGCTCCCCCAGCACACCACAGCATAGAAAAGTACTCCAGCAACCACCGACTGGTAAAACATCCTCAGGAGCTTCCTGCAGATGTTAAAAGACCTCAGCCTCCTGAGGAAGTACAGTCGGCTTTGGGCTTTTTTATACAGGTGCTCTGTGTTGCATGACCAGTCCAGTTTGTTGTCCACCCACAGCCCGAGGTACTTGTACTTGTTGACCACCTCCACCTCCTCCCCCTCTATCTGAACCGGCAGTGGACCTTCTCTGGACCTCCCGAAGTCCACAACCAGTTCCTTAGTCTTTGAGGTGTTGAGTTGCAGGTGGTTTGTGTGACTCGAAGCGACAAGTTCCTCACCAGACTTCTGTACTCCTCTTCCTGATCATCCCAGATACACCCCATGATGGTCGTGTCATCTGCAAACTTCTGAATATGGCATAATTCAGAGTTGTAGCAGAAGTCAGAGGTGTACAGGGTGAAGAGAAGAGGGGACAGCACAGTTCCCTGTGGTGCTCCTGTGCTGCTGACCACTGTGTCAGACGTGATGTCCTTCAGCCTGACGTACTGTGGTCTGTCGGTGAGGTAGTCGGAGATCCAAGCCACCAGGCAGGGGTCCACCTCCATCCTGTTCAGTTTTTCCTGAAGCATACAGGGCCGGATGGTATTAAAGGCACTGGAAAAGTCAAGAAACAGGATCCTGACCGTGCCTTTTCCCCCATCCAGGTGTGAGTGGGCTCTGTGTAGGAGGTACAGGATGGCATCATCCACTCCGACATCCGCCTTGTATGCAAACTGTAGTGGGTCCTGGGCATGTTGTACCTGTGGTCGGAGGAAGTTGAGGAAGAGCCGCTCTAGAGTCTTCATAAGATGTGACGTCAGTGCCACCGGTCGGAAGTCATTCAGCTCATTGGGCCGGTTCCTTTTAGGGACCGGGACGATGCAGGATGTCTTCCATAGGGCGGGCACTCTCCCCAGTCGCAGACTGAGGTTGAAGACTCGTTGTAGCGGCTCCCCAAGTTCAGCAGCACACGCCTTTAGCATCCTAGGACACACCTTGTCTGGGCCTGCTGCCTTTCATGCTGTAATGTTACTAAATGATATAACAATATTATACAGCTGTTATAAGTTACGTGCGTGATATTTATATCTGTGCTTTGTCTTTATTGTCTTTCCTCAGGAGAACAATCTCAAATAGATGAAGACCTGGTTACCATGGTGATTGAGGACTCACAGCCATTTAGCATTGTGGAGGACAAAGGAGTTAAAAGATTTGTTAAATCATTAAATCCCAGCTATGTTCTCCCCACTAAAGGTTATAAAAGCAGTGAAAATTTAGTTTTTACTGAATAAAATATGGGCAGGACTGAGGCTCAAAGCCTCAGTGTGTAGCTGTCCATACCTCAACGTTGCAAAAGCACAACTACTGTCCACACCCCAACCACACCTCACCTCACAGTAAATGATCATTTCCATTTCAAGCATTTCCAAATAATCATTTTCCATACTGCCAGTATAAATATACACAGTATACTGCATCACTACAATATACATGTTTTACACACTCCTTTTGTTGTTGACATTTACAGGCTGTGTGCAAAATGCCACACTCTTCAAATTCATGCCAACTAATATTTTTACGTCCAGTAGGTGTCCTGCTAGAGCAAATGAAGCTTCAAGAAGCTTTGCGTTGGGGTGAACCAATTGGATGAAAAGCTTCAGTGCTTCATGAAGCTTCATCTGCCCATCACTAGTTGAACCTGTAGTTTGGTGTATTGTCAGCCCTACCTGTGTCTGTCCTTGGTGATCTGTTCATGTCCCCGTGTTGTGCTGTAAAACAGTCTGGGTGTTTCCTGTTTTACTTTGTAGGTCTGTGTCTCATTATGCCCATTAGTTCCAGCTGTGTCCCCTCCTGTGTGCCATTTCCTCATTACCTGGTGTGTGTATTTATAGTTGGTGTCTGCCTGTGCTCCTCGTCGGCTTGTCTGCATTCGTCTGTGTGTCTCTGCTTTAATCTGCATTCCTCTGCGTTCTATGGTGTTTCGTTCCTGTCTCTGCGTCGCTCTGCCCCGCACCCCTTTTGTATGGTCTCAGGTTTGTCTTTAGTTTCTCCCAGTTTAGGTTTGTAATTGCTCATGCTGCGTTGATTGTTTTTGCCACCACCACCTCTGTGAATAAACGTCACTCGTATCATCAGTTTGCTGCATCTTGGGTCCTCCTTTTCCTCCACACCACACAGCTCCCTCTGCCAGCCGTGACAGTGATAAAGTGATAGATCTTTCAGCCCAATTCTACTTTCTACATAATCCATCATACAAAATGTAATCAGATGGAAAAGTCTCTTTTTAAAACTTGTTTTATTAGTTTTAATCTTTTAACTTTATGCATCAAGCAAACATTTAATTATATGCAACATTCTCTGACTGGAAGGAATTAGTTTAACATTTAAACCTATTTTCTGCACATTCCAGCACATAAAATAAAATATTTTTTGTGTTTACACTCACTCTTTCAAATAGATGCAAGTAAAACACAGCAGAAAATAAATAAAGTCAAAGACTCAGCGGTCCTGTTGCTCTATTTTCACCTGTAAAGCAGGAGTGGGGTAGGCGGAGGTTTACCCTGGTACAGGTGTGCCGCGGTCAGTGGAAGAATCCGCGAGTTTCTCTGTGAGTTTCCCATTACGTCGTAGCTACTCGGTGCTTGTTGGAGGTTTAGGGGTTTTTTGCTGTAAAAAGAAGTTTTCTTCCCACGCACAGCGGACACTAATGTTTTTGTCACTTTTTATGGAATCAAACTCAAAGTAAGGTCAGTACTTCCACGCTTTAAACGCTGCACGCTCATACTCTCTCTGCACTCGATATATGATCCACTGTTGATCTGCACACAGCTGTTGTCACGAACGTCGCACTCGCTTACGTCACTGTCGTGAGACATTCTCGCAAAAAATCACGGTTTTAGTAACGCAGTAACGCAGCGTTCCTACGGGAAAGTAACGGTAATCTAATTACCGTTTTTGCAATAGTAATCCCTTACTTTACTCGTTACCTGTAACTTTACTTTACGCGTTACCTCGTTACAAGGTAACGAGGTAACGCGTTACGAGGTAACGCGTTACTGCCCATCTCTGGTCTTGATGCATGCTCAATATTCCAGGCAAGGAAATCCCAAAACATGGATTCTGTTCATCTGGACGTTTTCAGCGGGAGAAACGTTTCATCATCATCATCCAAGTGACTTCTTCAGTCTCAGCTGACTGCAGGTTTCCAACCTTACACATAATGACTGACACTGGCACCAAACTATGGGCCGAGAGGTCAGTTTCATGCTCATTGATATGCATGACTATTGATCAACGGTGATTTATCAGTCGTCCGGAAAACACAGGTGAAGCACCGGGCAGCAAAGTGGCATTAAACAGGCCCAGCTCACCTGTGTAAGAGCTGCACCAGCTTTCAGAGCACCAACAGCAACAAGCTTTTATTTACAGAGCTTATCTACACAACTGACAGCACAACAGGGAAGAAGGAAAAGAGAAGTAATGAGAACAGACGAGTTTTTATATGACTGCTCCAATAATACTGCAGTAAAAGTACTCTGTTAAAGTAAACGTGGGTTTAAAGTTTCCGTCACTAACAGACAGAAATAATCCGTCTGTTATAAAATACTCGAGTTTGAATAAAAACTAATTTAGAAAGCCTTCTCCTTTCCCCTCCAGCAGCTTTGAGCTCTTCGAAACGATCGTTAACCCTCCGTGTGATAATATCAGCTTGTTTCACATCGTTATTAAGTCTACGTGATTCGAATCATTTCTCAGATTTAATACGTTTGTAGATTTGGAAACAGTTTGCAGACCGAGCAGCAGTGAGTGAGCGAAAGCACAATTTCACAGATCCGTCATTAACAAGAATAAAAACATCTTTTCAGTTTTACCTGCCAGCAGGAACACGAAGCTCCACAGAATCATCTCACCACAAACTGACATGTTCGGGTTTCTGTTGAGCTTCTCCGGGTTTCGTCTGTAATCAGAGGAGAGGGCAGAGAGCGAAGCTGAGAAATGATGATGTCTCGTTTTTGTTTTGAGGAACTCTCCTCTCTGACTTGGCTCTGTTAGTCTGACCAGCCCTGCTCCTTTTGGAGTTACTTCCTTTCACATTTTATATGCGATCAGGCCTGAAATCATTCATGCAAAGAAAAAGAAAAAACGAGAAAAGAAAATCAGTTTATTGCAAACAGACTGAAAGATTCTCAACAAGATGAAGTTTGTTTTTATCACAGAAACACAAGAGAGTTGTCAGTCTGGAAATAAATGAAGCACTGCTTTGAAAATGAAAAATTCTGCAAGGTTTTTTCTTCCTCTTTTCTATTTCAGAAGCACAAGGAGATATTGCAACAGAGGACAGAGAGTTTTCACAATCATGAGCTCTGCAGAGCAAATATAGATCTAAAAAGGTTTCAGACCGACACAAGTGCAGAGTAAAGGACAGACAGCATAACGAGGAGAGGGGATCAGGAAGAGGCAAAGAACGGGTTTTAACCCAGTGGGACCCCAGAGGGTTAATCCAGACATGACTTTCAGGACAGAGAAACAGCATTTCAGTCTGGATGGAGGCTGAAACATAAAAATGAAGCTATATTTATGAACCTATCCCCCTTGTTATGGATATGGTCCACATCAGATGCATCTGTGGTTCAGCTCTCTGAGGTTTATCAGTAGTTCAGCTAAAACTAACGTCACAAAAAGCTGCAACTTCAACAAAGCGCCAAACGGATCGGCTCGATCTGCAGCTTCTCCTGTGGTCGCTGCGTTTACTTCGGCTTCTGTGAGTGTGACTAAGAAGTGGCTTCAGCTTCGACTGGCTACTGAAGAGCGGACCACAGCAACGTCAGCTTCCTCCACAGAAGAAAGGACAAAGTTATAAAAGGGACTAAAACTGCAAATGAATGCATCAGAGGACATCCACTCAACACTCAGTCAGAATAGATCACACACACACAAGCACAAAATGTTAACGTACACAGATGTGGAGTTTCCATCTGCACAGCCGAAACATCTGTCCATCCTCCCCGTCCTCCTGTGTCGTTTGTTTGGCATGGACGGTGGAGATGATGTCCAGATGCTGATGTCCCCCACAGCTCGGCTGCTTTCACGTTGGCCACCTTCGTGTTGGGCATTGCTGAAGACCGCAGACAGAAATAAAAACACAGAACGCTCTTCAGGAGTTAACTCTTTGCAGGGTTGTTCTGCATCCTGAATTTTGCTCATTTTTAGTGAACACAAAACTTACATTTTTGCTCTTCCTGTTCATCATTAGGACAACAAACTCCTCCAGAAGCCTCAAGATTCTTAAATTCTTATATCCTGTATTTGTATCATTGTTGTGCCTCATCGTTACATCTAAACGATGCTAAGAATACACTTATTTATTTTGTGGGTTTGATTGTGTGAAGTCATCTTACAGGAACTGCTTTCTCGCTGACCTGCTTCTCCAAAATTGCCCAGAAACGTTTCTTTTTTTGGTACTTCCTCTGAAAACAGCCTTTCACGCTCGAATCAGCCCACGTCCTCAAGGTGAGAAATTAAAAAAAGAAACCGTTTTTTCTGAGCTGCATCCTGCTGGTGCAGTTTCATCGGCACGGATGTTTCCTGCTAAAAAATTCCATATTTACGAAATGATGCAACAAGAACAAAAGTGCTGCTCAGGGAAGCTTTTCAGTATTTATCCTTCTCCCTCTGAGCGAGAATGTGAACAAGAGTGCAGAGTACAGTGCAGAATACAGTGTACAGAGTACAGAGTACAGAGTAGAGTACAGAGGGTCTCCAGAGGGTTCAGTCAGACATGTTTTGCAGACCAGTGTCAGTGAAGAAATTATTTAAATTACACAAACATAAGAGACAAACTCACACTTCCAGTCGTCACAGTCGCAGACGGTGCTGAGAGGAGGCTCCAGCACCCGAATGTAGACAAAAAGCGCAGAAACAAACTCAGTATTACGTGAAAGCGAGACGTTTATTATGGCTGATGGAGAAATACAAGGAGAACCGAGAAAACAACTACAACAAAAACTGGAAAAACTCAACATGAAAAACTCTAAATGTGAAACTTGGCATACATAGATACCTGGAACATGGAGACTTGACGCACAAGACAACAGACGACGTGACACTGAACAGAGGAAGACAGAGGACCTAAATGCAGCAGGTCCAGTTAGCATCAGCTGAAGGTCGTCAGGTCCTGCACAGATCACCTGAGGCTGAGAAGAGTCCCACAGGTCTGGAAAACCTCCTGTGTGCTACCAGTGCCAAGGACTCCACATCCCAATGACCTCAACAGCTACAGGCCGGTGGCTCTGACATCCCACCCGATCAAGACCCTGGACACCGGTCCTGGTTCAGCCCCTGGTGAGCTCATCACTGGAACCACTTCACCTGGAGACCGCTGGGAGCACTGTGTTCATGTTCTTTGATTTCTCCAGTGCCTTCAACACCATTCTTCCCACAGTCCTGAAGGACAAGCTGGAGACTCAGGAGTGGACCGTCACCTCACTACATGGATCCTAGACTACCTCACTGACCGACTACGGTATGTGAGGACTCAGGGCTGTGTGTCGGACAGTACGGGGGCCCCACAGGGAACGCTTCTGGCTCCGTTCCTCTTCACCATCTACACTGCAGACTTCTCCCACAACTCCACCCAGTGCTTCCTGCAGAAATTATTTGACGTCTCTATAATAGTCGGCCTTATCACTGATGGGGACGACAAAGAGTACCAAGAACTGACCCATGGTTTTGTGGACTGGTGCCGGCAGAACTACCTCCAGATAAACACCAGTAAAACCACAGAGCTGGTGGTAGACCTCCACAGGCACAAACATCCTCCACCGCCACCACCGAACATCCAAGGTATGGATCTTATCTTATCTTATCTTATCTTATCTTATCTTATCTTATCTTATCTTATCTTATCTTATCTTACACAGAAGAGTAATGAGGGAAGTGGAAACACCTGGAAACACAGCTGACACAAATGAACATGATGCCACAGGGGAAGCAAAACTAAACACACTGAACATGGAAACACAAGACTGATTGACAACTGGACGTGGGAAACACAGACATGAAGCATAAAGCACACTGGGAAGATTGAATGATACACAAGGAGAGGAACATGGAAACAGATAAGGGGAATGAAGATATAACTAAAAATCATGCAGGAGGACAAGACAGGCTTTCACAGGAAACAGAAAACAACACACACAGGGGAGCATGGATGAAATTGTATCTAAACAAACCTAACTAAGACACACTAATAACAACACACGAACTTACCATTACTCTGATACATCATAAGAAATCAAATATACAAAATAAACTTGCTGCGTCACAGACTGAGCGCCCTGACAACAGAGCTCGGTACACTCAGTACTGTACGTGAATGTGATGTCTCATAGTGTGAGAAAACAAACCAGACAGCAACCAAAACCCAGAAGGCAGACACGCCCAACAACTGAGCTTTCAGTAGAGACGCGTCGAGCCTTGACGCTGCCAGTGATGCTGATCTTGAACAAAGCACGATTCCTCTGCAGGGCCTGCAAGAAGCAGCTGCCAAACCAACACGTAGCCCCCCAGGCAGGGTGGACGGGGTCATCACACTAGAACAATACCATTGTAGTGCTGATGGAGGCTGTGAAGGAGATTTATGAATTTATCCAACTGCCTGCACCACAGAGCATGAAAGTCAGACTGCAGCAGATCAACACAAAGTGCTGCAGAGCTTCCTGCAGCTTCTCCTGTGGTCAGTGTGGCTCCTTTCAGTTTGTGGGTGAGATTGTGACTTCAGCCTCGACTGGCTAGTGAAGAGTAGACGACGGCATTATCGACTTCCTCCACGTGCCTGTGAAAACCAAGAGAAAACTCCACATGAGCGCCATAAAAACATCTGGGGTTAGAGTGAGCGCCCACATCTGGCTCCCAACAGGGCTGAGCCCCCCGCACCACAGTTACACCACTGTAATGTTTGCAGACGATACCACGGTGGGGGGACTCATTTCTTGGGGGGGGTGAGTCAGTCTACTGCGTTCTTTTATTCTTCTTTTGCAGATTTGTGTCTCTATTTTGTTGTTCAATGCTTTGTTGCTACAATGACAATAAAGATTCTGATTGTGATGATTGGAAAATTCCATATGTGAAAAAATAAAGAGCCACGAAGTCCAAGAGTTAGAATTAACTGCTGTTTGTAGCTACTGTTAGCTGTTAGCTGTGTTTTATGTTTGTAGGGTAAACGAACAAGTAAAAACAAGTAACAAGTAATAATGATGTTTGTAACTTTTATTCATTTTAATTTAGTTCCTCTGATTTTCTTCTTACGTGTCTGTTTCTCACCTGAAAATCTAAAACACTACAAGCATCAAGCAAAGTCTTTCCATCCTCACAGCTGAACAGCTGTCGGTCCTACCTGCTCCTCTCATGGCTGTGTCTGAACTGCACCGAGGCGTAGCTGACGTCCTCCACAGCTCGGCTGGTTTCCTGTCGGTGACTTTCTTCTTGGATGCTGCTGTAGATGTCATGAGGATGCTGAAAACAGCCAGAAATACAGACGCGTGTAAAGCCATCACTGCCGAGCTCCCCGGCCCGATCCCTAACCGTATGAACCAATATCTTACGATCAACTATTATTATGTTTTTGACCATTAATTGCAAAGACTTTGGAGAACCATTAAAGGAAAACAACGTTTAGGATTACAGTCACTGAGAACCATTTAGATTTCACGTAGTCGTAGACAGATCATAATCTCCCCTCTGTGCTCATTTAAGATGAAATATTCTACGAGAGTCCGAAATTATCTTTGAAATCATAACTCACCTTTGGCTCCGTCTCACCTCCATCAGCTCTCTGATGCTCTGCTGCTGCCAGCTTCCTGTAACAATATGACTGTCATGTCAACAGGAACCAGAAGATCTATCAAAAATCATGAATGTAGAAAATCAGGGGCAAAGAGAAATTGCATTATCATGCAAAAAAAACCAAAACATTTATGTGTTTTGTTGTTTCTGTGTGTCTGCAGCTGATTTCCCACAAACTCAGGCAGCTTCCACGGTTGTCCTTTCACACAAACACAGCAGGAGCTTATCTGCTTTGTGTACACCAGTGGAAATAGTGTGAATTAGGAGAAGTAGCTGCTCGGACGGAGTGAGCAGGAGGCCGTGCTGAACCAGAGTTTTTACCACATTTCTCACATGTAACTCACAGAAAACATAAACTGACCTTGACTTGCTGCCTCGACATTATTTTGTCTTATTGTATCACAATTATGTGCCAGAGACCAGCTTCGCTTCCCCTTCTCCTCCGTTGTGGTCATCAGCACATAACAATAATTTAATGTAATTCTTTCTTGGATACTTGTTTCTCTTTTGACTGTTACGCACAACAGATTCTTTCATTATGCAAAAGTTTAATAATGAACAGACTTAATTCATCTTCTCAGATCGAGCTTTAGAACATTTTGAACCCAAAATATGTTTTCTGCACTGTGGTGAAAGTTTATGCACCGATTTGTATGATTTCTGTGTAAAAGTGTGCTTTAAACATCTTTAATTTTATACATTACTATCATAATCCTAGAGCAGCTCAGAGCTGCAATGCTTGTGTAAAAATAAACGCAGAGTTGACAGTTCTCGCTGCTGCTTCTCGCACTTACATTTGGGGAAATGACTTATATAAAAATGCAGGCAAGTATTCATCAATACTTCGTGTTTATAGTTCTGATATGTTTCCGCTCATGTTCAAAACTTTCTGCACACAAAACATGTCACACACGTCTGTGTTTCCTGTGACTTTTTGGGATCATTATCATTAAAATAACACTCATAAAATAAAACAAAAAATATAATTTACAGTGTGTGTGTGTGTGTGTGTGTGTGTGTGTGTGTCCTTTAAGATTCTTTACACATTAAAAACCACCAAAATGTTAAAAATTTTAAATGTAGAAGAAACATAAAGTGTGATTTGTACCTTCTGATGATGAAGATGAAGAGTATGAATGCGATGACAGCCAGCAGGACACCCGACACCACGCCGACTATCAGAGGCAGGTTACCATCAACTGTAAAAATCAGAAATAATTCATAAAGAAATTTACAAATAAAGAAACAGACTAGACAAAAATCCCCTTGTTCTCCAAAAAACTGTAAACTTTTATTTATTTTTGCATCATTTATGGTTACGTTGTTTGTGGTTTTCCATATAATTTATCATGAAGATATCTAGAAATCCTCACACACCAGTCTGGTTTCCCTTCATCGGCTTACTGTGGAAATTCAAATGTTTTTAAATATTTTAATTGCATTTAAATCCCTGCAAAGCCCGACTCCTCCCCACATAACAGACCTGCTGAGACCTTATTCCAGCCTCGTGGCCTCTCTGCGTTTTAACTGTTCAATACTCTGCGTTTAAATCCAGAGGTGACCAGGCTTGCAGCTGTGGCGCCTCTGAAACAGTCTTCATCAGAACGGCTGAATTAGTGGTTTGTTTTAAACAGCAGCTGAAGCTCATTTTTAGAGGCTCACTTCTCCTTTATCTTTCACACTCTGGCTACTTTACACCGAATATCCATGAACGAATAGAAGTATGCTTGAATCTCTCTGTTCTATAAAGTGCTCTACTGACTGACATCAGCCCCCTCTGCTGTGTATTAGAGAAACGCCTGCAGTGTATTTACAGTTTGTGTAATATCTGAAAAAGATACCAGGCTGTCGTTCCTCCGCCTCCACCTGCAGGCTGTACGGCTCAGAGAGAGTCTCCATGATGCTCTTCAGAGCACAGGTGTAGTTCCCAGAATCCTCTGCAGTCACATTGTCGAGCTCAAGAGAGGAGCCAGTGTCTGAGAGGGCGTGGCCATCTTTGAACCAGGTGACCTCCAGTTGGTGGAAAGTGCAGTCTGAAGTGCAGAGCAGTGTGACGGTTTCACCTCTGCTCACCTTTTTATCATCACTGGAGCTGATTATTCTCATTTTAGACCCATCTAAAATCAAAGTGATCATTAGTTTCATTGAACGCTCATTTATGTTTTTTTTATTAATGTCAGGATATTTTTCTCTCACCAACAACTCTGACAGTCACTCCTGTCTTGTTAGTAAAATGTCCTTTAACATGATCAGCTTCCATCCTGAAGCGAAAGCTTGCGTTGTCTCCCTGCTGAACATCTCTGATCTGTAAAGTGCAGTTTATCTTTTTGTCTCCCAGATATTGATAACGAGGATCGATGTTTGCTGAGTTACTGTCATACACAGATGGAGTGCTGTCCTGACAGATCACATGGTTCTTACACCAGCGGACTCTGACGATCTTTAGAGGAACTTCTCTCTGACCATCACTGAAAGACTTCAGAGGTGTGAAGGTGCAGGGGAGGGTGACAGTGGACCCTCTGACAGCACAGGTAGACGTGAAAGGATAGACCACAGTTTGACCCACAGCACCTGGAAACAGATGGTATAGAAGTAATTATATGTATATGTTCACAGGCGTGAGTTTCTCAAAATGGGCTCATTGAGTGCAGCACGGATAAGATCTTGGAGAGGCTACGGCTGCTGTGAACACTCAGAATAAGATCTCTGACTGCAGACTGGAAACATCTCGGAAGGGCTCGCTCGGAATAACATCTCTGGGCGCAAATTGGATGACATCTCGGGGAGGCACACTGCCGTGAGTTCTCAGAATCGGCTCTTTGAGCACAAGAAATGACAACATCACAGAACGCAAGTATGGCGAAGCTCGCGGCTCTCCGACGGGAGATTGAGAGACCGGTGTTGGACTGTAGAACTGCTTTGAAATTCATATGAGCTGTTCGCATTAAAGTAAAAAATACCATCACTTCATGCGGAGACCCTCTCGGCACCAGCTGCAAGGCTGGAGCTGAACAAAACACCCT
This sequence comes from Rhamphochromis longiceps, assembly GCF_057381845.1. NCBI lineage: Eukaryota > Metazoa > Chordata > Actinopteri > Cichliformes > Cichlidae > Rhamphochromis > Rhamphochromis longiceps. The sequence continues at coordinate 38,085,116 of NC_140567.1, forward strand.
GATGACGACTGTGTTTAGTCTGTTCCTTCCCATTCCATGCAAGGCCACCTGGGTTGGCTGGAAGACTGTTTACTTAGCCTGGCAGGGCGAAGGACACTGTCTCAGCTGAACTATGGACACGCACACACATACATATACTGATACTGATAAGCACTCACTGACGCATCACCCTCCCTATCCCGGATCCAACGCCACCTCTAACGCTTACCTCCCCCATGATGTGGACATCGGGTCAGCTGGAGGCGCAGTCGAAGATTGTAGCGGTCCCAGATCAGATGTACACACTGGAACTCTTCCCCATGTTGCTGTCTGTGTTTATTGTGCTATGGTGTGTTGATATCTGTGCATTCCTGTATTATCCTTCTGTGTTAGACATTTTGATGTTTTTTTCCTGCTACCTGGCCTGACCTGTCTCCCCAATGTGATGTTTCTGTATTGTATGTACGGTCGGCAAGGTCTGTCATCTCGGTTGTGGGCAAAAGACCTGCAACTGACAAATAAAGGCTATCTCATCATCTCGTCACTATAACTACTGATGCAATAACACATGCTGAAGCCCACCGTAACATCCTGCAAGTGTTCCAAGGAACACAACACGTATTAAACATGCAAACCATCATTTCACTAGCTGGGCCCACGTCCTCGTTTTAGGTTTGACAGTGTTTGAGTAGGTAAAGGTGATGCTTGGACATGAATTGAGCTGCGGTTTGGGGAAGGCCTCCAAGGATGGAGTGGGGCACGTAAACGAGAATGAACAGCTTGCAGAAACCTATATAGATGACAACAGGAAGGAGCGTGTTTAGAGGCGTGGTCCTGCTCCTGAAATTCTGATACATAATCTCCAACGAATAAAGCTCACGTGTGCTTTGCATGGTTCACTGTTAAGGTAGCGGGCCACTGATAGCGCCATCTAGTGGTCGCTATGACACTGAAAGGCCTACATGAGGACATCAGGCCATGTAGTTTATCGAGTATGGAGGGCGCTGAGCTAGAAGGATGTTCAAACCATGGACTTATTATTGTATAGCAACAAAAAACATGTATAAGAAATAAAGTGTTTTTCTCTCTGTCTATCGATTTCCTCACACACCAGTGTTTGTTCTCCCTCACATCTCCGGCCTGACATACGAGCAGATGAGTTGAGGATGTACAGCCTGTGAAATGAAATTATACGTCTATCTGTACTTATATTGCAAAATTAAATATTGAAGCAGTTACTCAGCTACATTTACCTGAAAGCTTTAATCATTCGTGTGTTACATTAGGATTGTGCCACGAAGAGTTTATGATATTGTGTAATATTGTGTTAAAGTAAACTTTCTTCAACCTCTTTTGACTGAGATTCATTTATAGATATTACTTTAAAAATGTACTTTTGTTACTTTATTATTAGTACATATCTCCAGTGTGACTGAATGTAAACATTTCTGCGAGTTTTCTGAATTCCTGCAGAGTGAAGTAAGACTCACTGACAGCTGCCACACACACCACACAACACTTATTAGGCTCAGGCAGCAGTTACTTTGTCACAGTAAGTTTAAACTGTTTTTTGTTTTTTTTTCATTAATGAATGAAATGTTAAAAAAAGCAAATATGTTTCATAGCAGTGCAGCCAGGGTCATCATTTCAGCAAAAAGAGAAAAACAATGAGGTCATAAATTCTTTTACACTAATGAATCTGCTCAGACGCCCTTCTGCTTTCTTCTTTCCTGTTCCTGTGACAGTGTCGGCTTTCTCTGGAGGTTAAAAACTAATAAAAGCATCACTTCAGTCTCACCTGTCAGGAGGAACATGAAGCTCCACAGAGTCTTTTCAGTGCAAACTGCCATTCTCAGTCCTCTGCTGACGTCCTTCAGTTTAACCTTCTGCTGCTTCTGCTGGAGCGAGAGAGAGAGCGATGGCTAACAAGCAATTGTCTGGTGGTGTTTGTGACTGTCTGTCCCAATGTCACTTTCAAACTTCCTTTTATTTCAGCAACTCTTTTCTCTTTGACTCTGTTTCGTAAAGTTGCTAACTCCCTCTTTTAAAGTAACTTCCTTTCTTACAAAACGCTGTCACTGTTTTTAACGTAATTTCTAAAAACAGTGACAGTGTGAAGAAACTCCCATCATGCAGCAGTAAGAGGTGTTTCTTTCCACTGTTGAACCTGTGGTGGTGGTTGGAGAAACATCAGTGACCAGGTTATGTTGGCGTCGCCCCCACTGATGGACACACTTTGTCCTAGTTTGTGTGGCCTTACGAACCCAACAGTGAGATCTTAAGAGATCCAGCCTGCGGCTCTTCAATGGGGTGTCACAGGGTCCCCAGAAAAAAACATTGTAAATGTAAAATAATAAAATAAATATTCTTCTGTAGCAATAACAAAGTATAACATAAATTATTCTGTAGCAATTACACAAGAATATCCAGTAATGTCCCTGCCTACAATTAAACACATTCACTTACCGAAAATCATCTGCTGTGGCAAACGGCTGCAAGCCTTTGACCACAAACTGCTCGTCACTGCTCGGTGACATTCGTCTATCCCGGCCTGAAAGGAGACGCTACCGGTAGACTGCAGCGAGAACTGCCAGCATCTGAGCCAGACTCTGTCTCATCATGGTCACTAAATGCACAGTAATGGCAGGTTTGTAATAAGGCAGATCGCGCTAACATAATATGTTAGTTGATTATTTACCTGCCGCATTAACGGGAGAGGACGTGCAAACGTTACCGCTGCTGCTGGGTTGAGATTCACGAGTCCAGAATTAAAAACACGACATTCATTTAAGGTCATCGCGTGTTTGTGAGCAAATGCTTTTGATATTCGTAGTGTTTCCTCCCTTAAATGAAATATCTACTTTGCAAGTATTGCAAGTTTCCCTGTTGTCATCCGTTCTCGTAAAGTGTAATCAAACTTTTTAGTGTTTGAGCCGCTTAGGCGCCGTGTTTCCTGTTAGGTAAATGACGCTCCGCAACGTGGTGACGTCATTCGGGGCGACTGGAATCGATAAGGGAATCGTTTGCAAAAATGGCAAACAACTCCAAGGAATTGAAACAGTGGGAACCGGTTCTCAACAAGAACCGGTTTTCGATACCCATCCCTACTGATAACATCCTACAATGAGTTGAAACATTAACTTGTTATTTATTCCTGCTTAAAACAGGTTATTAATGGTTACAAAATCTTATTTGGTTTTCGTATGTACCTGTTTTCAGTGATATCAACTTTAATAGTTGTTAATAGTTAACACTATGTATTAACAGACCTCTCTGCATTAAATCATCCCTGTTATTAATCTCTGTCTCTCTTCCACAGCATGTCTTTATCCTGTCTTCCTTCTTTCACCCCAACCAATCACAGCAGATGGCCCCGCCCCTCCCTGAGCCTGGCTCTGCCGGAGGTTTCTTCCTGTTAAAAGGGAGTTTTTCCTTCCCACTGTCGCCAAAGTGCTCATAGGGTTTCTCCATTTCCTCTGTGGAATATTTACCTTACAGTATACAACACCTTGACACAACTGTTATTGTGATTTGGTGCTGTATAAATAAAACTTAGTTGAATTGAATTCCTGCTACTTCTGGTTTCTACTGGTTTTGCTACTCGATACTGTGCTCTTGAAGCAGATATGTTTAAGGGCCCTGTTAAAGGTAAAAATAGTGACACTAATGCTGAGTGTTGACCAGAGACGATGTAAGAGAGAGACATTAAAAACTCGTGAGCTGAAATCTACTGAAGAATTCTGAAACATAAGCAAAACATCCAGTGGAAGAAATAAAAACTCAGAAAACTTTGAGCCTTGTTGTTTATGTGCTGACCACTGAAATAAAGGTTTACATAGATAACACTGTCATGATGGTGAGGTTTGATTTTAGAAGGACTTGACTTGGACTTCTGATTCAATTCAGTTTAATTTATATACATCACCAATAAACAGCAATAACCATTCAAGGCACCCTGTACTCTAACGCTAACGCCAGCACATGCTCGACGAATATGTAAGCTCACATTTTTGGCTCCACTCCTAATTTTACAGCTTATTAAGAGACTTCCTGTACAGGTACATGGTTCCCTGGAGGAATTCCTCCCTTTTCTCATCCTTGCTTTTATCATTATAAACATCCATCATGTATCTGTGCATCTCTTTGGTATCGACAGGGCTCCACAGGCCCTCCTCCACCATCAGCTGCAGTTCATGCTCCATAGATGTTTTGTATTTGTTTCCAGACTCGGACTTTGGGTCCACTCTGGACATGCAGACGTAGCCCCCTGAAGGAGAAAAAAAACAACAAAACCACAACAATTTATGACCTTTTTCGTTTTTTTGAAAAACAGAAAGTTTGCTCAGGTTTGCTGGACACTGTAGGATGTGCTCCAACGTCAGGAGAGCATGAGTCCTCTGCCACATGCTGTCACATATCGTGTGTTTTTATTCATCTGAGGTCCCATTTACTGTCATTTGAAGACCCAACAACAACCAGATTATTTTTATATATATATACCAGCACGCCCCTGCGGGCGGTTTATCCTTCAAGCTCGGGTCCTCTACCAGAGGCCTGGGAGCATGAGGGTCCTGCGCAGTATCTTAGCTGTTCCCAGGACCCAGTAAGGGTCCTAAGGCTATGCTAAGCAAGCCTACTGCAGACATGAGTGAGACAGATAAATATGAAGGCATGCCGGCTCGGACGTTGCCCGGATCAACAAGGTCCGCGTCAGGTGTTGAAGAACCAGGGCACCCTGACGAAAAGTGGGCGTTGTTGGAATGCTACTACGCAAGTAACCCCGGCGGAAGGGGCTACATGAATAGGATGAGGGACCTATGGATTCTTCGATACCCAACATCCACAATGACGGCGAAACAACTAGTAGCTCAGTGTTCCAACATTCGAAAGAAGGGACTGCTCTCGCAGCTAGAGATTGACGAGGTACAACACAAATGCTACGGCAAGGAGGAGTCAGGACGCCAGGTCAGGGGGGAGATATCATCACCCCCACCCGAGATTGGGTACATAGCCCCAAGTGCGATAGGAGAAGGATCGTTGAGTGCGAGAGGAACTGACCTGAAAAATAGGATCATGGCCAAGCTTGAAACCTGGATCCCCCGTAGCCGGTTACCAAGATTACGTGAAGTACCCTCAGAAGGTCTGCTAGATGATGTTAATGCAGCACTACAGACAATACCTACAACCACGATTACCGACACTAACAAGCTGATCTACAATACGGCAGCAGTGATCAGTGAGATGCTTGGCTATAAGTTGAACAGCCACAAGGGGCAGTACCCTCCATGGAGAAGGAGGCTAGAGGGCAAGATCAAAGTAGCACGGAGGGAGGTTAGCCAACTAACGGAGTTGCAGAAAGGTGCGACAAAGAAGGTGCATAAGAAATACAGCAAGCTGTCCATAGCTGAGGCCTTGGAAACTGCCAAGCAAAGACTCACAGCCTTGGCCAGCCGCTTGAGGAGGTACACCAGAGAGATAGAAGGCAGGAGAATAAACCAGCTGTTCGCCACAGAACCAGCAAAGGTGTACTCTCAGTGGCAAGGGAACAATAATAATAAGAGAACAGCACCACCAAGGCCGGAGATGGAGCATACTGGAAGAGCATATGGGAGAAGGACGCAACCCATAACGGCAATGCTCAGTGGCTAGTGGATCTGAGGGCAGACCACAGCGACCTCCCTGAACAGGGTCCAGTAACCACAGTGGCAGATATCCAAGAAAGGGTCTCCAGTATGAACAGTTGGACAGCACCAGGGCCCGACATGGTTCACGCCTATTGGCTAAAGAAGCTGACTGCACTCCACGAGCGTCTGGCAGCACAAATGAACCAGCTGCTAGTTAACGAGAGACACCCGGAATGGCTAACCGAAGGTCGAACGGTCCTGATCCCCAAGGACCCCAAGAAGGGACCGGTCCCCTCCAACTACCGACCAATAACCTGCCTCAGTACTACATGGAAGCTCCTGTCAGGCATCATATCGGCTAACAGGCACATGGGTCAATACATGAGCGGGACACAGAAAGGAATTGGCAAGAATACCAGAGGCGCAAAACACCAGCTACTGGTAGACAGAACAGTCAGCCGAGACTGCAAGACCAGACTGACCAACCTGTGCACTGCCTGGATTGATTACAAGAAGGCCTATGACTCAATGCCCCACAGCTGGATACTGGAATGCCTAGAATTGTACAAGATCAATGGGACCCTAAGAGCCTTCATCAGGAACTCAATGGGGATGTGGCGTACAACACTAGAGGCCAACTCCAAGCCCATAGCACAAGTTACCATCAAGTGCGGGATCTACCAAGGAGATGCTCTGTCCCCACTGCTGTTCTGCATAGGCCTGAACCCCCTCAGTGAGATCATTAACAAGACTGGCTACGGATACCGACTATGGAACGGAGCAGTTGTCAGCCACCTCCTGTACATGGATGACATCAAGCTGTATGCCAAGAGTGAACGAGACATCGATTCACTGATCCACACCACCAGGCTATACAGCAATGACATTGGAATGTCGTTCGGACTGGAGAAGTGTAGTCGGATGGTAACAAAGAGAGGGAAGGTAGTCAGAACTGAGGGGATTGAACTACCAGAAGGCAACATTGCAGACATAGAGGACAGTTACAAGTACCTGGGGATCCCGCAGGCGAATGGGAACCATGAAGAGGCCGCTAGAAAAGCTGCAACCACCAAGTACCTGCAGAGGGTCAGGCAAGTCCTGAGGAGTCAGCTGAATGGTAAGAACAAGATCCGGGCCATCAACACGTACGCCCTGCCCGTGATCAGGTACCCTGCTGGGGTAATAGGCTGGCCAAAGGAGGAGATAGAAGCCACTGACATAAAGACAAGAAAGCTCCTTACCATGCATGGAGGGTTTCACCCCAAGTCCAGCACCCTGAGGCTGTACGCTAAGCGGAAGGAAGGGGGCCGGGGACTGGTGAGTGTCAGCACCACAGTCCAGGATGAGACAAGGAACATCCAAGAATACATTGGGAAGATGGCTCCAACTGACCGAGTGCTCAGTGAATACCTCAGGCAGCAGAAACCCAAGAAAGAGGAGGGAGACGAGGAACCATCATGGAAGGACAGGCCCCTGCACGGTATGTACCACCGGCAGATAGAGGAGGTGGCTGATATCCAGAAATCCTACCAGTGGCTGGACAAAGCTGGACTGAAAGACAGCACAGAGGCACTAATCATGGCAGCACAAGAACAAGCTCTGAGCACAAGATCCATAGAGGCTGGGGTCTATCACACCAGGCAAGACCCCAGGTGCAGGCTGTGTAAAGATGCCCCAGAGACAATCCAGCACATAACAGCAGGGTGCAAGATGCTAGCAGGCAAGGCATACATGGAACGCCATAACCAAGTGGCCGGCATAGTGTACAGGAACATCTGTGCCGAGTATAACCTGGAAGTCCCGAGGTCAAAATGGGAGATGCCCCCAAGGGTGGTGGAGAATGACCGAGCTAAGATCCTGTGGGACTTCCAGATACAGATGGACAAAATGGTGGTGGCTAACCAACCGGACATAGTGGTGGTAGACAAACAGAAGAAGACGGCCGTAGTGATCGATGTAGCGGTTCCGAATGACAGCAATATCAGGAAGAAGGAACACGAGAAGCTGGAGAAATACCAAGGGCTCAGAGAAGAGCTCGAGAGGATGTGGAGGGTGAAGGTGACGGTGGTCCCCGTGGTAATTGGAGCACTAGGTGCGGTGACTCCCAAGCTAGGCGAGTGGCTCCAGCAGATCCCGGGAATAACATCGGAGATCTCTGTCCAGAAGAGCGAAGTCCTGGGAACAGCTAAGATACTGCGCAGGACCCTCAAGCTCCCAGGCCTCTGGTAGAGGACCCGAGCTTGAAGGATAAACTGCCCGCAGCGGCGTGCTGGGTGTTGGTTTTTTTTGTTTTGTTATTTATATATATCCTTAGCAGGTGTGTGGTGGTCTGTCTAAAAATCTCCAAAGGTTTATTCTGTTCATCTGGACGTAGCGTTTTGTGGGAGAAACGTTTCGTCACTCATCCAATTGACTTCTTCAGTCTCAGCTGACTGCAGGTTTCCAACCTTATAAACAGTACATTTGCATAATGACTGAAACCAGCCCACTGAAGGAACAATGGCCTGGGAGGTCAGTTCCTTCATTATGATTATGCAAATTCTCATGACCATTGATCAGCAACGCATACAGATCAGTACTTAAAGGTCTGACTCTCATCATCCACTGGAGGATAAACTGGGTTTCATCAGTGAGTAAATGTGGTTATCCCGGCTGGATGTTTGTCAAAGTTGGGAAGGCGCCAAAAGAAAGCTCCAACTGATCCAGGAGAGAAGGACAACCGCTGCCTGAGCGAAAACCTGTAGTGATTCCATATGTGTCAGGAGTATCGGAGCAGCTGAGATGCATTTTTTCTAAACACCGGGTCTCTGTGGCTTTCAATCCCCAAAACACGCTGCGCCAAAAACTGGTCCACCCCAAGGATCGGGTCCCCCGACACAAACAGAGTAACATAGTGTACGCTGTTAAGTGCAGGAGGATTGCCAGGATTTATACATCGGGGAAACCAAACAACCTCTGGCAAAGCGGATGGCACAACACAGAAGAGCCACCTCGTCAGGCCAGGACTCTGCAGTCTATTTACACCCACAGGCCAGTGGACACTCTTTCAATGATGAGGATGTAACATCCTGGACAGTGAGGAACGCTGGTTTGAGGGCGGAGTCAAGGAGGCCAGTTATGTGAAAAGGGAAAGACCATCTCTGAATCGAGGAGGGGGTCTAAGGGTACATCTGTCCCCATCTTACAATGCTGTGATTGCAGCCATTCCCCAACTCTCTGTGAATGGGACTCATGGCCTTTGATCAGTGGTTGTTGATCAATGGTCATGACAATTTGCATAATTAAGATTAAGGAACTGACCTCCCAGCCCATTGTTCCTTCAGTGGGCTGGTTTCAGTCATTATGCAAATGTGCTGTTTATAAGGTTGGAAACCTGCAGTCAGCTGAGACTGAAGAAGTCAATTGGATGAGCGACAAAACGTTTCTCCCACTGAAAACGTCCGGATGAACAGAATCCACTTTTGGAGATTTACTTACCTGAATGCATGCATCAAGACGTCTTCTAAAAATCACATCACAGCATTGATTATGTTATTATTGAAAGCTAAAGAAGACTCTGAGTTCATCACATCAGATAAATGGTTTTAGATTAAATGGAAAAAAAAAATCTCACTCAGATTAACATCAGTTTGTTTGTTTGAAAGTTGGTTGGTTACCTGGTTTAGTAGCTTTGCAGAGCTCCCTGATAACGCTGACCGGCACGTAATCATCACGTAAAGCACCAGTAATGATCACCACATCAAACCCACCTGAAACCAGAAGCAGACCAGGAGGGAGAGGAGTTAGTAAAATGAGTTATTTAGAGTTATTAGTTAGAGAGAAGTTAGTTACAGAGGAGTTAGAGGAGTTAGTTGTTTTGGGGTGAAAAGTTGGCATTGTCACGTTGTGGGTTTTTCTACGTTTTGGTTCCTCTTTTGTTTTGCACTTCTTTCTCGTGTAATGTTCTCGTGTTCCTTCCTCTATCGTGTCTTTGCAGTAAAGCCTCCTGTGTTCCTCTGTAAGTGTTTTTAGTTTTAATCTTCATCTCATGGATAGTTTCCTGTTTTACTCTGTGAGGTTTTTTCATGTCTTGTTTTTGCTTTTACTGTTTGTCTTCCCCCCCTCTTTCTTCTGTTTCTGATCCGTGATGCGCTGCAGTTTCAGACCATTATTGACATAAATATATTTTGAGCATCTAACTAATCGATATCCTCAATAAAAGTATTTTTTATATTTATAAAATTAAATAGGTAGCAAAAGTTTTGACTACATCAGCATTAGCACCGCCCCCTGACTGTAGCAAATGAATGATCAAATAGTTAATAGTTAAGTAATTAACTATCTTTTAAAGTAAAAAAAAAACATTTTTAAGTTATTAATGACCAATTTCATTACTTATGTATTTATTTAGTTTTTTTATTTTGGCACTTTCAGTCCCCCATATTCTATAAAACCTCAGGTGTTGTTATTCTCAATTGTGCTGTTTTACTATCAGCTGGCGGTGCTGTCTTCTTGTCTGTGGTGCTAATGTGTCTGTCGGGTTATCTGCTTTGTTAGCTCAGAGTGTGAGTGTGATGTACCAGTCTGTGCAGGCAGCGGGTCTGTTCCCAGTAAGGCCAGTTTGAGCTCCCGATAAAGGCCACTCTTAGCAGCTTGTTCCAGCATGCCCTTACTACCATCCACTCCCACAAAGTGTTTGAAGCCGAGGTCAAACATCTAAATACAGAGAAAAGACGATCAGTTCTGAGCCTGCTCCATGAACTCTGGATGTTCGTCTGAGGATGAATTTCACAGATTTTGAATAAGTGCTGAAATTTCCCACTTTCAAAAAGAATCACACGTAAGACGGTGAGTTCATGTTTGCATTTACTATTTTACAAAATTGATTTGGGATTCATTAAAATGTTATTGTTTTTCCATAATTAGATCAATCTGAACATGTCCTCACGTGTGATTCATAAAAATGCTGACCACAGTAAAACTTCCTGAATCCCATTTGTGACATCAGCATTTTAAACATCTACAGGTCTCAAATCAGCTCGGAGTGACGGCTCCTTCCAGCTATTGGAAGGTGACACCTTCCAGAGTTTTCCAGTTATTGGTTCACCAGTTTTGCAGCCAGTCCAGATCCGCAGGCCACATCGAGAACCTGAGCGTCTCCACGACTTCCACAGAAGTGATCGTTCAGAAAATCTACGGCCAGCTGTGGTGCTCTGTACTTCATTGTCTCTGAATCCTGTCAACATAAAGCAGCGGAAAAAACAAAGTATTCTTATTGGCTGTTGGGATTTAGGCTGTCCAGTGCTGTTTTTGTCACACCCACATGTTTCAGATCATCAAACAAATGTGAACATTAGACAAACCGAGTAAACTGAAAATTTTTATTGATGATTTCATTTATTAGGGGAAAAACTTCCCAAATCTCCCTGCAATAATTGTCCCATAAATAATAACTAGTTGTGCCACACTTGGCGACAAGACCTGAAGTCAAGTGTTTGTGTTATCCTGCCACGAGTCTTTCACGTGTCTGCGGAGGAGCTCTGCTTACTCTTCTTTACAGAATTATTTGAATTTCCAGTTGTTTTCCAGCATGAGGAGCCTCTTTACGGCAATGCTCTGCTTGCTTTTTTCTTGTGACCTCCTGTGACATCATAACCATCTTCATCAGTTTTCCCGCGCTGCTCTCCTCCCTGAGTGTGTCCTGTCCTGCTCTCTTTCCTGTGGGACAGATGTCGCTCTCCCTCACGTATCCTCTGAAGCGTTTACATTTGGCACTCAGAGTGTCTCCACTAAATCAGATCTGATGGTAAATGTTCGGTGTTCATCGGGTCAGCTGTGCCACACAGAGTTTAGGTTTCAACGGCTCAATCTTCTGTAATAATGAAACTCTCCTCTGGATCGATCCTCCGTCGTCGGGGCTTTGTAACGCATTTCAGAGAGAAATAAGATGCGCTTACACTTTATTATTTCGTTCAGGAGTTTCTGCCTCATGAAACGACCCGACTGCATCTTTTTATATAAACTGGCATTTTTATAAATGAATCATTAGCTGATTTGCTCCACTGCTTTCAGTCATACAGCTGCGTCTCTTTGGTGAACTCTGGCAGCAGAGAACAGAGCGCACTGCGACCTAATCTGGGCTCGATAGATGACGATGCCAGCTCTGAGCGCTCATTTTGTATTTAAAACTTTCTTAGATTAAATAATCTGCTCTTACAACTCAATGTCAAACGAATAAACTGAACATTTCATCTGGTTTATCGAAGAACAAGAACAGCAGCTCACTCCGTCAGCTCCACACCTGTGAGTTTAGGGTTAGCGGGAGAAAATCTCAGGTCCAATCTGAAAGTTTTCGGGGGTTTTTGCTTGAGGCCAGGGCGGAAACATTCTGATTATTTGAGAAGAAACAAAGAAGAAACGGTAAGAACTGGTCTTCACTGCCAGACGGAGTCCAAAGACCAGTTAAAGCGCGTTTGATATTTATTTATTGGTTCACACAGTCAGCCCAGGAGGCCTTTCTTTCTCCTCACCTGTTCGTACGTCTCAGCCCAGCTGTTGTAAAAATCCGTAGTCTGCTGCGGATCGAAGCCTTCGCAGGACTGAAACATGACCCTCATATCGTCCACAGTTCTTCTGGAGCCCGACATGATGAGGAGCTGAGCTCAGACCTGGAGAGAGTGCAGCGGACTCACTGACACGTAGAGACCCGACTAACCTGACTGTGCCCGCCGGGCAGGTATGCACCACAAGTATCTTCGACACAGACAGGCTGCGTTGGTTTTAGCTGACTGCAGGAGAAAAATAAATGTTTAAGGTAAAGTATGACGACGGTTGATAGCTGTGGGTTTTTATTAATTACAGTGATCGATAAAAACGAACGATTCTCCGAGTCTGAGGCTGCAGTCCAAGCTGTTTAAAGGGATGACATCACTCATAAAAACATAAAACCATTTATTTTCTGAACACATGCACATTCCAGGGTTTGGGCTGCTGTGACTTCACATCTGAAAGAATACGAAGCATAAATGAAATGGATTCCTGAGTCTCTCTGCCTCTCATGGTGTAATGTAAAAAAGACCAAACATGGCAGCTCCTTTAAACTCGATGAGGATAAGAGTGAGCGGCTTCTAACAGATGAACAATGAGGTGACACTGAAAACGAACTAATCATTTGTCTGTTCTTCTGATATGTGTTTCCTTCAGGTGATGATCACTAAATGATTGCTCTCTTCAGATACTTTGTTACAGTTAAACACAATCAGATTTTCTCTGACCTGACTGATCGCTCTCTTCACATCTGTCAGACATTCAGTCCCCTACAGATGTTGAAGGAAACGGTTTCCAGGGCCTACTCCGTGGATCGGCTTCCTCCGAGGCGTGGACGTCTATCAGCAGAGAATGTACCTTCACCTATCAGCAGAGAATGTCCCTTAGTCTGTAACACAGTCAAATATATTCTCAAGTAATATTCAAGCATGCCATTCAGCGTGTTAGTACGAGCTCGGGAGCAGCTTGGGAGAACAAGAAAACAGAGACTGCTTCAGGTTGTCTTCCCAAATTGACTCAACTTTATTCACAAGTACAACAGTTTATATAGAGGGTAAAATTCATGAGACAGCAGATTATCAGTTTAAACCAGTACAGACCAAGATAAGGCAGCGTCTTCCTGCCCTTGGGTGAAGAAGCATCCTTTGTGTAGTGTATCAGTTCAGCTACAATTGTGATTATCTCAGCGACATATTTTCAAGGCACAAAACGAAGAGTTCTTACATTAGTGAAATCTGAAACAAACCATTTGGCCTTCAACAGGCGTCTAAAAGATTAAGAAACTAATGTAGCTGAGGGAGTGATCTCTGTGGTATTTCAACCTTGTACCAGCCTGTGATTCTCACACATCAATTCTTGGGTCAAAGAGAAAAATAACTAAAACAAAGGGGCCTTATTGAATGACAGAGTTTTCCTGCATAATGTCACTATAAAACAATATCCAGTAAATGCTACCATGGTACTAAAATACCTAACAGTTCCCCTCTTTTATTATTTTTAAAAATAATAACTCAAATAGAAAGGAAAAATCACAAATGTAATAACATAATATAAAAAGCAAATCATAAAATGTAATAGTTCACAACCTAATGTTCAATATACACATCAGGAACATCATTGGTAACATCTGGCACATCCTCAGGATCAATTTGTGCTAATTGCAAATACATTGAAGTAGCTGTACTGGTAGCTATATGGGTTATCATTGAGCGTACACAGGGTATCATGGTTTATTGGTGGTGTCTGTGTTGCTTTCTACTGATTTTAGAGAACGTGAGGAGTGTACTAGGTGGGTGTCTTGCCAAGTGGAGCATGAGGTATTGTCAGCAAAATGTGGCTTGCAGAAATGTGAACAGGGTTGCAGTTTACAATACGAAATAGTAAATAAAAATCCTAAGGTTAATGCAGTAGATATGATTAATAACCTAAATATATAAAAAAGACAGTTCTTTAGTCGTCTCCTGGCCTGGTCCCAGGTTCGAGAGACCCCGTATAAGCGTCGTGTGATGACAATGGGCATTTCATTTTCTCCATTATCAGGATGAAACGAGTCTATCTTTATCAGGTTAGACATTGTGTGGTACTCTAGGCTTTCTGTTCCTGCTGGATGTTCGAGTACCTTGTTGTTGTTCAGGCGGGGGATCAAAGGGCTTTCTGAGTCTTGGCTCTTTCAGGCGTTGTGTGTTAATCAGTGATTGTGTGTGTGTAGGTGTATTGGATCCGGGCGCTGGCTCGCCTGAGTCGTCATCTACTTGATCCGACGCCTTAGGTGGTTTGGTGGGGCTGGTCTTAACCCTGCTGGCATGAATCCACTGAGGTTGTCCATCTGTTAGGATGCTGGTTCTCGTCACTGCAAGTACAGTCTGGGGGCTGGAACACGCAGCCTCCCCGAGTGCCCTTGGTTTTAGCGACTTTACCAACACGCATCTCCTTGTCTCCACTGGTGGAACTGTGGAGGGGAAAGGCTGAGAGAGACAAACTTTCTGATAGTTATTATTCAGTGTTTCTACCAGGTTATGAACATAGTCAGACAATGCAGTGTCTATGTCCCCTTCCAATAGCGGTGCCCCTCTGGAGGCTGACCATGGTGTTGGAAACGGTCTTCCCATGATTATTTCAAATGGAGATAATTTGGTTGCTGCGGATGGAGTCATTCTAATCTCGCAGAGGATTTGAGGAAGTAGTTTGATCCAGGTCATTCCTGTTTCTATCATTGCTTTAGTCAGGCGATTTTTTATGGTCCTATTCATTCTTTCTACAACTCCTGAACTCTGAGGATGGTATGGCACATGATATTTCCAGTCTATTGCTAGAGTTTTAGCACACTTTTGAATTACTTCTGATGTAAATGAAGGTCCTCTATCACTGTTAATTTGGTGAGGTATTCCAAATCTGGGTATTATTTCATTGCACAACTTTTGACAGACTACTTCTGCAGTTTCTTTTGATGTTGGGTAAGCTTCTACCCATTTACTAAATTGGTCCACTATTACCAGTAAGTACTTGATGCTTCCTTGTGCTGGCATGTGTGTAAAATCAATCTGTAATGTATGAAATGGGAAATCTGGTTGTGGTAAATGCTGATGTTTTGCTTTTGGTTTTCCTACATTAGTTCGTGCACATGTTAGACAGGTTGCTAATATGCGTTTTACTGCGTGTGATGTTTTCTCGATTACAAATCTTGATTTTATTGCTCCTATTACCCCTCTTTGTCCGACATGACTCACACCGTGAAAATGGCGGACAAGGATTGGCAGTAGTGAAGATGGGAGGGCAATCAAACCCTCAAGGTTTTTGTATAAGCCGTCTCTGTTATCTAAGGTACAATCATTACTTTCCCAGTAAGTGTAATCTAAGGCAGAGGCTTGCACTTGTATGAATTTTAGGTCAACATTTGTTTCTAAATAGTCTGGGAGCGTGACAAGTGGCAGCTGTAAAGGCAAAGATAATACTTCCTTTCTGGGTGGTTGCTGTGAGGCAGCAGCTGCTTTCGCGGTTACGTCTGCAAGAGCATTAGAAAACATAGCTGTTATCAGTATCTGCAAACATTTCACCCTTTGTGTTAAATGAAATACACAAGTTCATTTTTGCCATTAAATCTCTGCCTAATAAATTGACAGGCGAGTTTGGAAGAATTATGAATGGATGATATGTAATTTCGTCTGGTTTTGGGCCCCAGTGTGTCTTTAGAGAATGAGTTTTGGGGCATTGCACTAGAGTTCCGTTTATTCCCATGGTGTTGATGCACACAGAGGAAACAGGCCCACTATAGAATTTTCCAGACAGTGAACTTTTAGTGGCTCCACTGTCAACTAAAAAGGAATAAGTCTTTTCACCTATCTCTATATCTAACATGGGCAAGCTTTCTGTGTTACGGGACAATTGCAAATGCAGCATCGTGTGTAGTGCTTCACACTGTCCCTCATCATCACCTGGGCCTCCCTATTGTCGGTCCAGTCTTTCGTTATCATATGGGTGGGGATTAAAATGTGGATTATAAGGTTGCTCCCTAAGTGCAAAGGGGCCGTTTCTTTGATGTGATTCCTGTCTGCGTTGCCAGTTACCTTGTCTGTAAGAGCTCTGCCGACGCCTAGTGGCAGGAGCTGGTCCTGTGTTTTGTGGTTGAGACCTATGTGCTGCTGATTTGCATTCCCTCCTCCAGTGTCCTATTTTTCCACAGTAAAAACATACGTCTCCACTCCTATCTCTCCTTCTGAGATCTCCCTGCTGCGCTTGTTGAGGGGGCGGGGCCCCTGCATACATCATTTTCTCACTTTCCTCTGAGCCTTCAACATCAAAATTTAACATCATTCTAACATTTTTAGCCTTCGTGCTGTTGGGGAAAAGATCTGCACCGGCTTTCGTTTTGACAAGTGTGATAAAGTTCTTTATCTTCATGTCATAGAGATTATCAGTGGCAGTCAGCTTCAATAGTTGTGAACATTCTGGATGAATATTGTTTAAGAATGTTGTTATGAAAATCTGATCATTTCCACCTTCAGGCATGCATGCCTCATTAGTCCAGCAGTGCGTGAAACGTTTCATAAACACTAGAATGGATTCATCTGGCTTTTGCTTACACATGGTTACTGCATTTAAATCAATTTTATCTCTAGACATTGTGAGCAGAAATTTCTTTAGATTTTGAAAAAAGGCTGTGATTTTGTCATCGTTTATCCACAAAAACGAGGTGGTGTTGGCTGCTTGGTCATTTTTAGGGTCTAGTTCCTCTACTTCTTCAATAAGCTGAGATTCAGTCACACCTGGGATTCGTTGACATAATATATATCTATAATCAGGCCCACCCAAGTGGTGGTATCTGGTACTTCTCTGTAATGCAGAAACAAAGGCTGTAGGATTTTTTAGAGGATCGGGAAGTTCTTTAATGGTTGCTGCTAACTCTGAAATTTTAGGGGGTTGAATGCAACACATGTCCCCTATTATCATGAACGGGAGGGAGGGGCTGACGTCATTAAATTGTGATCCCTGCTTTTCTTTATAACGGGTGTTTTTGTGGGGGCCCTCTTGAGTTTTTTCCTCTTTTCTCTGCTTTAAGTAGTTCCTTATTAAATTTCTGGTGTTAGTTATTGCTTTTGGCACAGTTAAACCATTCGCTACTCTAGTGTGGCGCTGAACATGATTATCTATGACGGAAACTGCTTGCTGCAGTTCAGCTTCCGTACGTTCAGTTAAAGGGTCTTTCATGATTTCCTCACACTCTGTCATTAACTGTTTTGTTTGCTTTTTATGTTCCTGTAACTCTCTTTCTCGTTCAGTGTATTCTCGTTCCTGTCTTTGATCTAGGTTAAACCAGTCATCTTCTTCTGATTTAGGTGTCATTTCAGTGCCTTCCTCACTCTTTTGGGATTCTGCTGTTATATCAGGATATACGCGCTGATGACGTGCAGCCGCCGCAGCAGCTATTAATTCTGTTTTTTCATCATAAGGCGGCGGAGCCGTAGGTTGAACGGATGGGCATATAAGGCTAGTTTTTTCTGCAGTGGATTTACTAGAGCCTACACTGGCTTGATTTAAAGCATTTACGTCTGGCTCGGGTCCTTTTTTCCATAGTGGTAGCATGCGATTGGTCACATCACGACATTCTATCATATATTTTTTACAGGACTTTTTAATCAGCCTACTTTCCTTATCACAAATAGTATTTAACATTTCTACTGACCTGTTTTCTGGCGATAATCGTTCGGGATAGGGCTCCGGAAATACATTAGGATGCATTAAAGTTATAGTTCTTAAGTTCGAGACGAAATCAGTCACGTAAGCACTTCCGCATGTTCTGGATACGTAATCATGGAAGTCTTCATTGATTCGCGAGCGTGGGTTAAACGTAACCGGAAGTGGGAGTCGTACTGAGCCGCTATTTGTGATTTTATATTTTATTTTTTTCGGTTTTACAGTTAATTTTGAGTTTTTATCGGACCCGTCTAAGGTCTTTGAATTATTCTGACCCATGGTCAGTGATTTCCAGAGGGGTTTAGACGCTTGAAGGATTTAAGTTAGTTTTTATTTTGCTGTGGCACACCTGAGGTTACTTGATTTTTTTGCTAGCAATTTTATCTTTTTAGTGAGCAACTTCTCACTTTTTAACGAGCAACTTCTCGTTTTATGACCCCAGGCAACTTCCTGTGTCCTTTCTGCTGGTGAGCAACTTCTTAGTTTATGACAGCAGGCAACTTCCTGTGTCCTTTCTGCTTTTATTTACAAAACAACAGGCAACTTCCTGTGTTTCTATGTGGGCCACTAACGAAGGCTCCTCAGTGTATCCCACTTGTTACTATGTGGGCCACTGAAGAAGGCCTCGTCAGCGTATCCCGTTTCTATGTGGATCACTGAGAAAGGCATAACACAGTCTTATAAAATAAAAGACGAGTGCCTACCTTCGTCAGTATCCCACTTCTGACACCAAAATTGAAGGAAACGGTTTCCAGGGCCTACTCCGTGGATCGGCTTCCTCCGAGGCGTGGACGTCTATCAGCAGAGAATGTACCTTCACCTATCAGCAGAGAATGTCCCTTAGTCTGTAACACAGTCAAATATATTCTCAAGTAATATTCAAGCATGCCATTCAGCGTGTTAGTACGAGCTCGGGAGCAGCTTGGGAGAACAAGAAAACAGAGACTGCTTCAGGTTGTCTTCCCAAAGTGACTCAACTTTATTCACAAGTACAACAGTTTATATAGAGGGTAAAATTCATGAGACAGCAGATTATCAGTTTAAACCAGTACAGACCAAGATAAGGCAGCGTCTTCCTGCCCTTGGGTGAAGAAGCATCCTTTGTGTAGTGTATCAGTTCAGCTACAATTGTGATTATCTCAGCGACATATTTTCAAGGCACAAAACGAAGAGTTCTTTCATTAGTGAAATCTGAAACAAACCATTTGGCCTTCAACAGGCATCTAAAAGATTAAGAAACTAATGTAGCTGAGGGAGTGATCTCTGTGGTATTTCAACCTTGTACCAGCCTGTGATTCTCACACATCAATTCTTGGGTCAAAGAGAAAAATAACTAAAACAAAGGGGCCTTATTGAATGACAGAGTTTTCCTGCATAATGTCACTATAAAACAATATCTAGTAAATGCTCCCATGGTACTAAAATACCTAACAGATGTGAGACTGTAACTTCTCATCCTGCTTGGTTTCATTGTAATTTATGAAATAGTTACGAGTTCCAACTCTTTTTAAAACGTGGACACCGATGTTACAGACATGAATTTACTTTACTTACTTTAGTGAAGAGCAGGTTTACACAGCCTACTCGTACTTTGTTGAAGTATTTGTGCTACTTTTGACTTTTACTCTGCTAATTTGAATCCAAATGTCATACTTTGTCATTTATTTTGCTGATCTTCAAGTCACAACACATCACAATCGCCTGCCAGTTTGTTACTCATGTAAATCATCTGTGACTCACATGTTACAAGCAACTCAAGCCAAGTTCAAACCCAGCAAAACAGTTTTTGTTGGCAGGTATTTCAGAAACTGTGGATCTGCTGTAATTCTCCCACAGTCGGGCCTGTCAAAACCTGAAAAAACCTGAAGGGAAGCCAGTATAGGAGAAATATGCTCTCTTTCTACTTACAACATGTGCTCAGCTCGGGTAACTAAAGCTATGCTGTCTGGTAAGGTAAGAACAGACATGGTAATGCACATGTGTTTGACAGTTTATTTCCAGCAAAACGTTCAGAACATTTTCATGCTTTCGAGCAGGTGTGACGTTGTACAAGTACAGTGTCCCGGATTCGACAAGTGGCACAAAAACAAAGCAATGGAGGCCCAGTAGAGTGCAATCAGATGAAGAGTTTATTAAGAACACACGTGTGGGAAGAAGTACACAGCATCACATCTGCGGACTTCTTCTGCCACAAATACACAGAGAATGGTTTATATAACGTCAGCGTTAAACGCCCCTTCACGCGTTCTGATAACATATTTTGTATTTCTAAGAACATCATTTGCATTTTGTACAGACAATGAGCAATTTTGAGAGCTAAGGTCAGACACAGAAGTTCCTCTTTCTAACATCTTTTCCCAAATATGGCGATGATTTCAGGCCCTGGAGGTTCCCGTGGACTTTTCTTCCTTTTGACCCATCTTCTGTCACCTGTTACTAAGCAAACTCAAATGCCAAAGGCTACAACAAGAAGCTGAATACATTCAGGCCTTCACTCAAGCCTGTTTCTAGATTATATGTACTATATGTGTTTTGTAAGCGTGTATGCAGTTTTAACCTTCTGTTGCTCTAAGTCACCTACAATAGACTGCCCAAACAAAGCTTGAGACCTTCGATTGACTGAGCAGAATACACTTCTTTAATGAGCACAAAATGCCATGTGTATAAAATGGTCTTAGCTGTAGCTGTAATAAAAGGTTAATGTAAAGCCAGCAGGTTTTAATAAACATCTTAATGCAGTATCAATACTATAGATTATATCATTAATGATGCAGAATATATTGGAGCCATAAAATAATTACCTGTTCCTGTTGTGGAATTAAAGAAAGTTTAATCCACAGATCATGTAATGATAGTGAAGACAGCTAGAAGAACATCAGTCAATAAAATTCATCAACATGAGAATAAATCAAACCGAAACCTTGTCAGGCTACATTCAGCACAAGTGGGGACAAAGAACAAGGGGACAAGCTCTATTTTAAGATTAAGGGATGAATTCATTCAGCCTATGAACGTCAGCCAATAAGAATTAGGAAACGTTTAGACCGTGTCACAGTCTTCCTCCCCAGAGTATCCAGGAGGCTCCGTTGGACCCACTCTGTGGAAAATCTTCCCATCAGGCTGCGTCTTCCACGTCAGCTTCACCTCCTCCGTGATCCCTTCCTCGCCCAGCTTCACCTTCAGCTGAAACACAGTTTTCATATATCAACAGAAGCTCCTCACTGACTGGTCGAGGTGAATGAAGTTTTTATCGCTATAAAGTGCGACTGATTCACGATGACAGGTCTGGCTGCAGTTCTTTGATGTCCACCACATGCTCCTTGATAATTTACAAAAATAAAGTTAAAAAGTAAGATTTTGTTTATATAACACCTCCCATGATAAATATCACAACCGGCAGCAATAAAGGCCCCAAAAGAAAACCTGGCGGTACACCGCAGGAAGGAGAAGGACCTGCGCACAGAGCCAAACATCATTCAGGCAGAGAAGCGCTCCAGAACAGACCCTGATCTCAGCCTTCAAGGATAACACGATGGTCAGCAGTATCAAATTCTAAAATGAGGGCAATATGAAAGTGTGCAATGTTGAGATTGATCTGTAACTGCAAAGAAAAGAAGGGTCAAGGACTTTATCAGGGTCCAGTGAAAATATTCATAGCGAGCACACGGAGAATAAATGGAAAAAATAATAAGTTTAGACTCAGAGATATCAAAACTACGGAAGCCCGTCTCCGCCACTACAAAAAAAAAGTATCAATAACTTGAAATTTTGAGTGATTAACTTGAAATTTCGACTTACTTCAAAACTTTGAGTTAATAAATCGAAATTTTCGAGTTAGCGCTGCCGATCAGTAATCTACGTGAATGACGTCATTTCCTTGTCAGCCGGAAGCTGAAGCCCTCAGCTGCAGCCAGTCATGAATGCAAACATTGCTGATCATTTTCACTGTGGCTTCACAAATGATGAAATCCCTATGCTATTAGCTGAATCACATGGCGTTACTATCAGCAAACTCTCGAATGCGCTAATTTGTTGCGATCCGGTTTTGAGTGATTACTGATTGGCAGCGCTAACTCAAAATTTTGAGAAAAGTAAGTCAAAATTTCAAGTTACTGTTCGAGAAATTTCGAGTTAAGGATTGTTTTTAGTGGCAGAAACGGGCTTCCATTCCCTTTTTCCAGGTCTCAGCAGCTTCTTAGTCGGCTGTATTGTGAGATACTTTTAAATTTACCCGGTAACTAAAGCAAGCAGCATGGTGGTGCAGCGCTTGCAGTTTCACTTTGCAGCATAAGATTGTGGGTTTGAATCCATGGACTGGTCTTCGTGTGCTCTCTGGAGCTCCATTCATTTGATATTTTATTTTTTTTAATTGGATTATAGTTGCAGGAATGCGACTTCCTGTACCTGCATTTATTATTACAGTTATTATAGCTGTGCGCTCACTGAGTCAGGGCATCGCGTGTCCTCTGACCTGCTGCAGGATGGATTCTTGCACTGTCGGGTCGTTCAGGTCTGCAGATCCCACCCTCAGCTGAACCTTCACGTTGTACTTCACGTTGTGCGTCACGTTGTATGTCATGTTCTTCTCTGCGGGCTTGACATCTGCAGTGAAATAAGAAGTCACCAGACCAGGAAGATCATACTCTGAGGAAGCAGTGATGAAGGACCCACCTTGGTAACAGAGGAACTCATGATTCTTGTTACAGTCTTCACCGAACCAGAAAGCTGATGACGTTTCCATCAAGGCACAGTCCTTACCATCCTTAGGCTCTCCAGATTTCCAGTTTGTGTACGTGGCATTGCTTCCATCTAACCACCCCCACGATGTTTTGTACAAACCAATCCAAGCAGTTTGGGTGTTTATAATGTTTGACAGCATCAGAGCAGTGATCTTGATGTTGTCCTGCTCTGTGTTGATGCTTATCAGGTCTGTGTACTTCTCCCTGCAGTAAGACTGAGCAGCAGACCAATTCATTGGTGTCTGAACCAGGATTTGATCATGTGTTGCACCTGAACAAGGAAAAAATAGACAGATTCACACCAGTGACTGTTCTTTAGAGACAGTCTGATGCTTATGTTCTTTTCTGTTTGCAGTACTTTCACTTGTGATGTTTTTAAGTGCAGCATCTTGCATGAGTATAGACTTTGTTTGATGCTGATGTTGGTGAATTTAAAAATAACTCACCACTGTAACAGATGAAATGATTCTGAACTGTACAATCTCTGGTAGACCAGAACCCAAACTGAGATATTATGACACACTGTCCCGTCCCTGGCTCATTCCCGGCCCATTTCCTGAACCAGGATGACTGAACCAGGCCTGTTTGAGACCATTTCCACATGTTCCTGAAGAGTCCGATCCAAATGTGTCCTCCTGATGCTGCCTGCTGGGCTTCCGAGTTATTGGCCGGTCCCTGGATGTTAGCGAGGTCGGTGTACGTCTGTCTGCACTTTTGGAAAGCTTCATACCAGTTCAGTGATTGACTGACGTAGTGGAACTGAACAGGCTGAAGATCACAGACCACCACACAACCTGAGCGACGACACGGGAAACAGTCAAAAGATTCTCTGTAGATTAAAAAATCAAAACGGTGCTCGAACCCTTTAAAATGTTGTTTGTTTGTTTGTTTGTCATTATAAAGTCACATGAAATGCAAAGTTACAAACAGGACTCTCAGTCTCGACTTGAGGTGACTGTTGTGATTCGGTGCCTTCTACATGAAATATCATCTGTGCATCATTTAATCATATGGACCACCTCGAGTACCAACTCTGTGATTGAGGCCTAATGATTTGAGGACAGAATCGCTAATTTGACATTGAACTTCTCCGTATAACAAAGTATTCTAGAGTGAAACTTGAGTCATGCAAGAGGACGATGGTCCCATCACAGCAGCATCTGAAAAAAGTCCCAGAAAGTTGATTCTGTTCATCTGGATGTTTTCAGCGGGAGAAACGTTTCATCATCATCAGCTGACTGCAGGTCTCCAACCTTGTAACCAGAACATTTACATAATGACTGAAACCAGCCAACTGAGGGAACAATGGGCTGGGACGTCAGCTCCCTGATCATTAATATCCAAATAGTCATGACCATTTGTTATGACCCGGCTCGAAATGACCGTAACAAGAGCGGGGTGTCCCATGACTTCCCTGTTAGGATGTTTTTGAGTTTATTATATTATTTATACTTTCTAAATGGTAAATGGCCTGTATTTGTATAGCGCTTTACTAGTCCCTAAGGACCCCAAAGCACTTTACACATCCAGTCATCCACCCATTCACACACTGGTGATGGCAGCTACATTGTAGCCACAGCCACCCTGGGGCGCACTGACAGAGGCGGGGCTGCCGGACACTGGCGCCACCGGGCCCTCTGACCACCACCAGTAGGCAACGGGTGAAGTGTCTTGCCCAAGGACACAACAACCGAGACTGTCCAAGCCGGGGCTCGAACCGGCAACCTTCCGATTACAAGGCGAACTCCCAACTCTTGAGCCACGATCGCCCTGATTCTAGTCTTTGGTTTCTTTGAGTTCTGTCTTATGGTTTATGTCTGTCTTCTCTAGTTGCTCTGTCTCCAGTTCACGTCTCTGTGTATCCTTAGTTCCTATATCCCCGTGTCCAGTCAGTGTCAGTGTCTGCCCTGGTCCCACTGTAGTGCCTGCATGTGAGTCTGTGTCTTTGTTCAGTCTGTGTTATGTGTCTTATCTCAGTATGTTCAGTTTACGCTTCCTTTGTCTCGTCAGTTCTGATTTGCCCCAGCTGTGTTTCCCTCCTGTTATTCATTCCCTGATTGCTCCCTCTGTGTATTTAAGCCCTGTGTTTCTCTGTGTCCGTGTTGTGATCTACCGTTTACCAAATGGTGTGTTCTGTCAGTCCTCCGGTGTTAGTTTATTTTGATTGTTTCCAGTTATGTTATATTTGAGTGTAACATTAAAGCGGTTTTGAGTTCACATCTGTCTCTGGAGTCTGCACCTTGGGTCCTTTTCCTGTCTGCACACAGCCGTCACATAACATTCCCACGCCCAAACAGACACAGCCACAGCATCGAACTTTTAACAACGGTTTATTCACAACAATGACACTCACGGTAGTGGGAGTGTATAATTTCGGGGTGAGCTAAGGCCAACACAACAAACAAAACTCAACCTAGGCTTCGGTTCCCCTCTGACCTGTTTACGGAAAAGAAAGAAATAACACAGTCTGACCTCCCTGGTCTAAAAACACAGGAGAAACGAAGGCTTCCCAAAATAATCGGCAGCTCACCCCTACTTGCTCCGCACTTCACACACATGCCCGACCTTTTATCTAAATAGCTATGGCTGCGGCTGCTCCGTCCGGACCTGAGGCAAGTGCACGGGAAGTCTGCCACACACCCCCGCACCGCAGCGCTTCGGTCGCCCTTTTATAGTCCATGTCCACAGCAGGAACCAGTTACATCAGGCCGTGGCCCTGCACAGGTGAATCTGCATACACACGTTAAGAAACAGAGAACCCACCAACACACGCACGTAACACCATTGATCAATGATTAATTCTTTGATCAATAACCACGAGTACCATTCACAGAGAGTTGGAGAATGGCTGCAATCACAGCGTGTATGTCACAGCATGACAGATGCACCCTTGGACTCAGAGATGGTCTTTACACAAATGGCCTCCTTGACTGAAGAAGTCAGTTGGATGTGAGACGAAACTTTTTTCCCACTGAAGACGCGTCAAGATGAATTTCATATAATTATGTTCCTGTGAGTTTGAACTTGGCAGAACAAGCTATGGGTGTGGTCCGCTTTATTTATTATCATGTCCTAGCAGCGTGTGCTTTTGAAGCCCTTGAAAGAGCAGTTTGCAACTTTACTTTGTCCCAGGGTTTAGTTGGTAGGTGACAGGAGGCAGATTCTACAGTCATGGTACAACATTGTGACTTCAACAGTTCTTTGATGGAATAATTTCACTGACCTGAGAGCAGCAGGAGGATCACTCCACATCCAATCATGACTGAGAGCTGAAAGACTGTGAAGATGTCGTCATTAATATCATTTGCAGCAGATCACGAAAGCAGCAGCATCAGAGCAGACTCAGACTCCAAAATATAATTACACAGAGCTCTACTTAAAATATATTACTTTTTATTAAAATGTTTACTTAGCCCATGTAGGAGGTACATTTTTAGACAAGTTACTACAGTCAGCGCAGTCAGCAGCCTCACCTGAGATGCAAAGTAATGTAACTGCAGGTTCAGAGTAAACTGCACAGACGTCAGTATCACAAAAAGAAGGATGGATACAAAAAAACCTTTCTTTTCATCATTAGCACAAAGTTTTCAAACATCCACAGAGCTCAGACAGGAACAGAAACGTGATGTAAGTGGGCAATATTCTTATCAGGGACATGTTGTGCACGGGCACAGTGAGGAGTGGACCCAAATGCAGACAAATTAAACGTGAAGACAGAACTGGATACTAACGAAATGCGAGCCGTTTAATAAGGCTGATGAAACAAAACAAAGGGGCAAAGGTGAAACAACATGAAACTAAACAATAATCTAAGCTGGCAGAGCTAAGGTAAAGCAAACGGACATGAAAACCTGGACACGAGGAACGTGGAACACAGACAGATATGTAGTGATGTGACGTTCTGTATCGAGGCTTCGGAGCGTGTGTCGAGTAATGGAGGGGGCGTTTCCGCGAAGCGCGTATCGAGGCTTGCTTCATTTATGGGAGGAGCTGAAAATGATGACGTCCGAAGCCTCGCTGCCCGGCTGTACCACGTGACTGGTTCAGGAAGCGGTTCGAACTTTGCCGCGAGATATGACAGCGATATAAACCCCTCAGACTTCATTCAAAATGTGGGTGTTTGATGGAGAGTTGCGGTTAGTGAGAGTTAGAGACCGTTTGGAGAGAGTTAGAGACCGTTTAGAAAAAAAAGAAATCGCCTACGACCTGCCACAGTGGAGAAACTGTTGTTTTTAAATAAAAACCAATGATGTGTCCCCTAAACACTAATCACTGTCCTTGCCTCAATGTTACAAAAGCACAACCACTGTCCACACCTCACCTCACAGTATATGATCATTTCCATTTTAAGCATTTCCAAATAATCATTTTCCATACTGCCAGTATAAATATACACAGTATACTGCCATCACTACAATATACATGTTTTACACACTCCTTTTGTTGTTGACATTTACAGGCTGTGTGCAAAAGGCCACAGTCTTCAAATTCATGCCAACTACTATTTTTACATCCAGTAGGTGTCCTGCTAGAGCAAATGAAGCTTCATGAAGCTTCGCGTTGGGGTGAACCAATTGGATGAAAAGCTTCAGTGCTTCATGAGGCTTCATCTGCCCATCACTACAGATATGGGAAGATTAACAGGCAATCCGACAAAGACTGAATGACAGCTAAACCAAAGGAAAGGAAACACACGGGGAGCACAGCTGGGACGAATGAACATAACGGCAAGACAGGAGGAAGCGAGCTGAACACGCTGAACATGGGATACGAGACTGTCAAAATAAAACAGGAAGTGCAGAGAAGCAGACCCGAGACACACAGGCTTGACATAACCTCAGGGAAATAGAAATGGGAGATCGAGCACGGACATAACTTTAGCTGCGTTCACTCTGCAGGTCTTGATGCTCAATTCCGATTTTTTGATCAAATCCGATTTTTTTTTGTCTGCTCGTTCACACTACAAATAAAATGCGACAGCAAACGCGCTCCAGTGTGAACGCTCAAAGCGGCCGCATGCGCAAAAGAAGACGTCACACACAACGCGCTCTGTTTAGACCCAGAGCAAACAGCATTGTTTGACTGATGGCCGTTAATATAAAGACTTCGGACTCCACGTTTCCCAATTTTTGCTTTAAGTTATTTTGTTATTTACATAATAATGTAAATAACCTAATAATGATCCTTATTGCTGTTTGAGAGGAGCGCTGCTTCAAAGGATAGCTTATACAGTACAAAGAAAATGTTCACGTTTCTCCAACGTTGTCTTCACTGGATGGACAGGAAGCGTTCGCGATGTCTTCTCTGGAGCTGATAATTGGCGTCTGTCTTGTGTCGGTGACATAAAAGACAGATTTAATGCGACATGACCATCAAACAGCAGTCGCTTTCTTTCTTTCTTTCTTTCTTTCTTTTTTTTGCCTGTCCCATTTGGTTCTTTAGCCGTCAGAATTGTTGTCTGAAGACCAACAAGGATACCCAATGGATTTATTTTGCCAAATGGATCATCGTGGCATTGCCGTATTGGTCCATTTGATCGACCTTTGTTTTTATTATTTATTATATTTTATTTTCAGATGTTACAGACGGGACAGACATGAGTGAGGGATAGGAATGGGAGAAAGAAAGAGGAAGGAAAAGAAAAACAGAAGGGGAGAGGGACAGTGAGAAAGGGGGGAAGAAAAAAAAATCTCCTGGATCACCTGTTGAGAGAAGAAGAATAGAAAACAAGCAAAAAAAAACCAAAACCAAAGCAACATACTAAACACAACACCATCGCATTAATCTAGCTAAGTGTAAACAGCAGTAAATACTAAATATTCAATGTTGTTGTGCAGCACGCAGGACAGACAGCGCACAATGTGCTTTGAAGTAGCAGCCAAGAAAGGTGTAATTTAAGTCTACGAGCAGTGAACACCCGTGTGCACACCTGTGTGGATCAGTGCGCTTGTATTCAAATGGTTTCCACATGTAATGGTCTGCAAGAGGATGTAGCGAGCCATAGCCCCGTCCCCCAGGGCATGAAGCAGGCATGGAGGAGATCCAGGTTCCAGACATCCAGAGGCCTCAGAGTGCGAGAGCCCAAGGAGGACCACCGGAAGGGCATCCGTGCCACCCTCATGGGAAGGGCTGAGGTTCCTCAGACGAGGCGTCACCCAGTAGCCACCGAGCAGAAGCCAGAGGGGGCTGCACCGGCGTGCCCGCCGGCTCTGCCGGCAGCCAGCTGTGCCAGAGTGAATTGAGCCGCAGGCCCAGAGGCCGGAGGCCCGAGGGCCCCCCGCACCCCGGAGGAGGCCTGACCGAGCAACAGGCGCCAGGCCCCGCCAGGTAGCCACCGGGAGTGAGCCGGTACATACCTGAGTGCCCAGCCCCGGACACCAAGAACCACCAATGCACCGACCCCTGAGGGCATCAGTCACCGGCAGGGAGTGTGGTGAGGGGAGACAGGCCTTGGAGGGCCTGGGAGTTCCCAGAGAGGTGGAGTCTAAGACCCGACCTGACATATAGACACAGACACAAACATGCATTCCCACCCTCATGCACACATATACAAACACTCAGCACTCACCCAACGTAAGGATTGACATAAATGGACATGTACACACAATCACACTCCCCAAACATACTCTATACCCCGGGTCCAGGTACCCTCGCCCCCAGAGGGGGAAACAGAACCCAGACCCAAGAGATGTTACCCTTCCCCCCGGGGTGGAGGCAAGCAGACCGTCCCAGGCTCCGCAGCAGCAGAGAGGCCAATCGGACAGCCAACATCTCCTCCCAGCCCCCCCGCCCCGATGGCTAGCAGAGAACGGGGGTGTGTGAAGACCACACACCTCCCTCCTCCCGCTCATGTGTAGTGTTGCTGCGTGTTGTTCTCAAGTGCATTTAAAACAAGGGAGAGCATGGTGCTGCTGCCAGAGAGCAGCAGGTGTTAGCACGGCCCCTCCCGAGAACCCTCAATGTCTACATGGATTTAAAATTGAGAGGTGGGCACCGGCGCCAGAGGTAGGTTTGAGTACACCAACCGTCCACTGGACGCCGTTAACGTGCCCCGCTTTCTAAAACATCGGATATGTATCGGATTCAGGACCACATACGAAAGTGACCCAGATCGGATTTGAAAATATCGGATTTGTGCCGTTCACACTGTCATACCATGATCCGATATGGGTCGCAGAGGGTCAGAAAAATCGGATTTGATGCGCTTTCGCCTGCAATGTGAACGTAGCCTAAGAAACAAATACAGAGAACATGACAGCAGGGAGACACACATGACAGACAGAAGGACACGACGGGAGACGTGTAGCCAAGATGAGACGAGACCCAGAGGGAGACAAAGACAGCACTGAGACACACAAAGGGAGACTTAAACACAGGGGACATGACAAAGTGGGGAAGAAGACACAAGGACACACACATAAACAGAGACACACAGAGAGGGACACAAAGGACAAAGACACAAGCGGAGCCTAATAACAGAGAACCGGTCATAAGTAAGCTGAGAGACGTAGTAAGAGTGAAGTCAGAAATAACCAGTTAAACAAAAATAATCATAATAATACACAACAGAAAAGTCAATGACGCTCTGCCAGATTAGCTACATGATAAAACAATAATAAACATGTAAAGGTATCATCTCTGTCCAGTGAGCTTCTGTTGAGGTTTGTTCATGAGAGCAATGACGTACCTGAGACGAGGAGCTGCAGGCGGGCTGATGGACTGACCGCTCAAAATTCTCCATCTGATATAAATCTGATGTTTCTGCCTCCTCCCACATCAACATGAAGTATGTAAAACCAGATGAAGTGTGAGTAATCGTTCATTAGAGTCCATTTGTTTAGAAGATGACATATTCAAACTTGCTGCAGATGCAAACGGGTTGTTAATTACAGCTAAATGAGGTCATAAGTGTCCATCCGTGAAACAAAGACGGAGCTCGTGCACAACAAGCAGGATGTCGAGGGGTTTCCCTCAGTTTCCCTCAGTTTCCCTTCAGTTTTCCCTCAGTTTTCCTTCAGTTTTCCCTCAGTTTCCCTCAGTTTTCCTTCAGTTTCCCTCAGTTTTCCCTCAGTTTTCCTTCAGTTTTCCCTCAGTTTTCCTTCAGTTTTCCCTCAGTTTCCCTCAGTTTCCCTCAGTTTCCCTTCAGTTTTCCCTCAGTTTTCCCTCAGTTTTCCTTCAGTTTTCCCTCAGTTTCCCTCAGTTTCCCTCAGTTTTCCCTCAGTTTTCCCTCAGTTTTCCTTCAGTTTTCCCTCAGTTTCCCTCAGTTTCCCTTCAGTTTTCCCTCAGTTTTCCCTCAGTTTCCCTCAGTTTCCCTTCAGTTTTCCCTCAGTTTTCCTTCAGTTTCCCTCAGTTTCCCTCAGTTTCCCTCAGTTTCCCTTCAGTTTTCCCTCAGTTTTCCTTCAGTTTCCCTCAGTTTCCCTCAGTTTCCCTTCAGTTTTCCCTCAGTTTTCCTTCAGTTTCCCTCAGTTTCCCTCAGTTTCCCTTCAGTTTCCCTTCAGTTTTCCTTCAGTTTCCCTCAGTTTCCCTCAGTTTCCCTTCAGTTTTCCCTCAGTTTTCCTTCAGTTTCCCTCAGTTTCCCTCAGTTTCCCTCAGTTTCCCTTCAGTTTTCCCTCAGTTTTCCTTCAGTTTTCCCTCAGTTTCCCTCAGTTTCCCTCAGTTTCCCTTCAGTTTTCCCTCAGTTTTCCTTCAGTTTTCCCTCAGTTTCCCTCAGTTTCCCTCAGTTTCCCTTCAGTTTTCCCTCAGTTTTCCCTCAGTTTTCCTTCAGTTTTCCCTCAGTTTCCCTCAGTTTTCCCTCAGTTTTCCTTCAGTTTTCCCTCAGTTTCCCTCAGTTTCCCTCAGTTTCCCTCAGTTTTCCCTCAGTTTTCCTTCAGTTTTCCCTCAGTTTCCCTCAGTTTCCCTCAGTTTCCCTTCAGTTTTCCCTCAGTTTTCCCTCAGTTTTCCTTCAGTTTTCCCTCAGTTTCCCTTCAGTTTTCCCTCAGTTTTCCCTCAGTTTCCCTCAGTTTTCCTTCAGTTTTAAGTCTCAGACTCGTCCCTTTACCAAACCTTTATCCAAACGTCACATTTTCCGTGTTTCTTCTGCATTGTTTGTCTTTAAAGACGGACACGCTTGAAACATTGGTGTCTTCATTTGAATTGGAAGCAGCATTTTGTGTGTTTGCCTTTTGTGTTTGCATAGATGTTAGAGACTTTCTGGCTGACAACTTCAGGGTTATTTGAGTAATGTTGTAATTAAGATAATTCCCTTGAAGGCTTTACGCATCATCTAAACAAATCTGTGATGAGCAGGATGGAGACACAACCTGAGACATTTAAATCCTAGTCATAAAAACATCCTAATGGCTCACTCACTTCATTCATTGATGTTGGAGCAGTCATTTGTTTTCCAACATTTTAGTGTTGCTGCATCTCCTCGTGTTGTATTCGAAAACTGCAGATATAAAATTTTCATTCATCATTTGCTTTGCATGCGTTTTATGCAAACATGGTTTTCTGTGTAAAAAGCAAAGTTTCACTCCAACGATGAAATCAACCTG
Organism: Rhamphochromis longiceps; assembly: GCF_057381845.1. Classification (NCBI taxonomy): domain Eukaryota; kingdom Metazoa; phylum Chordata; class Actinopteri; order Cichliformes; family Cichlidae; genus Rhamphochromis; species Rhamphochromis longiceps. The sequence continues at coordinate 38,117,207 of NC_140567.1, forward strand.
ACATTTTACTGAATGAAAAAGAAGAAGAAGTGACATCAGAAATATTTGCTCATGTTGAATTTGATACCTGCAACACGTTACGTCCAAAATAAATCAATAAATACAAATAAAAGTTTCCCGATGTCTGATGACACGTCGCCCGTGTGTGTGTGTGTGTGTGTGTGTGTGTGTGTGTGTGTGTGTGTGTGTGTGTGTGTGTGTGTCATGGATTGATTTGTGTCCACTTCAGTGCTGTGACTGACTTTGTGTGACATCAAAGTAAAATGATAAATGCACGAAAGAGTCAAAAGAGTTCAGACTAAACATGTAAACACAGAAAAACAAAAACAGACTTCCATCTCTCCGGTTTCTCATTTAAAGGCCTGGAGACCAAATATAAACATTTTATGGGAATAACATTTTTCTTCTGATTGTTTTTTAATCATGTGTTTTGTTAAAGTTTGGGACGCTCCATCATCACGTTTGTGTTCGCAGCGCCGTGATAGCGGTCCTTAAATGATCAGGCAGCATGCTGGCATGTTGTGGACAAAAAGCTTCCCTACAAGAAAAAGGAAAGAAAAGAGACACATTACAATCAATAAATTGATCAAACAGGAGAAGCGTTGCTCTTCTGAGGCTGTAAAATTGCTGCGTGACGGATGAGTGAAACGCTCTCACAGCCTCTTCTCAGCAGCTTTGTCTCATAAAGGAGGAAAAAAAACTACTAACAATGCTAACAATTTGTTTTTGATGCACTGATGCAGCTGAAAGAAGCTTAGTTTATTACATCTATATTGGTTCTGGAGTCTGACATGACCGTGACTTATAATCCTGCAGCTTCTACTTTGAGATGAGAGACGAGACTATTGTTCATCTCACAGACCGCATCCACTAGGATCTCCAGAAACGGCCCCCGTTCTCCTCAATTTTTGGAAGAGGTGAAATAGTTATGGCCTGGGGCGATGCTGTCTCCGTGTGTTCACATCTGGTTTGGAGAGAAGTCACGACAGGGCGCAGTAACCCCAGTATTTCAGGAAAACAGAGTATAAAGTTTACGCCTGTTTTGACGACTGTCAGTAAGGTTGTAGCAGAAACCTTGATTTGTGGTGACAGTCGAGCCGACGGCAGAGATTAGCGTGGCGGACAGACAAACTGAGTGTGACGCATGTTTGGGTAAACTGTTTCATCTTTCTGGTGACTGGAAGATAAACTTATCGCTCATCAAAGCGGGGATAGCGCAGGTCAGTAGGTGGAGTGGTTACCTCATGATCGGAAGGTCGGGGTTCGACTCCACTGAACGGCTACCCTGAGGTACCCCTGAGCAAGGTGCCGTCCCTACACGCTGCTCCCCGGGCGCTGCATTGGTGGCTGCCCACTGCTTCACTGGGTGAATGGGCTCAATGCAGAGGAGTCATATCCCTATGGGAGACTAACACACACACAGTGGGTCAGAGCCCTGACTGTGCCCCTCAAGTAGCTCCACTCACTCGACCTCCACGGCACTGTGCAGCGTGCTTCCTGATGGTCTAAGTAGAACCTGTCTGGTGTGATCAGTGAACGACCCAAAGGTCATGTGCTCTCCTGTGTCGGGCTGAATGAAAGGCTCCATATTGGTCTCAGTGTTCAGATAAACTCAAACGGACGAGTAGGGATGGGTACCAGTATCCGGTGCCATGATCTGTCATAAACGGTAGTAACCAGACCGAAAAGCAGCGCACATTTCGGTGCTTTATTTCGGTGCTTTTTTTTCCTGAGCTGTGATACACTTTAGATTCTAGCCAATCATTTTATGTTTCTGAGGATAGTAGGCGGGGCCAGGTACGTACGTTCTTTTAGAGCAGAGCTACAGATTAAAAATGCCCAAAGCGAAGCGGTCAAAAGTCTGGCTGTACTTCACAGCAAAAGATGCAAACTCAGCAGCAACAAGTGCTTTAAGGTGATACTGTGATACTGTCAAAGGAGGTAACTCCTCGAATCCGATGAAACACCTGGCGACGCATAGCGTTTTTTAAAAAAGTCGAGAAATGCGTCGTATTTGATAGCTTGCTGCGAGACCTCACACCGAGCACGTCTACTGCAGGTGGGTTGCCTGTTATCGGACCCGGAGTTAGCAACATCCCCCAAAAACACGAAGAGGAGAGTCCTGGCCCCTAGCCCTGCCAGTGTAGCAGAAATGATGAGGATGATGATGCAGCAGCAGCCGTTCTTCTCTGCGTGAGGAGCTTAATGTTGTTCGCGTGTAATTTACGTTGAGTAGGCTAACCACGTTATTACATTAATGCAGGTAAGGTGAACTAGCAAACATCATCATAGCTACATGCGGCTGTCCTCTTGTTTGATGGCAGATACTCCCTTCACCCTGGCCAAAAAGGCTAAAATGACCAAAGAAAAAGTGGAAAACAGTTAAACATGAGAGGTTTTTGGACAAAGTTTGTGTTTTCCATTGGTTAAGCACTGCTTCCAGCTAAGAGTGATACCATATATGCCCCATAGCTGCAGAAAAGGCTAACATTGTTATCTTTTTACAAAAAAACAGCTGAACATGAGAGGTTTTTGGACAAAGTTTGTGTTCTCCATTCTTTAAGCACCGGTTCGAGCACCGTTTAAGCACCGGCACCGTTTCAAAAGTACCGGTTTGGCACCGGTATCGGATAAAACCTAAACGATACCCATTCCTACGGACGAGTCATGTTTCACATGTGTGACCATGACAGAGACGTTGTCTCTATTCTGTGTTTGCAGGCCCTTGGGCTCAAATATATGCAGGCTGCTGCCACACTGTTTGACACCTTTGATAAGGAAAAATAAACCAGTTTATTTCCAGTGCAATACTTCAGTTACCAGTCAAGTCAAACAGTGATGAGCAGTGCATGATCACATCCCCAGTTCATATACTTCAACAATCACCTTAGGTCAAAGCATTACTGTCGCACATACCTGTAGACACAAAATGCTGCGACTGTATATGATGCGAACATAAAGAAGCACGAGCACAAATATTCTTGGCACGCTGTTTGTCTGCTGTGTCAGATACCAGGATCCATGTAGATGTGCTGTACTGTGATTAGAATATTTACCCATGTTTCTCGCTTTATTTACAAACACAAAACTGTCTGATTGAGTTTATTTAGATCAACATTCACAAATGGGAGAACTTTATGAGAGCTGCTGTAATCAGCTGTGCGACAGCATTATTTACTCTCGCTGCTAAAGGAGGGAATAAAGGAAGCATCCAAGCTCCTTTCCTAAGCTCTCATCATGACCGCCATGCAGCTGCTTCGGGGTCACTTCACACAGGAGGAAACCTTCATGAGCAACAGAGGTTTTGATTGGACGATCCGTTTTAAACCGTTTGATTTTTGGATTTTTCCTGTGTTTCTCAGATCTCTCTTTAATGGTTCCCAGTAAACTTATGCTCACCTAAATGTTTTTCCTGAATATACAGGCCTCAACACATCTTCGTGACTTCGTGTTGTCCTATCAGAGCACTTCGCTCTCAGACGGCAGACTTATTTGTGGCTCTTTGAGGTTCAGAATGAGAGAGTTGGGCTGAGCTATCAGCTCTCCTGTGGAACCGCGTGCTGTTTGGCCTTTAAACTTTCCTTCTTTTGACTGTGACCCTGAGTCATCTTTTAATTATTATGCTGCAGGTTCAGGTTGCTGGAGGACGTCCCGTACACTGAGCGCTGCTCCCTCACGCTCCTCTGCTTCACTTCCTGAACTGTTTGTTTCTCTGCCGCAGCGTCTTTATTTGCCTCTCTGGGAGGAGTGTTGCTGTGAGCTGTCACCTCGTAATCTTCTTGTTCCTCTTTTGTAACCAGGAGTAGTTGGGTTAAGACAAGTATACCCAAACAGTTTGAACATAGCAGCACTGCATCAATACTTAAGCAATACTGCAATATTTTCACTGATCCATTTAAATGGAAAGTCTACCTCATTAGTCTCTTGTCTCTGTGAGTCTCGGTTTTAAATCCCTCGACTGTCACATTTGGCTCAATGCAATGTTTCCAGTTTTAAGCAGTTAATAAAAGCTCCCATCGGTGGAACAGCTGCAAGGTCCCGTTAGTGATCTGATGTTTTCCTGAACAGTGAAGACTGGTGTGTTCAAATGTGAGGCCTGTTTGCTTCATCATTTATTATTAATTTTGCTGTTTTAAATGACAATATTAGAGAACTGTCACGGCGGGGTGTGCCAGTGTGAGGAAAGAGGTAGACCCAGATGCAGACACGGTGGAGACAAAACGTAGTTTCAGAAATAAAGCGAGCCTTTATTGGCTGATTGCAGAAGAAAAAACAAGGAACTAGAGAAACTAAGGAGGCTATGAACACTGTTAACAAAAAGGCTGTAACACTCAGTGAAAAACTATGACAAGAACACTGAGTAAACTAGAAACACAGAGAAACAATGGAGTAAACCTATGAAAGCTGTGGTGAGGTTAACAGACGCTCTGACACTGACTGAGTGGAACACACAGACTAAATACACATAAGGAATGACCAAAGGAAGTAGAATCACATGGGGAAAACAGCTGACAGCAATTAATACAATGACAGGACAAACTAAACATAATAAACACAAAACTCTTTCAAAATAAAACAGGAAACATAAGGAGATCCAGACATGACTTGAACTTGACAAACAAAGAAAACTTAGAGATGAAACATGGCAGAATGTAACCAGATAAACCGAAATGAAACGAGACTAAAAAGAATAACAAAACACCAAGAAACTCAGAATACTGGGTCACATGACCCAGGAACATGACAAGAACACGGAAAAAACAATATTGTAGTTCCAATTTGGCACAAAGTTGAATTTCACACTACTGTAAAATAAATAAAATAAGTCACATAGATTCATCTTTTTAAAAAAGAAGAATCCTCAACATGAAATTCTGACTCACAGAAAAATTTATTTTCATTCAACTTTCACGGCTGATTGAGTAAATACGACAAGTCACACCACAAACACAAAAATATCAGCAGCGTCTAATCTGAACAGAACAAAATTCTTTCTCGATGGCACTAAGTATAATATTACAGGCTTACAAGTAAAATACTGTCCGAATAAGACATAAAGGATTTTTCCTTTCATAATTAAATTATCACAAAGCAAAATTAAAACCTCAAAGTGCTCAGAGCGCAACAGAAAACTACAAGTGACTAAATGTTTTTTATTACTAAAATGTTGTTATGTTTACACTTTTTCCGACTGTTATTACAGGTTTTAGTGCGACATAGAGGATGACATCATCTGATTCCCGAGCTTCTGCTTGAGCTTACGCAAAAAAAGATGCGAAACAAAAACTTGGTAACTTACCCGACACAAAGATGCCGACGCTCTGTTCAGCATCAAAACTCTCCATCTGATATAAATCTGATCGTTCCTCCTCCCACGCCTATCAGAAGGTCCTCGTGTAACGTCCATTTGATGCTCGCAGTCATTTAAAGTGAAGATGACTTATTCAAATGTTATTACAGATGCAAACAGGCTGAAGAGATAGTGCGAGATAAATGAGGTCAGGAGTGTCTTCTTCATGTGTCCCGTACCTCTTTATTAAAGTGCGTTTCAAACCAGCACATCTGCTGCATCATCTGTCAGTAACTATGGAAACGTTTGGAAACGGCGGCGGCGTCCTCTGAACTGAAAGCAGCTTTTTGGGTGTTTTTACACCCAAAATCTTTTTGCCTGAGAACTTCAGTGATATTTGAATATTATTATAATTATGATAATTCTGTCACAGGAGTGTTCAGGCTCGATTCCTCCTCTGAACCAATCAGTGATGAGCAGGACGAGGATGCAGCCTGGGACAATTTACATCTCAATCCTTATTTTAATGGAAACACAAAATGCTCGTACTTTGTCTCAAACCTTCATTTTGTCGTTAAATTTAAACTGGATCAAATGATTCAAACTCCAGTCACCCGTCTCCACGTTACAGTTAACTGAAAACTGCAGGAAGCGAATATATCGACCTGGGAAGTGTTTTGTTTTGTTAAATGCATGTAAGTACTAAAAAAGACAAAAATCTTAGGAACTCTGCACAACAGAGCTGTGGGCTCTAACAACAAGAATAGCAAAGGTCCACCCTTAAAGATGGATCATCGCGGCGCAGTGGTTAGTACTTGTACCTCACAGGAAGGAGGTTACTGGTTTGAATCTGCTGGTCAGTTCGTTCTGTGCCGAGTGTCCAGGGTTCACAAAAGGAGTTTGTCTGCACGAGTTTCTGGTAAGAGTCCAAAGAGATGCTTCTCGGGTTAACTGGTAATTTTAACTGGTCAAACTTTGAATGTGAGCATTATAAACCTTGAACAAAAAGTAAGGAAATTTGTGTTTGCTTTGTTAATGCTGATTCGCCTTCAGAATTAATAAAGTTCTATGAGATGGGCCCGGATTTATCTCAGACTGTTCAGGAGCTCAGTGGTCCAGATGTGGGCAGAGATCCAGGACACCATCTTTTACGTGTCGGGAGTGAGAACAGGTTGAAATATTTTACTTTACAGAGGTTTTTTTTTCTAATTTAACACTGCAGTGATGGCTCTCATACAAATTGATCAGCTCCTACTCAATGAGTAAGTTTTCTAAACTGAGTTAATTCTGCAGTTTCAAATTTGTTTCATAAGGAGTTTTTGTTGCATCCTGTTGTAGTTTAATCACTGAACGTCATGGATCAGCAGTGTGAAAGGAAGGATGTGGACCCAAATGCAGGACTCGGGAGGCGGGACTTAAACTCAAAATTACAACTTAATCAATGGCCAAGAACACAAAAGGGAACTAATGAGAACCAACTCGCATGTCAGTGGTAACAAAAATAACAAGAACAGAAGCTCATAAATCCATAAAAATGCACAAACACGAGATTTGAGAACACAGAGAACAAAACTAAAGAAGCTCCTCCTCATTCTCTCTGTTTTGGTCTTAAGGGAGCACAGACGCTTCCGGACCTCAGTGACCAGAGTTGCTGGGATGGGAGAGGTCCATCGTGACCTTCATGCTTTGGTCTTGCACGCTTGGTGTAGACGGACCGCAGGTTCCCGGGTCCACACCTGGTCCTAGAACACAGGTACAGCTGTTTCCTGTCATTCTGCTTCAGCGGTTTGTGGACATATAAGTACACTTCCTGTTTATTATCTAACACTGTAATGACGCAGCCTGGGGCGGGGTCTCCGCTCCCGCGAGTACCAAGCGGACCCTCGCAGTGATGAGGATGCTGTGATGATGTCTCACTCTGTTCACATTTCTGGAAACCACAAATTTCAGACGGATTTTAAAGGAAAAGGCTCTTTTGTGTTTTTAGTTTACTTTAAATATGATGTAATAAATATATTTGAATCTTCACTACAGAAATTGACATTTTCTTTATATAGAATATGGACACATTTTGAATTGACTACATTTTAGTTTTGATCTTTTGTTTCTGTAGTCACATAATCAACAAGTACTGCCACACTTAAAAATCTGTATCATCCAAGTTACGTTATGGGGCATAATATCTAACTGAATTTATGAAATTAATATCTGTCTCTCTTCCACAGCATGTCTTTATCCTGTCTTCCTTCTCTCACCCCAACCAATCACAGCAGATGGCCCCGCCCCTCCCTGAGCCTGGTTCTGTCGGAGGTTTCTTCCTGTTAAAAGGGAGTTTTTCCTTCCCACTGTCGCCAAAGTTCTTGTTCATAGGGGGTCATATGATGGTTGGGTTTTTCTCTGTATCTATTATTGTAGGGTCGACCTTACAATATAAAGCACCTTGAGGCGACTGTTACTGGGATTTGGCGCTTTATTAATAAAACTGAATTGAATTGAAAAACGTTGTATAAATCTCTCTGAGTAATCCAGGAGAGCAGAAAGGTGCTGTATGAGAATCATTTACCATTTATTGTTATCATTATTGTTATTATGCTCATCTGAGAGGTCTCATGTGGAAAGCAAAGCTCTGTAGGCTCGAGGTCACACAGTTCACATCTCAGATAAATAAACTATGTCTGACTAGACCTGAAAATGTTAATTCCTGCTAAGCTGAACTGTTATAATTCACATTACTGACACATGGGTTCTTCTTGTTTGCAGCAGGCTGACAGATGAGGTCAGGCTGGAGCTTCTGTGGACTGTGATGTTTGCAGACGACACTGTGATCTGCAGTGAGAGTAGGGAGAAGGTGGAGGAGAGCCTGGAGAGGTGGAGGTCTGCTCTTAGAGACAAGACAAATTAAAGTCAGTAGAAAGAAAACAGAATCCATCTGTGTGAATGAGACGGAGACCAGTGCGAAGGTCAGAACTTATTTCTATTAGTTTTATTGTTATTTTTAACGCCTCAGTTGACCACATATTATTTTGTTTTTTATTTGTTTTTGAGGAGAAGATTTGGCTTCTTTTTCGTTCCAGAGGTTTTTCTTTTAATATTATAATTTATTTTCTTTGCTAGTCATTATTTTTTTTATGAAAGAAGAAAATGTGGAAACCCTGTTCTGTCAGCAATAAATAAAAGACGGGAAGGTCTGCTTAGCTGACATCTCTGCAACACAGCACAGAATTCATTTAAGAAGTTTCTCGGTTTTTTTTCAAACAAGGATTTTACAAAAATAAAAGTAAAAAAATCACCAAACATATTCAGCATAAACCTTTACATTCACACACTGCATCAAAATTATGCAGCCAAACTTATTTGCAAGCAAAAACGTTTTATGAGATTTATAAGATCTGTACTTTTCCTTATATTTATATATATTTTAAACATTTCTAATTACTTAATATTTATATGTAAAAATAAAAATAATATGTACTTTTAGAATGTACTTTTTGTCCTTGTCCTTTTAAAAAATAAAGATTCCACAACAATAAAAAATAAATGAGACACGTTGGCGCAGGAATCCTGCTTTGAGTGAGTCATCTTGTTTTTAGACAACCTTTGGCCAGCCTCATCGCGAGCTCCTCCGCGCAGACTCCCTGCATCCTAACGGGAGCATCACTGCGCACCGACACGGAGACCGACGCAGCGAGCGGACGACACCTCCGTCAGCCGATGTATGAAGGCTTCCTTTCCCGGATCAGCGGCTTGTTTTCGGTGATTCTCTTCTCATCCGTCGCTCCTCTATGGATGTGAAGTAAAAGCGGGCGGTAGTCAGTCGGTGTCTTCTCATCTCTGCGCTCTTTCTCCCCGCTCGGTCAGGACCGCATCCTGCCCCGATCCACAAAATGGCGGATATCAGCGAGCTGGGACCCGCCTACGGTGAGATCCAGGCCCTTTTGGTCTTCGTATCTTTTCCATCTCACCCACATCCACCGTGTTTAAATGGCCTCACTGCGTTAGGCTGTGGGGTGTACTGGGGTCAAATGCTGTGACATATTTAACGGATGCCTGCAGCAGGTGAATAAAGCGGCCGCACAGCCCATCACATCCAGTCTTTCCTTTCATGCTTCAGGGGTGGAGCGGGTCATCTTCCCGTGACTGGCACCACTGCCAGGCCGGTCAAATGAGCTCACACGGTGATTTTGTGACCGCAGCCATGTTTGAGTGGACGGTGTTGGGGAAAGATGACCGTCCTCTAAGTCATCATTTCACTGCCACGGAAAAAAGTGCGTGGGGTTTAAACGAGGCCTCGCGCGTGCCTCTGCATCATCGGTGACAAATTAAAAATAACAGCAGCCCGCGCGGGGGAGAAAAACAGGGCGTTCTCGCGGCGCTCCCACGCACGGTCTGCCTCGCTCTCGTGCGTGAGCGCGCGCCCGTCGGGGTGTGTATGGGTGACGTCATGTCTGTGCTCTCCGAGTGAAAAAACCTTTTAAATCAGTTTAATCGTCGCGTGGGAGCTGATCAGCGAAAGGAAAATAAAGTAAACGACGATTACGTCATCGATGAAGCGCCTTTTAATACAAATGAGCTGAAGATCCAGACTTACACCACATCTTATATATACTGGCTGATAAATGCAGTTAATCGATTGGCTGATTGTGGTGCGATCATAAAACTGGATGATGGTGTTTCTGTGGAAAATTATAATTGCTCCTAGTTTTCTGACATTTTTAGATAAAAATCTATATTGAAGGTTTCTGTTGTTTGCTGGTTTAAAGGACCCAGTAAAGAGCTCTGTCTGTGGTGAGCCTGAACATCCACCCAGAAGACACTCAGCCACTTTATTAGGCACAGCTTGCTAGCACTGGGTTGGGCTCCCTTTTACCTTCACAGCTGCTCTAAGTCGTCATGCCACACATTCAACATTTGGTCTATGATCACATGACATCATCACACAGCTGCTGCAGATTTGCCGGCAGTGTCCACGATGAGAATCTCCAGCTTCACCACATCCCAGAGGTGCTCAACTGGACTGAGATCTGAGCCCAGTGGAGTCACCATCATGTTAAAGAAACCAGTTTGAGGTGATCTGCAGTTTGTGACGTGGTCTGTTACGCTGCCGGAAGCAGCCATCGGCAGATGGGCCACTGTGGTAGTATTAAGGAGATGCACAAGGTCAGCTAACAGTGCTCAGTTAGCTTTGGGGTTTTAACGATCTTTTTCGTTAAGGAGCCCAAAGTGTGCAACCAAACCACACCTTTACCTCACCAGGCTGAACCACTGAGTCGGCTTCCTGTTCTTGACGGGAGCGGTGCCTGGTGGACTCTTCCACATTCAGCAAAGAGTCTTGACTGCATCCCTCAGTGCACTGAGTCGCTCCTGCGTGTTTGGCTGAGGACATATTTGCATATTTGCAATTCCAAGCAGTTGAATGGGTGTGCCTAATAAAGTGGCTCGTATAGTATGTGACAGGAAGTTCTGTCCTAAAGATCTGGTTTCACCGACAGAAGCTGCAAATAAGCAGAACGAGGGAGCTTTAAAATGACAGGTTAAGACTTCTGAATCAATCCACTGTATTATTCAGGAGCTCGTTGATCCACATACCGATCAGCTGAGGTTATGGATCAGCTCAGGACGGTGCTGATTGGAAAAGAGCTTTTGGTGTGAAGAAATGGTGGCTTCCAATGATTATGTGAACAAATCATTGAGCGTAAAGACAATCAATCACCTTCTGCATTCGTTTTAGCTGCAAAGCTACAAAGCTGTGCGCTTGAATGGTTTGTTCTGCTTCCCTGCAGAGCGAGAGTTCATGTTGAACCCCAGTTTAGTTGAGCTCCGATGACTCAGAGAACCTTTAGTCAGCAAATTTAATCCAGATTAATCAAACCAACAGGCGTCACTGGGCCCACTGAAGGGCTGTGCAGAGTTAGCATCCATACATTCTGGACTTTACTGCATTTTTTCATAATGTCTGAATCCCACTGACGAGTTTGATATTAGACATTAAATTCTCTTCATTGTCAGTTTAAATTGGGGGGGGGGAGGGGGGTTCAGTAAAATTATTATATAGTTACACCTCCAACCTTAAAATAAAGATGTTGTTCCCCACAAACTAGAACGAGCTCGACGCACCTCACATACCAGACATAGAAGCTGTGTGCAGGGAGCCTGAGGACGGCTGTGCAGACAGCTGTCTGTAGCTGTCAGCAGGGGGTCTCAGCGCTGCACAGCTCAGGTGCCCGTTAGTTGTTAATTAACTGGAGCTCTCTTTCTCTTTCCCCGTGGCTCCCACTTCCTGCAGGTCACCTGAGGCGCCGCTCTGTGTCCATCTGGGCCAAAAAACTCCCACTGTGTTATTTATTATCTGTATTGTTCAAGTGTACAGACACATCTTTAATATTCAGTAAGTTCGTTGCATTTACTTAAGTGAATCGATATGTTAAATAATCACAATTAAACCTGAAAAATTGTGATTATGTTTCTTTCCACAATCAGACAAACGAATACGTCTCATGCAGCACGGACTTCCTGTCGTATCCTCCAGTCATTAAATATCTGGATGTGAGCAATTACAGTTATTGGACACTTTTTCCTGTAATCGAGTGTAATCAGTCAGAGACAAAGGTCAGAACAGACACAGGTTACAGATGAACTGGTTACTCCGTGAGAAATCACATTAAGTGATGATTTAAACTGCTGAGAATAAACCGAGCAGATCAGAGACTGTGAGCTTCTCCTCAGTGTGTGTGTGTGTGTGTGAGCAGGAGCGTGTATTCATATCTTTGTGGGGACCAAAAATTGGAAGTTTTAGGGGACCAACAGCCCTTATAGGGACCGAAAATCGTGGTCCCCACAAGTTTGAAGGCATTGTTGAGACTCAAAATGTGGTTTTAGTGTCAGGGTTGCAGAGGGGTTATGGTTAAGTTTAGGGTAAGTGGCTCAGGAAAGCATTATGTCAATTAGATGTCCCCACAAGATATGAATGCCCAACATGTGTGTGTGTGTGTCCCAGAGTTGCCAGGCAGCGAGCTCAGCTGCTTTCAGCTCTTTCCAAAACATGACATCATCTGATGGAGTCTGAATGAAAAGCGAGAACAAACAGGAAGGAGGATTTTCTGGACTTTGATTCTGCAGCTTTTACACTTTGAGCAGCGACTCTGTGTCCGTCACCTCAGCAGCAGAAACACGTCAGACCTGCATATGAGTCAAAACACTGACAGCAAAGAGGAAACAGGGAGGCTTCAAGTGTGTGACACAGTGTACCAGGCACAGACTGCGTGAAGCTGTAAATGCTGTAACCACAGCTAATCACACAGTTCACTTCATCAACACGAGCAGTTTATTGTTTTATTCATATTTTATTTAGCGTTGTTTCCTTTAATCTGACTGAAACACGCGCTGATGTGGTTCTGACGCAGCCGTTTCTGTCACCAGCAGCAGTGTCCCGCCTGCAGAAGAATCTGATTGGTTACTCATCACAATTTAAAGCCTATAGGAGCCAAACAAAGTAGGTCATTCATTCTGGAGCAGCTCTGCTGAGCTGTGATGGAGACACAATAGCAGATGTTGGTGAAGTTGCAGTAAATAGATTTTACTAATGAAGCTTCTTAGATTTGATGGAGTTCTTCACCTCAGTTCTGCTCTTGCTCTTGTGTGTTTTTTCACCTCTCCTTGGCTTTTGTTCTGCGGTTGTGTGTTTATTTCATTCAGCGAGGTTGCTTTTCATGTTTTGGCTGCTGTGGAAATGCCAAGGGCAGCCTCGCGCTACGGGGCTGCTTCAGGCTGTGTGGCAGTGTTTAGGAGTCTGGAGCCTTCCAATGAGAGGTGGATACACTCTGCTAACGTTGCATCCTCCACCTGGGGTGGAGAGATTCTGGGACATGAGGACTTTCAGAGAACAGTGTGTAAAGTGGCAGAAACACGAGCTCCCTGCAGCTTTCCAAGAATCCCAGTGACTCAGTGGATCAATTGAAAAGGTTTTTCTCGCACTAGTTTTCTGGGATGGACATTTACTAACTGCGTCCTCTCTCTGTGGATGCTTTGCGTCCGGCCTGATCACCGACATATTGAAGCTACAGCTCGCTACGTTTTGCTTTAGCTGCTGGGTAGCACACTGAATTCTACCTCAGCATTCAGTGAATACCAAGTCAGTACATCAGTGCAGTTTCTCTGGGAAAGCTACTGTGTGTGTGTGTGTGTGTGTGTGTGTGTGTGTGTGTGTGTGTGTGTGTGTGTGTGTGTGCGCGCGCGCGCGTAGCATCAGTGTGCCCTTGTGTGACTCACAACAATACTCTTTTATACCCAGCAAACAAAGAGCTCCACAAACCCCGCCTCTCTGCTCTTCCTCCGCCCAGTGCTCAGATGTTTCTAATGAGATCCTCGGAGAGTCGATGTGGTGACTTCACTCTGTGTTACTGTTTTTAAATATGCTGTCACCGACTGCGCTGCCCTAGCTGCTGTAGGATGCTACAGTCTGCACTCTCTGGTGGTCCCAGTGCTCGAATATCTCCACCTCTTAGATTTGGATTATATGGAAGGGAAACACTGACGGTCTCTGTGAGGACTGCAGCGATTCACCAAATAACTAACTAGCTAACTACAGAAGTTAAAATAAAAGTGTGCGTCTGCAGACCAACTGTTAACGTAGCTTGACTTAGCTTCAAATCGGGCAGCTGAAGTCAGACGGCAGCTTTCTTACTTCCTGTCAGTGAACCTGAAGCGAGCAGGGGAGAGTCTAAAGGAGGGCACGGGGGGCACTACGCTGCAGATTATCATTTCTATAAAATCTAAGTAAATAAAGTAAAAACACAAATGGGTCAGTGCAACACTGAAGTATTATTAACATTAATTATTAACATCCACACCGTCTCAACATGTGTTTTACACACTGTTGCAGTCATCACATGCTCCTTTAAATCTCACACACACAAGGACTCACACATGAAGACAGTAAAGCTACATCATAGGGCTGGGCGATATATCGAGTTTTTTAAAAATATCGATATATTTTCATACGAGATATAAGATGTGACCATATCGTTTATATCGATATAGTCTATGTTACGTTATAATTATACTTGTGGAGCCGCAGGTTTGCCTCTCTTTCGTCCACTTTTGTCTCTACACAACGTTACTCGGCCTGGCCTCTCCTTCACTGAACACAACTCCGCCTCCCCCATAGCTTCACCTGCAGGCAATGACAAGATGAAAGCGGAAAATCTCCGTTAGCGAGTTACTGTGCGTGGGGCTGGACGGCGTCAACGTGTTAGCGAGCTAACCGCGCTAACGAGCTAACCGCGCTAACGACATGCAGCCAGGAGGTGCTGCACGGCCTAAAATCCTTTCATTTTCTCAAAAATCGACAGCGCGCCTTATGTATGAATTCTGGTTGTGCTTACTGACCGCGAACCGATTTTATGTGGTACACAGCGCTCAGCAATCTGTCAAATGTTTTAATATGACTTTGCTAAGCTACGGAGCTGCACGGCTTGATTGATTGTCGGAGGATTACGGCTACCGAGGAGGAGCCTCGCGGAGTGATACGTACTGTGCTTCAACGTAATATTACCGTACTGTGTGTGTATAAGGACCACAAATGGCACCTGTTCAGAGACGTGGTGCAGCTGTGAAGTCTGTCTCTTTGTTATTACGCTCAGCGTCTGTTAGTTTACATTTTGACTGCACAATTGTGAGCTTTTTGTTATGCACAAAAACAACATTGTTTTCTTTTATTTATGGACCATGATTATTTAATAAATGCTGATAATTTATTTTTGAGTAATTTCTTCATGTACATCTACGCTGTATGTAAATAAAAGTGCCCGTGTGACATCTGGGACACAGTGTGACTAAGAACTCTCTTTTTGTTCTTAACTTATGGCTTTAAAAAAAAATCGAGATATATATCTTATATCGCCATCCAGCTAAAAAATATCGAGATATGAATTTTGGGTCATATCGCCCAGCCCTACTACATCATACACGAGGCAGTGATACGCCTCCCAAAATACAGAGTAAAGACTATTTTCTGTCTCATTTTATATTTAATTACTGTTTTTATTATTTAATTATTTTTGCACTTGAGAAAATAAACATAAACACACTACAAGCGTTACGCTGGCACGTTATGTAAACCACTCAAAGTACTGCGATTTCTAAAATGGAAAAAATTAACAGTTTATTTAAGATTTGTTTTGAATATTTACTGTTGCTGATTAATAAGACGACTACTTCGTATCCGATTACTCGATATTCAAAAGTCCTCTTGGCTCCGCCCACAAACAGATGTTAATTGGGCAAAGCGTTCGGTTATATTTGGTTACTCGGTTTAGTGTTTTTAATTATTTGTCCTCCTGATAACTGCAGTTTGTTCTCCCAGTGAGGGATTATTCTGAAAGTCCTGGACCCTGCTGTGCGGTGGATGGCAGACTTCAGGGTTACAAATGGCGTCACACTGGGATAAACTGCGTGTTTGTGTGTTGACTGAACAGCAGCCTGTTGTGTCTGACTCACTCCACTGTCGCTCTCTCTCTCGCAGCCATGTCTCCGGTGCTGGCGGGCTTCCTGGGGGCTGGTGTTTTGGTTTTGGTCGTGGTGGTTCTGGTGCTGCTCTGGTCCTTCTGTCAGCGCCGTTACCTCCGAATCTCTGGGCGCTACAAGCTGCACGGGGACCGTTACTATGACTCGGAGGATCCGCCCTACAAGTTTATCCACATGCTAAAGGGGATCAGCATTTACCCAGAATCCCTCAGCAGCAGCAAAAGGATCGTGCGCGGCATCCGGCGTGTCGACCGTTCCGACCGTGACGGAGAGCGAGGCTGCACCACAGCGGGCACCGCCGGGAGGGGGATGGTGCTTGTGGACGCTGAGAACAACATCCTGGATGTCCCCGGTCAGCTGCAGATGAGTCACCTGGTCCCTCCTGCCGGCGCAGACGCCGCCCACGGCCAGGGTCGGCTGGAGCGGGCTTTACCGGTCCGTGCTGACTACTGCTGCCTGGACAGCAGCTCAGCCAGCAGCAGCCAGACCAGCAGTAAGACGGCGTCCCCCTTTACCCCCGCCTCCTCAGAGCCCGAGCCTGAGCCCAGCCTGGGCTCCATCAGCCTCACCGTCGACTACAACTTCCCCAAGAAGGCTCTGGTAGTGACCATCGTCGGCGCCCGGGGCCTCCCCGCCATGGACGAGCAGGCGGGTAGTTCAGACCCCTACGTGAAGATGACCATCCTCCCCGAGAAGAAGCACCGCGTCAAGACCCGCGTCCTGAGGAAGACCCTGGACCCACTGTTTGATGAGACCTTCACTTTCTACGGCGTGGCCTACAGCTCGCTGCCTGAGCTCACCCTGCACTTCCTGGTCCTCAGCTTTGACCGCTTTGCCCGCGATGATGTCATCGGGGAGGCAGTGGTGCCGCTGAAGGGCGTGGACCCGAGCACGGGCCGAGTCCACCTGAGCCAGCAGATCACCAAGAGGAACATGCAGGTGAGCGAGGCTTTGCTGCAGCTGTAATAAAACTAATGGTAGTTGTATTTGAAACAGTCGTGGAACAGACTTCTAGTCTGATCCCAGATTAGGGCTGCCACGATTAGTCGACTAGTCACGATTACGTCGACTATCAAAATCGTCGACGACTGATTTAATAGTCGACGTGTCGTTTGAAGCTTTGTAAGATCACAAAAGCAGGAATAAGTAGCAGGATTTAAGAGTGTAATAACGGACTGAAACAGAAGATGGCAGCACTGCATGTACAAGGATGCCAGCTGCCGTTAAACTCCGACGAAGAAGAAGCAGCTGTGTCCCAGAATTCATAGCGCAGCCCAGCTCAGTTTCCAACAATGGCGGCAGCTAGTTAGTTTTAATATTACTCTTATTATTCTTTCTGGGTCACAAAATAAACGTTTAACATATTTTCATGGAGAATGTAGCTGTGTAAACCTCAAATATCTGCTCAGTTTATCAAGACACCACATATTTTCAAAAGCGCTCCGACGTTTTCGGAGACGTCTGCTACCCACTAGCTCGATAGCTAGCCGGGGGCCATGAGAGCACCGGACTCCCGGCAGATCGTTTTCAAACCCACCGCCCTACTCAGGTTAAACATATACAAGTCACTTAGATAACTTAAAAATGTTATTGTTTGGCTTTTTTCAGTATTTTATTTGTTCCTGAGTAAATCGGCTGAGTTTATTAAACTCCACCGAAACAATCTGCACATTTCATTAAAATTTAATAAACTATCATCTTGTCTTTATTTTTAGTTAGCACAGACCTTAAACACTTAAAGCTGTAAGCTAATGATAGTTATATAAGAGCAGATGCTGCTGGTGCAATAAGCTGTACTTTTACGTTCAATGGATGATGATCTGATTAGTCGACTAATCGCAAAAATAATCGGTGACTAGTCGCCTATCAAAATAATCGTTTGTGGCAGCCCTATCCCAGATCAGCACTGAAACAGTGCCCTCATATAAATATGTTTCTGATGTAATCTCCAAAAGTTGAGTCTGTTCATCTGGATGTTTTCAGAGAAACGTTTCGTCACTCATCCAGGTGACGTCTTCAGTCTCAGCTGACTGAGACTGAAGACGTCACCTGGATGAGTGACGAAACGTTTCTCCCACTGAAAACGCTACGTGTGTGTGAATGTGTGTGTGAATGTGTGTGTGACTGGATGTGTAGAGCGCTTTGGGGTCCTTAGGCACTAGTAAAGCGCTATACAAATACAGGCCATTTACTTTCCTGGATGATGGAGATGCATCAAGACGTTTCTGATGTACTGTATTTGTATACAGCTGAAGTCACAGTTAGTGACTCTCATATGCAGCAGGAAGCAGCAACATAATAGTGACGTGATGTCCAGCCCATTTTTCTTAACCAATAAAGTTCTCAGTTTCTAATAAATATAAAATCATGTTCACAGTTGGGTCTGTTTTTGGTTGTTTCCATCCTAAATGACAGAGTTAGAAGTCACATGAGGCTAAAGCTTCCTGTTAGTGTTTG
Organism: Rhamphochromis longiceps; assembly: GCF_057381845.1. Classification (NCBI taxonomy): domain Eukaryota; kingdom Metazoa; phylum Chordata; class Actinopteri; order Cichliformes; family Cichlidae; genus Rhamphochromis; species Rhamphochromis longiceps. The sequence goes on from NC_140567.1 coordinate 38,135,475, forward strand.
CACTCATGATTGACAGCAGTGGTCCTGGCACTTTACATACGTGACTAACTGACCCTGTTGTCTGCTCTCTGCGTTACCATGGCAGCCAGCTGCTCAGTCTGTGTCAGTGACAGCCTCGCTGTTGTTCCGTCTCTTATCAGTTTAATGTTGGATCGTCAAACATGCGAGCAGTGGACGAGAGAAAACACCGTAAACAAGAAACAGTCACCCGGATACAACGCTAACTTTGTTCCCTCTGTTGTGTGTTTTAGTGCGAGAGTCGTGGAGAGCTGCTGGCGTCTCTGTCCTACCAGCCGGTGTCTCATCGCCTCAGCGTGGTCGTCCTGAAGGCTCGACACCTCCCCAAGATGGACATCACCGGCCTGTCAGCCAGTGAGTAGAAAGCAGGACAGAGAGCAGGAAGACGCTCAGCGTTCAGTCTGACTTGCTTAGAAGATATTTTTCTGTTTTTTGAGGCACAGTCAATGTTGTGGTTGGAACATGCAGCATGGAGCGAGTCGGCCTAAAGCACCTGAATTGATTGATTTATTCATAAACTATCCACGCATATCCAAACACCCCCTGATAAACAACATGCTATAGAGCTGCTGTGCAATTGTTGTTTGTTCTTATATTGATGTAAGAGGATATTTGTCAAACATCGAAGCTTGATCTTAGACCGTTCTCCTTCTGTCCTCAGACCCCTATGTGAAGGTGAACGTCTTCTATGGCCGTAAGCGCATCGCCAAGAAGAAGACCCACGTGAAGAAGTGCACGCTAAACCCGGTCTTCAATGAGTCCTTCATCTACGACATCCCGCCCGAGCTTCTGCCCGAGATCTCTGTGGAGTTCCTGGTGGTCGACTTCGACCGGACCACCAAGAACGAGGTCCTGGGTCGCCTCCTGCTCGGCCTCCACAGCCCCTCCCCCTCTGGAGCCTCCCACTGGAGGGACGTGTGCGAAAACCCCCGCCGGCAGATCTCCAAATGGCACAACCTGAGCGAGTACTGAGGGAGGAGCACCGCCCAAAACCAGCCGACACCACCCACTGGCTGGGACTCCACCAGTGAAGCCACTGGGAAATAAAGACTCAGTGTACAGCACATACACACACACAGACACACACATACATAAAACAACACAGTCACACTGTTGTGATCATAGGTAAACTCTCTCCCTCTATTATCTCTCTACCACAACTACATCTGCAAGTATAAGAAGAATCCTGCAGCTCTTTACAGCCAGTAAACAAACCATGACGTCCATCTCTAAGACTGTTCTCGTGTCTCCTCTGGCTGTCGATGTGTGTCGACGGGGAAAGGAATGCTCAAATATGATTAAAAGAAATGTGAGAAAAAAGAAAAAGTTCCCCCTCTTGCTGTTGTTGCCATGCAGTTCATTGCATGTCCGTCTGAAAAGAAAAAAAAATCACTCCAAATGAAGAGTTGAGATCTGTGACATCACCACGGCAGGAAGAAATTTCAGCTCTGATAGAAAATATGATGAAAATACTGCATATAAACTGAAACGCTGAATATATCCAAGTAACGATTGCTCCTCTGGAGGACCAAACACTGCTGCAAAGAGTCGCTGCGACGCTCAGTCAACGTTCCATTTGCAGGATAGTTGCTGTTGTCAGACAGCAGCGTGCTTCTGCCTGCAGATCATTTTCACCCACCGCTCCTGCAGCAGATCGTACGACCGCACCCGACCCCGGAGGAAGTGCACTCGGCCTCGTTTCAACGGGGATTCAGGACCGTCAGAACCTCCTGACTGACCCTAGATCGTGTGAAATCAGCTCCTGCTCTTGAAGACTGAAAGATTATGTAAAATACTTGTTTGTAACATGAATGCATTACTCTAATTTAGGTTGCGAGTGACGCAGAGGGCGGCTGTGGTGCCTGATGATGTTTCAGCTGTTCTATCTTCAGAACTAAAACTAAAAGAGAAGCTAGTTTACCACAGGAGTGCTGTAGTTACGATGAGGATAACACTCGCTTTAAATGATGGGAGGTAAATAAGAACTTCAGGGCTTAAAACTGAAACCAATGTGGAAGTGCTAAAACCTGCAGCTCCTCTAAACACTGTTCAGGCAGCTGGGTGACAATTCAGAAAAGAAAACAACCAAAATAAAGTCTGAAAACCTGAAAGGACATTAAAAAGCAATGAAATCTGCAGCATACAGCAGTTAATGACTAGAATTCAGCTGACCGTCGAAAGTACAAAAAGTCTTTATAGTTCGACTACCTCTTTGATGCTAAAAGTAGCGTAACCAGAAACATCAGATGTAGCTTTTGTTGCTTACGACTCTTGCTGGAAAACGCTGAATATCCTGAAATGCAACAGTCCACATTCTACAGAAAAGCACTTTACTGTCATGTGACAAAAGTCCACCAAGTAATGTGTGTAAGGGCTGTTCAGTACACGCATTCAGAACTAATTAAGGCTTGTTTATAAAAGACTAATTCAGCGTTTTGACACAGTCACTGTTGATTTATCGAGGTCTTTAAAAGCTCTGATGGCAGGCGTCCACTCCAAAGGTCAGACTTCCATCTTGGACATAAAAGTTGGATGTAGGTACCGTGACATCAGCTTTTGGTCCCTGTGAAATCAAGGGAACTGAACACTCCTGCTTTTTAACTCTCATAAAAAATGACATCATGCTGCGTTCATAAAGACCTAAACTGTCAGGTGAAATGATAAATTCATCATGAAGGTGATAACAAGTAGGATTTCATTTCCTCAGTTCTTTCAGACTTCGGGCTTCTTATTCCAGCCCTCGCTGCCCCCTGCTGGTCATTAGAGGGAACTGCTTCCACATTGGGTTCACTTTTCAGACTCTGAACTTATGTTCATCTTCTGTATCCAGTCTTTATTTCTGCTGATTAGGCTCCACCTTCTCGTCTAAATATGGTCATCCTGGCACTAAACGCCAATGCTAAGGATGGGATGTGAAACATGCTCGGCGACCACGGCAGCGCTCCTCTGCTTCACTGCGCTGGTCTCATTTTGTACATTTCCCTCTCCTCCATCACACTGAGACTCTGATTTGCACTGCTTTGTAAAGCGTATCTCTCCCCCTGTGAATGTTCCCCTGCAGCCAGCTGGTGGCGCTGTTTTATATTACTTTGTTCCTACAAGCCCAGTGAATGTGTCTGAGGTGACGTTGGACTTTGGCTTCATGTTTTCTTACTGACGAGTTTGTTTGAGTGATGACACACTGTGAGTTTAGTCTCGAAAGCACATTTTAACCCCAGTTTAACTTTAACCTTGAATCTGCTCAACAGCTTGCTTACTAGTGCAGAGAGTAATAAAGTTTGTGTAAGTTTCACTTTGAATCATAGAGAGGTGAAGAAAACGCCACCTGAAGCCGGATCTCCATCGACGCCCTCGGATTCAAACTGTGACCTGCTGGCGGACGGACAGACAGACTGAGTGTACATTTGTACAGATGTGAAGATGTTTGCTGGCTTCCTTCCTGTCCGATGTTCTCAGAGCTTTAGTGTGTTTGAGCGCCCCCTGCTGTAGACCTGGATGCTAACCTCTGTGTTGGGTTTGTTAACACTCATTGGACGTACAAATAAAAACAAGTTATCCATGACGGCCGCGCCTGAACGCTCATTTCACTTTATTTACACTTGATCGTTTATTTTATGGGTCCAAGGTGGCGTGATATTAAGAATATTGTATATTGTCAACACAAACAATGGCAGATTTAATTGGCTCTATAAGGCATTATCACGCAGAGGTGGGACCAAGTCATTGTTTTGCAAGTCTCAAGTAAGTCTCAAGTCTTTATCCTCAAGTCTCAAGTCAAGTCTCAAGTAATGTCAGGCAAGTCAGAGTCGAGTCTCAAGTCACTGGTGTAAAAGTCCGAGTCAAGTCACAAGTCTGAAACTTTGAATTTCGAGTCCTTTCGAGTCTTTAAAAAAAAAAAAGAAAAAATAATGTTGCAGTTATGCTAAATGTAAATATTAGACCATGTGATTTTTAAATCTGTGTTTTTCTCAACACATGACAAAATAGTGAACTTAGAAAATATACACAAATTGTGAAATTGCACCTCTTTAAAATGCAGCTCAATTAAACTTAGCTCCAAGAATAATTTTCACCGACAGTTCTGAGATAAGCTGCATGTTATTCTTGGATGCGGTTGTAGGACCGGCTTTAAAATCGCATGACAAAAATATCATACACATTAAAAAAACTGTATCACCAACGTAGCCTGGAAAACATTTGCTAGTTAGATGAAGTCAGCTATCTCATCGTAGCAAGAGAGAAGCACCGCCTACGTTCTTTATGCAACTTCTTGAAAGTTGGAAGCTGCTCCATCTGTCTGTGATTCTCTTCTTGCATGTTTTGCATATTGCATTTCGGTTTTTTGTTGACTACTTCATAGTTTATGTACCTGAAAAAAATATCTCCTTGCAGCATTTTTGAGCGGTTTTTTTTCTTTTTTTAAAAAAATCTGGTTAATTTGATTGGCTGTGCTACAGCTCACGCACACATACGTACGGAGTGTGGTTTGAATAAATGAATCAATTGAATTAATGGTGCACACTTTCTATATAATATAATATGCGTGTTAAATTTTATATTTGGGGTGAAATATCAAGTCCCAGGTCATTGGTGTAAAAGTCCAAGTCAAGTCACAGTCTTAGAACATTTTTTCAAGTCAAGTCTAAAGTCATAAAATTAACGACTCGAGTCTGACTGGAGTCCAAGTCATGTGACTCGAGTCCACACCTCTGTTATCACGTCAACCTGCAGATCATTCTAGCACAGTAGTTCCCAAACTACCGTACGCGTACCCTCGGGGGTACGCAAGTGGCTGTAGGGGGTACGCGTGGGTTGGGGTTGGAGTGGGGATCAAAAGTTTTAAAAGCCGAAATTTGCGCTAATGCAGTTTTTTTTGCCTGTCAAATACATGACTATATACCACCCTCTGGTGTTCAGCAAAAAAATAGCTCTGACAAAATACATGGGCGTGATTTGCCCAAATGACTGACACCTAACAGTTGAAGTTGCCTCCAAGCATTCAGTGCAGCGCGAAAATGGACAAGTGGTTAACAAGAAAAAAAGGCCCTACCACAGAGACACCGGCCACAACAACCAATAAGCTCATATCTGAAGATGCATTTTCCAGTGACCGCACAGGTGATTGTTCAACAACAATGTGTTCGTCAGATTTGGATGCTAGCAGTGCTAGCAGGGATGTATCTGTGGTTACTAGCCAAGTGGCTAGCATAGCTGGAGCCAGCCATGTGGAAAGTGATGAAGTGTCTGATGCGGAGCGTCAAAGTGGGAGAAAGCATGACAGCTCGGACTGTAACACAACCTCATCAAAGAAGCGCAAATATGATGACAATTATATTTCGCTGGGGTTTACGTGTATAAATATTGGTGGATTTTCCCGGCCACAGTGTGTTATTTGTGCAAAAGTATTGTCTCAGAACTCAATGAAACCTTCACTTTTGCGCAGACATTTAGAGACAAATCATCCCCATTTGAAAAATAAACCAAGGGAATATTTTGAGCGACAGCTAAAATCACTTTCAACAAGTAAAACCTGCATTCAGGTGCCAGATCTTATGAATAAAAACAGACTACAAGCATCTTACATGGTCAGTTACAGAGTGGCTAAAAACAACAAACCCCACACTATTGTGGAGGACCTCATTCTCCCTGCTGCTTTAGATATGGTAGGGACAATGTTGGGGGAAAAGGCAAAAAAGACGATACAGTCCATTCCATCATCAAACAATACTGTCTTACGGCGCATCAATGCAATGTCAGAAAATGTTTTACAGCAGCTACTTCTGCGCATACGCCACAGTGAACGTTATGCAATACAGCTAGATGAGTCCACGGATGTGGCTGGCCTGGCGCATCTTCTCGTATATGTGCGCTACATTCATGAAGGAACCATCAAGGAGGACATGCTGTTCTGTAAACCGCTGGAACAAAGGACAACTGCCGCAGATATTTTTCAAAAGCTGGACACATTCATGAACACACATGGACTCGTGTGGGACAGATGTGTTGGCATCTGTACTGATGGCGCACGGGCCATGACTGGGAGACACGGAGGTGTGGTTTCGCGTGTGCAAGCAGTCGCGCCAGATGCCTCCTGGGTACACTGCAGCATCCACCGAGAGGCTCTTGCTGCAAAGGGAATACATGTCCGTTTGAAACATGTTTTGGACACGAGTGTAAAAATGGTTAACTTTGTGAAAGCCAGGCCGCTGAACTCCCGCTTATTTGCTGCGTTGTGCAATGAGATGGGCAGCGAGCATGAGACATTATTACTCCACACAGAGGTTCGCTGGCTATCTAGAGGGAAAGTGCTGACCCGTTTCTTTGAGTTGAGGGATGAACTTAAAGTTTTCTTCAGTAACCATCCCTTTGAGCTGTCTGAACATTTGCATGATGAAGAGTACCTTACCTGCCTGGCTTATCTGTGTGATATATTTTCTCGTCTGAACGAGCTCAATCTCGGATTACAAGGCGTTTCTGCAACTATATTCAATGTTCAAGATAAAGTTGAGGCCATGATAAAGAAGTTAAACCTTTGGAAGAACTGCTTGGATACAAACAACACTGAAGTCTTTCCTGTGCTGCATGATTTTCTGTGCTCTAATGATCTCACACTATCTAAAAGTGTAAAGCGCGAATGTAACGTGCACCTTGAGGAGCTGGCGGTGCAGTTACGCCGATACTTCCCAGAGACGGACGGCTCAAATGATTGGATACGTCACCCGTTCACCGCCGTGCCTACTTCGTTATCACCGTCTGACCAGGAGAGCCTAATTGAAATCGCCACAGATGGATCTCTAAAAGTTGAACACGCTCAAAAGAACCTGGCGGATTTCTGGATAGGGCTGCGCACTGAACAGCCCGCGCTGGCTAAGCGCGCTGTCAAGACTCTGATGCCTTTCGCCACCACATACTTATGCGAAAAGGGATTTTCTGCTTTAACAAACATGAAAACAAAATACAGAGCAAGACTTTGTGTGGAAAACGATTTAAGACTCAGCCTTTCCCAAATTGAGCCAAACATTGAAGAGCTGTGTGCCTCTGCTCAAGCACATCCATCACATTAAATAAAGTTCTGTTTAATGAAAGTTCATGGCCTTTATGCTCTCGACAAAAAAGTGAATTCTAATAAATCCTTTGATACACTGCTAGTATTAAGTAGTAAAGTTTGTTATTAAAACTCTGTCATTACTAAAAATTATTGATAAATTCATTTGGTGGTGAGAAATAATCGACTGTGCAGTATTTATCTTTATGCATGCGATATTGCAATGTATTTATAGACACTAATTAAGAGTCGTTCGTAGTAGGGGGTATGCGGCTGAGGGTGACATGTCTCAAGGGGTACGTGGCTGGAAAAAGTTTGGGAAGCACTGTTCTAGCATATCTAAATCTTTACGTGGTACTTTCTATATGCTGGCAGTACACACCTCACTTGTAAGGGTCATAGTTTCTACGTTACAGGGTTTTTTGTCAGTCTTTGACGTGTCGACCTCATTGGATGGAAGCCAGATTTAATTGGATTGTCACAATGACATCACTCTATGCCTCTAATAAGTTTAAATACGTTTTTTCACTGTGAATGACGCAGTTTTGATATTAGTAGTGTGTAAGCCATTTTAACCATTAACTTTATTTGAAGGAGTTTTATTAAAGTGAGGAGCTGTATCAGTAAGTGTGCACCGGATGTTTTAATAAGAGAAAAATGCAGCATGTCACCAGATTTTCACATCATTTAAAGATTGAGAAGATGTCTTTCTTAGAAATCACCAGAGCCAGTGTCATCTGACCTTTGATGATCCCTGTCACATGAACGTTTCTCAGAAACTCTGACACTGGTTCCTTCATCCCGCCTCTCTCTGAGCATACTCTGACTGCATTTACCCAAGAAGACACTGACGTGGTCCACGGAGAGCGAAACGCCTGTAATGACACAGATATAAACGATTAACCTGCTAACAAAAAAAAAAAGTGAAAACCTTTTACATAATATTCTTTCAGTGGTTTTGTAGAGTCTCCGGCAGGCTGCTGCTGATGTTTGCTGATCGTGTTGAAGCATGACCTCATTACTTTCACATTTTACATTAACAGTGAGCCAGTGTTTTCTTGTTTTTATGTTTTCAGACTTGTATCTTATTTGAAGTTCCTGAATTGAGTCATGCAGCTACAACAATTTGTAGGGTAGATTACAAAATGTCACTGCTATGTATCAAGTGACAGAAATATCGGTTGTGTCACGTACGCCTCACAGTTACAGGAACACGGTCACGATCGATGCGTGAACACCAAACCTGAGCAAAACACTGGGAGACATTAGCTGATGAAGGCAGATTCAAAACACCAAGCTGGCCATGGTGAAACCACTCCAGGATTCATAACAAGCTTCGGTAACGAGCGGACCAACAAGCCTTAGTACTGATTTGATAATATCATTTTTTTTAAATCAGTCAAGAAGAAGCCAGTCAGTCACTCCTTACCTTGCAGCTTCTTGTTTCAAAGTGGCCACACCCCCACCTGTAAGCCTGATCAGTTACAGCTTCCTGTTTCAAAGTGGCCACACCCCCACCTGTAAGCCTGATCAGTCACAGCTTCCTGTTTCAAAGTGGCCACACCCCCACCTGTAAGCCTGATCAGTTACAGCTTCCTGTTTCAAAGTGGCCACACCCCCACCTGTAAGCCTGATCAGTTACAGCTTCCTGTTTCAAAGTGGCCACACCCCCACCTGTAAGCCCGCTCCTGTGTCTCGTTCCCTCATTACTTCCTTGTGTATTTCAGCCTTGTGTTTTCCTCTGTCCGTTGTTGCCTCTCAGGGCTGTGTGTTATCGCCTTATTGTTCATTTTGAGTTCTGCGGTTCCACTTGAAAGTTTTGTGTTTTCCCTGTTTGTAATTTTAGAGTTTTTGCCACAGCCAATAAAGCGGCCTCTTACTGTTCAAGCTTTTGTTTGAGTCCTCATCCTGCCTGCAACACAGCTAACCTGGACAGTATCGGATCGATACTAGCCTGATCAGATCAATACTTCTCTCCTCTGCGTTCAGCTCGTGGCTCCAGTACATCAGAACGCAGACGTGGCTGTGCAAACGCCGCCCTGCCCGTCCTCCACTAACATTTTGCATTTTAGATGTTTTAAAAAAGGCCTTAGTTTTAGAGGAAGTCTAAACATAGACCACACACCAGAGGGTGCTGCAGAAAGAGTTTAATGTCTTTAACTTTACGTCTGTTTGAAAGGCTTCGATCAGTTGTTGGTTTATAGTTTCGTCAGCTTATTATTACCTTTATTCTGGATATTTCTGCTGATATTTTCCGGTGGAGCGTTGTGACTATCAGCTGGATTTACAGTATTTATATTTTGTGTTGCGTTTCCCTCGGCTCTCAGTTTCCTGTACTTTCCCCCTGAATGACCCTTTTGATTCAGAGGTAATTGATTAGTCAGAGACATGTACAGCAGGGCAATCATTCAATTTCCCCATTAAAGTCTAAAACCTCAGTGACATCACACCACGCTCCAGCCAATCTGGTCGCTGTTTATTAACCTCAAATCCCAGGAGCACTCTTTATCTACAGATTATAAAGTCAGAGTGTCTTCATGATTTTTGTCATCGTGACTCGGCTCAGCTGCTTCATCAACAGTCCTCTAATGGGGTAAGACTCTCCTGTGTGTCTGTGTTAGAGTTAAAACAGAAACTCTGTTACTGGCGCCTTGTAAAACCTGATGCTTGCAGGCACCAGAAGCTCTTCCTGAGTTTGGGACGATCAGCTCAGGACTCTGTGTGAAGTTTCCTTTCTCATCTGTGGGAAACAGCAGCTTTAAATGCTGTTTTTTATGTGTTGGCTTTGAATTCTCCATTTATTACCTGTTCTGTTCTCATACACAGCAAAATCTCCAGTGTTAAATTAACACTGGAGAGTGTCTATATGGGTCCAGTCCTCTGAGTGTTAAATACAACACTGTTGAGTGTTAAATTTACACCTTTGACAGTGTTATATGTTTAATAGTGACCCAGTCAGTTTTGAAGATTAACAAAGACTAACACTGAGCAGTGCTGATCTTCTAACACTGGAAAATAACTCAAAATGTTAGAAATATTCCAGTGTTAGAAAACCAGCACTGCTCAGTGTTGGTCTTTGTTAATCTTCAAAACTGACTAGGTTACTTTCCACCTGTCAGACGGTTGGTGGTTTGCTCCCTGGCAAATTAACCTGCTTTACGGTTACACAAGTAGTGTTTAGAGAAAAAGTAAGTGCATGGTTAAAGAAAATGTTTCATGTTAACAAAATGACAATTTTTTAAATCATCTGGAAATAAAATTTTTATTGTGTTTGAGCATGTATTCATATCTTTGTGGGGACCAAAAACTAATAATTGACTTGAGGGGACCAACAGCGTAATGGGGACCAGAATCCTGGACGGCATTTTTACACTCAAAATGTGGTTTTAGTGTCAGAGTTACAATTAGGTAATGTTTGGGGAAAGCATTACGTCACTTAGATGCCCCCACAAGATATGAATACCCGAGTGTGTGTGTGTGTGTGTGTGTGTGTGTGTGTGTGTGTGTGTGTGTGTGTGTGTGTGTGTGTGTGTGTGTGCTGGCACACTGGAATATTCAGCCGCTTTTCTTTGCCTGTACAGTAACACATTTTTGTGTAATAACACTCGTACGTTCTGAATGTTTTACCGTTGCATAAGAACCAAGTTTATGTTGTGACCCCGCTCTACACTTCTGTGCGCTGTAAATCCTTTAATTTATTTATTTTCTGCGTATTGTTCATTTTCTTTAATTTAATTATTCTATTTTACTTATTTCTTTGTAGTGAAGTAAGAATCTTATTGCCCAGCGTAACCTGAGCGGTGCGGAGGACAACAAACTTCTTCATTCAAAGTTTATTGCAGATAACAGTAACTACCTTTGCTCCTTCTGAAGAAATTATGATGGGACCCTAAAAAAATTACTACGTACAATAATGGATTTCTATACATTTTACATCAGATGAAAATGTTTGTTGTAAGATTCAGATAATTATTTATTAAAAGTGAGACATTTTAAATGAGAATAAGAAAGTATATCTCTGTGCCCCCCTCTCCCTGTTAATGCCCTACCTGCCCCCCTGGAAACACTTTGCTAGATCCGCCCCTGCACAGTTACCAGCTGTCAGCTACATAGAAAAGGATCCTGGTGTTATTTGTCTCTCAGAAACAGCTCATAACTTCCCTTCAACTCATTCATCCAGCCAGTCCAGCTATGCATGTAACCCAACTAATACCTGTGGTCACTGCTTAACTTTAACGTTGCGAAGCTGCCAATTTACCGCTCAGTCTACATCCCCACCCTCACCGATGGTCACAAGCTCTGGGTAGCGACCAAAGGATGAGGTCATGGATACAAATGAGTTTCCTTGGAAGAGAGTTCGGCAGAATATGGATGGATGATTTCCAATGATCCCAGTCTGAATTGTGGGATTATTTCCACTTCATCCATGTTGAGTAGTTTAAATAGACGTTGCTGAAAATCAAAAACAGCAACAAACAAATAAAGAAAAAGTCAAAAAAAGTTCCCTCATGCAGAAAACTGCAAAATACCGATTATGTGTCTGAAATACATAACGTTTATCTTGGTGCAATAGTTTTCCTCGTGATGTTTTTAGGTGACTTATTGAAGGTGCTTTCCATTTTCCACAGAGACGACTTGTAAAGCTGAAACTCAGATGATGCAAACTCAAGATCATTTTCTCCCTGTAAAGTCTTCACGCCGTTTCTCTGCGCTCTCGTTTTAAAGAAAGGCTTTTGTGCTGCGTCTGAGCCGCTGTGTGCTCGGCGGCTGGAGCGGATGGTGCGAAGAAAAGACGATTTTCATGCTGGCTTTGGTCGAACAGTCGTGAGCTTTGTGGAGGCTTGGCAGCTGACTGCCTCATGCTGATGTGAAGGTCGTGGAGGCGAGTCTGATCTGTGACCTCTGTTTGTTTTTTCTCAGATTTGGCGAAAGAGAAATGTCATCTCATCCAGATCATGAGGTGAGCTAAGAGCGAACATACTTAGGCTTCGCCCAAACGTTTCTCCAGCTCCTCCACAGAAGAGGAGGAAGGGATTCGATCTGTGGAAGCATGAGCAACAAATGATGAAATACAGAATGAATGGGAATAAAAGAACAACGTGATCTGTGTTTGTATCGATATATAAGTATGTGAAAAAGTATTTGTGAGGTGGAGGTGGGCTCGGATCATTGTCCTGCTGCATAACCTGAGGGAGCTTTAGCTCCAATGCCCAAATATTCCAGTATTCCCAGTTCCAGCTTTAAAAAACCCCATTGTAGTCCTGATGAGGTGTAACGGTTTTCCTCCTCGTGTTTCAGACCAATGCCATCCTGAGAGCTTCCCATCTGCCTCTGGTTCGCTCAGCGTTACAGATGGTGACTTCGATGTACTCGGGGGTCAAAGCTCGCAACCGTCTGCTGGGTCTGATGGGAGGAATGGCCGAGGTCGGAGTTCGCAGCTTTTCCCAAGAGGCCATGAGACGAGCCACGCCCCTCCTGCAGAGTTTGGAGCCACAGAGTACGTGACAGCACTGCTGGCACCGTTAGCTTCATCTCACCTAATCACAGTTTCGCTGCCTCTGAATCGTGTTTGTCTTGTTCTCCACAGTCGATGCTGCCAACAGTTTTGCTCTCGTTGGTCTTGATCACCTGGAGAAAACCTATCCGATCCTGAACCAGTCAACAGACGAGGTCAGTACCTGCTACAGATGTGATGTTTCTGTTGTGGTCATGTCACAAACTTTTCTTTGCACCGCTGCCAGTTAAGGTAACGGTAAATTTCTGCACTAGAGTACGAGCGAGCAGCCAGGCTGTCGAAACAACAGGATCCAACGGAAGAAAGGCTCAGCATTGTTTTAAAAGGCTATACACGGATCATTTAAAATCATCACCTTTATGTAAAATTAAAGTAATAAATGTAGTTTTTCCATCCAGCTTAAAGTCCTTCAGACATCACTCAAAGGATTCAGTTGTAGTTTCAGGTGTTTGTCTAGAACAGGACACCTGGGGGCAGAAATCACCTGGAGAAAGCCTCAGGGCACTTCCTGCTCAGCAGCCGACACACAGAGAGCTGCTCTGAGGAGGTGGTGGAAACCAAACCTGGAGCTCAAAGAGATTCATTAGGCAGGCCCAAACAGGACTGTAGATAATTGTAAAGTGTCTCACATGCTTCAGCTGCCCCCAGGTGGATCGTATCAGTTTGATCTCCTCCAACATTTGCAGTGTCTCTGAGCCTGTTAAAGGCTTAATGTGCAAAGACGACTCTTAAAAACCGTTTACAATGTCAGGGAAGGCTGCTGCCTGATGTTACAGGGACTTTAAATCGCTGTAAATGCCTGCCTCTGATCAGGTTATGACTCACCTGAAGGACGCCTTCTTCCTGACCCTGGATGACGTGCAGCTGTGGGTGGTGGACGGCCTGGACGCAGCTCTGGATCAGCTGGAGCGTCTGGCCAACGTAGGCCGGGTGGCTGTGCAGCAGCTGCAGAACACTCAGGTGGGCCAGGCCGCCATGTTGGGACTCGATGACGTGCTGAGTCGCGTGGAGGACGCCACCGCCTACTACCTGCCCCTCCCACCCACACTGCGTGAGTATGAGGAGGGTTGTAGTGCTCTTTGGCAAAACAGCTATTTTTCTGTAAGTCTGAGAGATTTAAGCTAATGTTGCCTCACCTGTAGTTATCGTGTTATCACACAGAAATGCATCCCTGCAGCTCATATTTCAGACGAGATTATCGAGAATCAACTTTTTTCTGTGGAAAACGTGTGTTTTAGTGTGAGTACATATCTTTGTGGGGCAAAATCCCCACAAGTTTGAAGGCATTTTTGAGACTCAAAATGTGGTTTTAGAGTCAGGGTCATGGTTAAGGTCAGGGGCTGGGAAAGCGTTATGTCGATTAGATGTCTGCAAAAGATAGGAGTACTTGACACTGTGGCTGTATCCCAATTCAGGGTCTGCAGCCTTAAAGGCCGCATTTCAAGGCCGATTACGTCACAGCGGCGCGCCGAAGGCTGTCCCAATTCAAAGGCTGCTCGAAGTGCGGCCCTCAAATGCGTCCTTCATTTCCCTGAATTTTAAGGCTGTGGCAGTGTAGACTTCGTGGTCCCATATATCCCACAATTCATAGCGCGGCAGTCGGTGTGGAGAATTCTGCCGCAGACGGCAGAAGCGGAGCGGCCGAAGAGTAAACTGTGAAAAGTAAGTACTGAATATGATGTCACTTATTTATGTGCAAATGTTTAATAACGAAGAACATTAAAACATTACTGTTGGCCACATGTCTTATGGCCTCTGACAGTGGACTCATCTCTGTGCTTGTCCTGCTAGACCTCAGTGCAGCGTTCGATACTGTCGACCATAATATCCTATTAGAGCGATTAGAACATGCTGTAGGTGTTACAGGTACTGCACTGCAGTGGTTTGTATCATATCTATCTAATAGACTCCAGTTTGTGCATGTAAATGGAGAGTCCTCTTCACACACTGAGGTTAATTATGGAGTTCCACAGGGTTCAGTGCTAGGACCAATTCTGTTTACATTATACATGCTTCCCTTAGGCAGCATCATTAGAAGACATAGCATACATTTACACTGCTATGCAGATGACACCCAGCTCTATCTGTGCATGAAGCCAGATAACACACACCAATGAGTTAAACTGCAGGAATGTCTTAAAGACATAAAGACCTGGATGGCCGCTAACTTTCTGCTTCTTAATTCAGATCAAACTGAGGTTATTGTACTCGGCCCTGAAAAGCTTAGAAATATGGTATCTAACCAGATTCTTACTCTGGATGGCATTACCTTGGCCTCCAGTAACACTGTGAGGAACCTTGGAGTCATTTTTGACCAGGACATGTCCTTCAACGCAAATATTAAACAAATATGTAAGACTGCTTTCTTCCATTTGTGCAACATCTCTAAAGTTAGAAATATCCTGTCTCAGAGTGACGCTGAAAAACTAGTTCATGCATTTATTACTTCCAGGCTGGACGACTGTAATTCATTATTATCAGGATGTCCTAAAAACTCCCTGAAAAGCCTTCAGCTGATCCAAAATGCTGCAGCAAGAGTCCTGACAGGGACTAGAAAGAGAGAGCAGATTTCTCCTGTTTTGGCTTCCCTTCATTGGCTTCCTGTTAAATCCAGAATTGAATTCAAAATCCTGCTCCTCACATACAAGGTCTTAAATAATCAGGCCCCATCTTATCTTAATGACCTTGTAGTACCATATCACCCTATTAGAGCACTTCGCTCTCGCTCTGCAGGCCTACTTGTTGTTCCTAGAGTATTTAAAAGTAGAATGGGAGGCAGAGCCTTCAGTTTTCAGGCCCCTCTTCTGTGGAACCAGCTTCCAGTTTGGATTCAGGAGACAGACACTATCTCTACTTTTAAGATTAGGCTTCAAACTTTCCTTTTTGCTAAAGCATATAGTTAGGGCTGGACCAGGTGACCCTGAATCCTCCCTTAGTTATGCTGCAATAGACGTAGGCTGCCGGGGATTCCCATGATGCATTGAGTTTTTCCTTTCCAGTCACCTTTCTCACTCACTATGTAACAGACCTCTCTGCATTGAATCATATCTGTTATTAACCTCTGTCTCTCTTCCACAGCATGTCTTTATCCTGTCTTCCTTCTCTCACCCCAACCGGTCGCAGCAGATGGCCCCGCCCCTCCCTGAGCCTGGTTCTGTCTGAGGTTTCTTCCTGTTAAAAGGGAGTTTTTCCTTCCCACTGTCGCCAAAGTGCTGCTCATAGGGGGTCATATGATTGTTGGGTTTTTCTCTGTATCTATGAAGCGCCTTGAGGCGACTTTTGTTGTGATTTGGCGCTATATAAATAAAATTGAATTGAATTGAATGTCGGCGAAGTTATGTGACATTAGTGACGTTTGCACTAACTTGGTTTTAAAGCCTTTACTTTAAAATATACGCCGTTCAATAGCTGAGCTTAATCTTACAGAGAATGATCAAAGCTCATGTAGAAAGAAACAAATGAACAAAAGATTTTCTCCTTCATTTCTGTCAAACAAAGCTGTATGACACGTTTCCAGCTGTTAGTATCATGGTTGCTAGGCAACCTGGGCAGCGCAACGGAGGCTAGACCGTCCCAATACACAAGCCTCGCACTTCCGGCCTTAGCGGTCTTTGAGTACGCGGCCCTTGAGGATCGTTGAGGCTGCATACTTTAAGGCTGCAGACCCTGAATTGGGATACAGCCTGTGTCTGCGTGTGGGATATTTTTCTGCAGAATTCAACCAGCAGAGGGAGCCGAAGCTCTGCTGACTCCCCAAACTGCTGCTGGCGACTTCAGCTCTTTATGCTGATAATAGCCAATGAACCAATCAGAGAGCAGAGTCCTCAGTGTCACATGTTGACGCCAATAACACTGAAGGTGACAGGATCAAAACCTCACTTCATGTGACACTCTGAGGAAATTTCTAGACTGAGTGTGTTTACCGTTTGTCTTTATATCTATGTGAGGCCTGGTTGGAATTTTAAAACAGCGAGGACATTTGAGCTGTGTCACCGAAAGTGTTTTTAAAATCTTCTTATTGTAGGTCAGGGGCGTCAAATGCAAGGGCCACACCAGGAAATGAGACCAGACATGAAGTTTCTGAACATGCTTTAATGTCATGTGAAATGCACGTCCTGCCCAGACTCCAGTTCAGCACGAGTTCTACAAACGTTACTTTTGATGGCTGCTTGCTGTAACCTATCTTTATGAATGCAAAGCCTTCTGCCTCTGAACGTCTCTGCCATCCATCAGGTCAGGAATGGGAGCTGAGGGTGCAGCAGTACGAGAGTGAAGATGATGGCGATGAGCCCAGTATGTGGACGAGGGTCCGCAGCCTCCTGCTGACTCTCAGCCTGCAGCTTTATCACCGCCTGATGAAGATCAGAGAGCAGCTGCAGAGAGCCGTCAGGGCGATGGGAGACGCTGCCGACAAGGTGAGAGCAAACCAAACTCCCGCAGAACTCGGTGTGTGATGTTTAACGTGAAAGGAAACACGACAGAGTTGTGGGGTTTGTTTAGGCGACCTGAATGCCAGTGAGAGAAGAAATCAGATTCATTTTAAGGTCCGGAAGACCTGGGATCTAATCCACATAAACCTAAAAGAGGAACCAAATCTAAACTAAACTACATCTAAACATGTTGGAGGATCTCAACAGTTCCCCCAACGAAATGGCAAGTCCAGAGAGCGTGAGTTCTTAGAAATTCTTTCACATACCCAGCAGACATCCTCGCGTGGACCCACTTTTGGTAGCTGTGGGTGAACTGTGGGCCTGTGTGGGCAGAAAAAACCCACACTTATCCCACACTGACCTGAGTGGCTGTGCTCACCGCAACTTTGTCCTTTGGGGCCTCAGAAAGGGGCTTCTATGGGCACACTACTACACTTCCCAGCTGGGGCACATCTGGACCTTATAGTGCAGGATTCATTCCATGTAATCTGAATCATATCCAGTAATTTGATTGATTAAAATCAATCCCCCAGCTGAGTTTGGGCTGCAGATAAATGATAAATGGCCTGTATTTGTATAGCGCTTTACTAGTCCCTAAGAACCCCAAAGCGCTTTACACATCCGGTCATCCACACATTCACACACTGGTGATGAAGCTACATTGTAGCCACAGCCACCCTGGGGCGCACTGACAGAGGCGAGGCTGCCGGACACTGGTGCCACCGGGCCCTCTGACCACCACCAGTAGGCAACGGGTGAAGTGTCTTGCCCAAGGACACAACGACCGAGACTGTCCAAGCCGGGGCTCGAACCGGCAACCTTCCGATTACAAGACGAACTGCCAACTCTTGAGCCACGATCGCCTCAAGAGTTGGGATAAAAGTATAACAACTTGGACGTAGCTTCCAGGTCCTGTCTTCTGACTTATGACCAGCAGGGGGCGATATCTATGATCTCCTAGCTTCTCTGGGCTCGGCCGCGTGTTTCACATGATACTGAATAAACGTTTTAGACAGTTTTGTAAACATTGCGTATTTTAAGACTCACAAAGGAGGATTATCGAACAACAACAACAGCCAACAACCTCGAAGTTTGATGGTCCCATCGATTTAAAACACCACGAAGGCGATGATGAAAAAACACATCACAAGGTCAAAAAACAGGACTTCAGGACCCTGGGGCTGATGTCACCAGAGGAATTAAAACATTTAAACCTTTTCTAATGATGATGATGATGATAAGTATCTGTCAATCACACTTTCCAGGTTTTTACTTTAAACCTGTCTTTATGTTTGAATGTGAGGAACTGACTGTGACAGTCACACTTTAAAAATACAAACAAAAGTCCTCATAATTATGACGAGCACATGAGGAAATATGTCCACCTGGGCCAAACTAAACTACACGTTTCTGTGTCCTGAGATAATTTGAGTCCAGTGTGTTCTCGTTTTGTTGTTAATGTTAGTTTCAGTTATTTAGCCTCCTAAGACCCGAACTCTTCCACAGCAGCATTTTTAATTTCTCTTTGATATTTGGGCTGATTGGGTCCTGATGAATGTAAAAACAAAGAATTAGCAGATTTTTTTTTTGCCTAATTTTTGTTTCTAACAAAAATAAGAGCCACATATGAGGATATTCATTTTAAATTTTGATAGAAGAGTAGCATATAATGTCCTCGTAAGTGGATATCAGGCCCTTGTAGAGCAAAATTGAGTATTTTGGTCTAAATAACCCAAAATGTGATGTCAACATATGTGGACGCCAGGTCCTAGGAGGTTAAAGCTTTTAGTTTTCTGTGTTATTTTTAGTAGCTGTTTGTCGTTCAATAATGACTCAGGGTTCGTGAATATCATCGAGCATCATTTACTTCGAAACAAAGCAACCATTACACGTTAGTCATTCCATTCCAGGGGGCGGGTCCCCTCCTCTTGCTTCCCGTCTCACTGCGTGCATGCGCAGCATACTAATACGGAACAGGTATATTAAAGCAGCATTAATGAACAACATTGGTCAGATGTTCTACAGTAGCGTTCACCTTTGACTCGTCCTCCTCAGTTTATCCTAAAACCCCCACGTTTCTCCTCCCAGCAGCTTTTATGACTCTCAGGCTGGGACCAGCGTTTATCGCTGAGAGGCGGCGGCAGCAAGCTCTTTCCTAAAACAAACGTTTCTGTCATTTTCACCATGATAGAAATCTTCTGCCGTCCAGAACAAACAAACGAGGAGACGTGAAGCAGCTGCTGTAAGACGAGTGGTCTCGTTTATCTAGCTCTGTGAGGACCAGTTGTTAAAAAATGAAAGCAAATTAGCCCAACACACAGGTCTGTCTGAGGGTTCAGAGGTCGACACGCGAAGTTTCCGATACAAAAGTCCAACCTGTTCAAAGTGTCTTTCTTTTCTTTTTATCCAATTCAACATAAAATATCCAATAAACCTGAAGAAACATGATTCAGAAGTGACTGTGCAAACCAATGAAACCATCCCAGAAGCTGTGGGATGAAACTGCACTTAAAATGGGACGTAAGACATTAAAAAACACCTCATGCACGCCTGACAAGTCAGAAATGTTCCAACTTAAGAATCTTGGAACATTTTGGCCAGTTTGTCCAGAAAGTCCTAAAACTGAGAACATAGAAACCTGAACAACAGCCCTACAAACTGAAATATGAAACGTCAGACAGGATAAGAGCGGCAGGATGTTTCTCAGACACCTACATGTGTGCTCATTACACCTGGGAGCGCCAAAGTGTGTGTGTGTGTGTGTGTGTGTGTGTGTGTGTGTGTGTGTGTGTGTGTGTGTGTGTGTGTGTGTGTGTGTGTGTGTTGGCGGCAGCTACATGACTGGACACACACGCACACACGCACACACACACACATCAGACTCAGTTTGATCGAGTACAGATTAGCGTTGTTATGTGAGCAGATAAATTGAGAAGAATTTTAAACGAGAAGAATCCAAAGAGAGAAAACGTGACTCGACACTAAAACATGAATGAAAGCAATGGGAGGAAGCTCCAGCCTGCTCGGTGCAGGTGTTGCAGGCACACCTGTATTCACGGCGCTGTAATGACAACAGGAAACGGCTCATAAAGACATCTCCGAGGTCACTTTGACTTTGGCCTCCGGGCCTCACGTGTAAATGTTTTTTAGGGTGTGGATGAGAACAGAAAATAAATATCAGCGTCAGTTTAGATGTCCTGCTGTTAAAGAAAACACAAGTGTTCTCTGAATAGCGAGGGATGGATTGATGGCACACAGATGGGAGTCTCCTGCCTTCGGGAAAATGAGCTCCATTAAAGATAAATGGATGTGCTTCCTCAGCAGACGGCTGTAATCTAAGCGGAGCTCGCTGCCTACGTGCCGCGTGGAGCGTCTGAGCTGATGGGGCGATAACGGCCGAGTGTGGTCTGCTCAGACTCACGGCCTCAGCTTGTTTAAAACATCATCAGCGACATGCAGAGCGACACAGATCTACATCATGATATTCAGCCTCTGCCCTCAAAGTGCACAATGAGAAGTTTATCTGTGGGTGATTTTAACTGTATTTCACAGATGCAACCTGTTACTTTACGCTACACTGAGAAACACTCATTACACTACACTCAGTGTTTGTACAGAAGCAGTTTTTGTAGCGTTGCCTCTACAGGACAGTTTAAATCACAAGTGCAGACTGTCAGCGTCACTTCAAGGAGTTTAAAATTTGTCATGAATTGTTCTGGACTTTCATTCATTTTTATGTACAATAACTGGACAGACTAACTTTAATTTTAAGGACTGGTTTAACTACTTTAATACTAGTCAGTCTAAACTGTGAGGCGCTTTCACCTGCTGCCATTCATGCCCACGCCATCACCCTGCTGGTGTCTGCTTCAGCTCACGAGCTCTTTCTCTGCTTCTGCTTTTCCCATCGTTCAGCTCCAACTTCATCTTGGTTTCTGTGCCGGCTTTTTTTCTGGCTAATCCAAGTTTTCCTAAGTCGGGTCTGTCCTTCTTGTTCTTCAGTGGAGTGCAGTCTATCGTAAACTCTGTATTTCCACTCATGTCCCGATTCAGACCTCATCATCGCGTTCTTCACTCGCTCCCATGTTGTGCGGAGGTTTTCTTAAACAAGGAAAGACGTCTGCACCACGATTTGTCTCCTGTGTGTTTCAGACCTTTCAGTGTTGCTGATCCCGTTGGTGGATTCCTTCTTTTTGAGACTTTTTAAGCAGATTGTGGATTTTTGCTGTTCTTATTTTGGTTTAATTTTGGTTTTTCATGGTAATAACGGCCACCTTCACTTCAACTGCCTGTCAGTCAATTGTTTAAGTACCTTTAAACTCAGGAGTTTAGATCATTCCTAAACCATTAATGCAATTTTATCTTTAATGCAAATGATAATTCGCACTCAAAACACATCTTGATATTCATATCTTCAAGATCAGGCTTCAAACTTTCCTTTTTGCTAAAGCATATAGTTAGGGCTGGACCAGGTGACCCTGGATCCTCCCTTAGTTATGCTGCAATAGATGTAGGCTGCCGGGGATTCCCATGATGCATTGAGTTTTTCTTCTTCACTCACTATGTATTAACAGACCTCTCTGCACTGAATCATATCTGTTATTAACCTCTGTCTCTCTTCCACAGCATGTCTTTATCCTGTCTTCCTTCTCTCACCCCAACCAATCACAGCAGATGGCCCCGCCCCTCCCTGAGCCTGGTTCTGCCGGAGCTTTCTTCCTGTTAAAAGGGAGTTTTTCCTTCCCACTGTCGCCAAAGTGCTGCTCATAGGGCGTCATATGATTGTTGGGTTTGTCTCTGTATGTAGTATTGTAGGATCTACCTGACATTATAAAGCACCCTGAGGTGACTTTTGTTGTAATTTGGCGCTGTATAAATAAAAATAAATTGAATCTTTGTGGGGACCAAAATGATATGAATACCCGACGTGTGTCTGTGTGTGTGTGTGTGTGTGTGTGTGTGTGTGTGTGTGTGTGTGTGTGTGTGTGTGTGTGTGTGTGTAAAGATGCACACAGAGGATTGTGAAGTTATTTGAATGAAAGGCAGAAACGTGACAATGTTTGTCTAGATTGTGTTTGTGCATTACGTCGTCCTGATCACTGAGCCAAACACTGACTGCGCCCAGTGTTATTGTAGGTCTCTATCTTACCGTATAAAACGCCTTGAGGCGTCTGTTGTTGTGATTTGGTTTTATAAAATCAAACTGATTGAATTAGACCTGCTGCTGAAGCTCCACGTGTTGCTGCTTTGATAGCACCATTACTGCGTGCAGCACCACGGGAAAGCAAAGACCTTCACAGTTTTGGTGCAGCCTTCTGAACTGAAGCATCGTGATTCACCGCATGCAGTAGAAGTAGTGAGGAGCGATAAAACGAGTTGGATGCCCTAAAATGTTTCAGCTCTTTGAGTTTTAATGAGTCTTTTATCAAAAGCATCTTTGGTGTGAGGAAACACTGAACTCTATCCTTTCCCCTGTGAAACATGAAAGGCTTCTGTGGTGTTTTTACTTCACCAGTGAGCAGTTTGTTTCTTCTTGCTGGTATCTGGCCGTGCTGTGAAAGGCACGTCGCAGTGACCCTGCAAAAGCCTGTCATCTCCTCCACAGTGTGACTTATAAGCACAGGCTGGTCACATTTCTGAGGCTCGGCTGTGGGCGCAGCCGTCCTGTTTCATTCAGACTAATGAGGACGTGTCTCTGCAGGTGAGCTGGTCAACATGTTGTTGTGTCAGCAGCAATCAGCCGCCTCAATCAGCCGCACAGCGACAGGCTAATGCCTGTCGCTGTGCGCTCACGTGTTCAAGTGGCTGTTTGTCAGCAGCACAGAAGGTCACGGCCCGCTGTCTCAGTTTGACCCAAATACCCGAACCCCAAATTTCCCAGGACAGACCTGAGAACATTTTGTATTCGGAGAGAAAAACAACAATCTCTGCGTAAATATCTCGTTACGCATCCTGGCTTGTCTCTGATTGGTCGGCTGATGCTCAGTCAGCTGTCACTCCAATAAACAGGACCAAAGACTGGAAGCATAAATTCCAAAATGTTCCTCCTGCTGTTTATTTTTAGCACCACTTGCTTTTCTCCCAACTTTTTTGCTGCGAATACTTTTCATGAAATAGTAAAATATCTCAGTTCGAATATGAGTTTATGAGATGTGCAAATTATTGCATTCATACTTTGTTTACATTTTACACAGATCCAAACTTATCTGCAGTTTGTGTTGTATGTATGTTATATGCAATTACATTGGCCCAAATCTAAATTAGACAGAGTTTTGTCTCTCGGTGAGCCCTGAGTGTTTAACCTGCAGAGACGAAGTAAATGCAGACGAGGCAAGGAAGAGGAAAAGGGAGCGCAGAAGGAAAGCAGCAAGTATAAAAGAGAAGGTGGCGAGGGAAGTAAGAAAAATGAGAAAGGAAATGATGTTTCACATAAAGGATGATGGGATGGAAGGTTGTCTGTGTGTGCGGCTACTGCAGGTAGGGGAAAATCTAGACAGTGTGGAGTGAACGTCGGACAGGAAGCAATCAGTGTCCTGATGTATAATTACACTTTGATCCTTTTCCTTTTAAGTAAGTGATGCAGATTGTTGCTGTGAGCCTTTCTGGAGTGAGGCAAACAAACATAATTCCTCTTATTACTGAACTTTCATCCACATAATGCAGTGTTGCCACGAGTTTACAGGCAGGCGAAATAAATGAATGGATGTTTTTATCATCTAAGAGCCCAAATTCCAGGTTTGAAGCTGTTGCTTATGGACCAGATTACGTGTCACTGTGATCCTGAAACAAGATATTTTTTATTAGTTTATAGTCTTCAAAAGAAGTATTCAGCTGGAGGCGTGGTTCTTCTAAATACCAGTACAAACTGGAGTCCTTTCACATGTGAGTGTAGTTAATTCAGTGCTTTTCCTCCACAAAATAAATGCATCACTGATTACATTTGGGGACGTGTGACAGACGGGCCCTCATCTCATTCCTGCTGTTCCTGCCGTCTTTGTTCCTGAGCAATCCCTCCTCACGCGTTGCTTTCTGTGTCCTCACGTGTCGCTCTGCTTCCAGCTGGTACCGGTCCAATTTTTCTCCCCCGTTGTGTCCCAGAAAATTTGCTGTCTCCGTAAACTCTGAGAGGTTTACGGAGAGTTTATGCCAACGAAAGGACACGAGTGTCCCAGTTCGGGTATGGCACTCACTTATTACAGATTTAAGGAAAGTGCAGAGAGGCCCCACTGAACAGTAACACAGTATTTCACTACACAGATCAGAATTCATCACCGGGGTAAAGGAACTCAATCAAGCTGTTTGCGAACTTTCTTCATAATAACACCAAAAACTAAATCCTGGAGATCCTCGGGTACTGTGATCTGTTCCCAGATGGTGTTGCATGTTTGATCCACCTTCTCATTGATCCAGGCTTGGAACTGGGACTGGGAGTAGCTTATGACCCCATGAGGTTGGGTTTGTGTCTCCTCCTGGTCTCAGAATTGTTGAATGTGTTAGCCATGCATAGGTCCATTGCACCTGTCCATGATGGGTCATGTTTAGGCTACTAACAGATACATGTATGTGTTTACTGTAAAACAGCTGTAAGGAATTCTGGTTTATGTGACAGAAAAGTTAAAGGAGCTGAAGAACAAAGCAGCTAGAGGAGTGAAAAAGTCGAATTCTTCCGAGTTCATTCACCATTTTAGTAAGTTTACTGCTGAAGAGACACAAGATTCATGGATGTTCTAACAACAGCACCTGTTCCCTGCAGGTTGGTCTGCTTCGGGTCCTCAAGTTGTCCGGTGACCTGCTGCAATTCCTGCAGGGCCTCCTGGTGGCGCTGGTGTACCAAGCAGAGGCCCTCAGAGAGGCCTCTCTGAATGCGGTCAGAGTTCGGGCGACCATGTTGGCAGAGCTGCGTGTGGTTCGTCTGGTCCGAGCAGTACCCCTCCAAATCCAGGAGCTGCTTCAAGAGCTGAGGGAAGTGGCCAAGATCATCCTTCAGTTCGTGTTCAACACCACACCACTTTACGACATGGTGAGTAGAAAGCACCTGCAACACACCTGTAACACACCTGAGACATGTCGGGATTTCCAACTCCACTCCCCATTTGTTTTCAGCTGCAGAAGCCATCTCCTCAGGAGGTGGAGGAATTCTTGAACCAAGAGGAGCTTGTATCCGACAACTCGTCTCGTCGTGGCTCCAGTAACAGCCTCTTCCTGAAGGCCATGGACGGCCGTCCTCGCCGCCGCCGGAGCCTGTACTCCCGCGCTGCACGAGGTTCCGGGGGTCCTGTGAGCCCCGACCCAACTAATGGCTGTCGTCGCTCGAGTCTAAAGGAGCCCCAAGCCGCAGAGGTGGAGGGCACGCCCCTCCCTTCCGAAGGCGCCGCCCTTCGACGGCCATCTGCCGCCGAGCTGCTCCTCGCCCCGCTCAAACAGTTCGTCTCCCAGAGCCAGAAGGCCTTCGAGTACCTGACCCCCAACTCCTCCGAAAATGCTGCCAACGCTACAGAAACAACCGACTCCTAAACACCACGCTGAGGTTTGACCCCACCCTTATCCCCCACCGACCGCGGCCTTTGACCCCGACCCCCGAGCGATTACAGCCGGCCACCTCAGTCCTGGATGATCAGACGAACCTGCCTCAGCTGCTGCTGGTTTGTGCGTTCGTGTTCAGCCGCAAAGCTGTCACCAAATTATCATTTGATCGCTGACGCCGTTCTCGCTGTGGACAGGCGGCAACATGCAAAACCTACAAGAGGTTTCCTAAAGGAGGTTTTTAAGACAGAAGAAATAAAAAAGGGCCCAAGACCGATTCGTATGGGACGCCTCCCAAAAAACACCGTCACATGAATCTAGAGTATCAGCCTGCATCAATGTAATTCCAGAGAAAACTCTGTCATTAGGTTTAATTGGGTTTAATGTCGAGCCACAAAGTCCCAAATAATCCCAGATCTGTTTCACATTTAGCAGAAAATGTTCTATATTTATTTCACAATTCTTTCAAATATGTTAAATGTATGCTGTTCATAATCTGCTTTGCTTTGTAGAAGAAGCAAGAAGCCTTTAGCCACATTTCATAACCTTTTTCCAGTCACAGAGTTGATGAGATGTGACTGAAAGCTGTTTTGTTTTTTTGGTCAACGTGCAGCTTGGTTATGATGTTATTTTGTGTTTTGCTCCTGATAATCAAGCACTGATGCAAAGTAGTGATGAAGGCTCTGTGTTGTTGGTTGGAGATGTGTGGATGGGTTTGATACCAAGACTTGTTGGGTAGACGAATGTTCGCCAAGTTCTGAACTTTATTATGTAAAAAAGACAGATGCAGCAGAATCTAGTCAAAGTGATCAGCGGTGGTTGTAATTGTCCAAAATATCGAGCACTTTGAAATATTTCACGTTCAAACCTGTCAGGAAGTGACCCGTTTTATTTGGACAGAAATTTGCTGAAACTCATTTAATCTCTTTTAATTAATATAGTTTTGATAATTTAGAAGTTATCATTGGTTTTATGGTTGTCACTCTTGTCTGTATGAAACCACTTATGTAAACGATGATCTGAAAGTGTTTCTGACTGAGCCACAAGTTCAAATAAAAGCTTCATCAAACCTCAGAGGACTGAACAGTGACTTTGGTTCATGTTGTTTATTCAGGTTTGAATTTCAGGGGGAAAAATTTCTGTACAACACTGATATGAATAAATAGATTTATGTACAAAAAGAAACATTCATTTTACAGTACAGATAGGTTCTTTTGTTCTCATATATCCCAGATAGCTGGGTCAGCTGACGGCGGGCCACTCGTTCATCCAGGAGCTAAAAACAGACTGAACCCAGCATTCCTGCAGGTCCATGATGGTGTAAGTTTAGTGTCTGGAGAACCTGATAACCTGTTTGAAATCACAGCCAGAAAAAACGCTGATCGTCAGTCAGTGAGCGAGTTCACATCTAAACCAGTTTTTTAATCCAACAGAAATGTAAGTAGCTGATGAATTAAAGACGTCCGTCTGACACACAAAACTTTCCGACATTCCCACCAGGCTGCAGAGTCCTGATGATTTCAGATGTTTCAAGGGGAACTCGAGAATTTGTTGAGCTTTTAAAATATTTTCTGAAACAATGCAAATTTAGTGCATGCTTGCTACCTTAGCATGCTAAAGACTATACACAAGGCTAATGCTACAGTCAGTGTTTTTGCACATTTGGTCACAAACCAAAGAATGGAGCACATAATGTCGGCCCTATTACAACACTATTGGTTCGATAGAATGGTTACCAGAATTTAATCAGAGGAGGTTACGTGACTGAAGTCAGTCGGGTTCACGCTCTTCGGTGCTGGAAGAGTTCATCAGCTCATCGGATGGAAGAGCATCCTGCCTGTGCGGCTAATGGAAAAGTCAGAGGACCACCTGTGTAATTAGGATTCATCCTCTGAGGAAGAAACTTTGTGTCAGTGTCTGATAAGTGCCGAGATATTCATCGCCTCTCTGCTAGCTGAGCTAAAGGTCTTCAGCTCCAGCTGCCCCTCTTTATTCTGAAACAACTTTTCTCTGACCAGCTTTACCGTCGACCTTCCAATAAAGAATCGTTCTCTCAACCTCCTCAGCCCGTCTCGTATCTGACCTTTGACTTCACTCAGGAGGCATCTGACAGGAAATTCTCGCCCTGACGTTTTCATCTCATCAGAATGAGCAAAAACAACCTTTGCATGTTGAGTCTACTCCGCCCGTTTCTTTGCAAACACTGCAGACACGCTCCTGACGATCCCTCGGACGCCGGCCATGCTTTTTCTTATAGCTCGTGTCTCTTTCACGAGGTCGACCAGGCGGTGAAACACCAGCAGGACGCCGTGGTACGTCTCCGCCGCGGACACCTCGAAGAAGCCACACTGTTGGGACAGGGCGAGCAACCGTCCCTCCTCGCCAGAGACGCTGCGGTGCCGCTGCAGGTCGCGTTTGTTTGCCACGATGATGATGGGGACAGAGGACGGCTTCCTGCTTCGACGTATCTGCTGCAGCTGCTGCTGGACAATGTCGAAGCTGCTGCGATCACACATGTTGTAGACGAGGATCATCCCGTCAGCCCACTGCAGCTGTTTGTCGCTGACGGAGGAACTCTTCTCTCCGGGCTGTGGAGAAAGCAAACGCACAAACTCTAAAATTCATGCTCACATCATTATTTATGGTGTTAATATGCAAATTTGTGCAAAAAGGTTCCCCAAACTAATCTGTCGAACTAAACTAACCACACGCTCGATATAAACGATTGGTCCTCAGTCTGCATTCTGTCTATTGACCATCAGGGGGCGACTCTTCTGACGTTCCTTGGTATAGAGCTCTATTGGAGACACTTGACCTATGACCTTAGCAAACACTTTCCCCATGTTTATTTTATTAATCATGTTTACCTCAGATTTAAGATGCCCTTTAATCACCATGGATACTGATGTGTGGTACCTGCTCCATCTTTAGCACTGACCTTTATTATATTTTTCAAATCTGTTTGCTCAGCCACAATTTGGGAACCAAAAAGGTGTTTTAATATAAAGGATCACATTTTAAAGAGCTGGAAATACACCTGTGTGTGTGCGAGGTGCAGCCAGGTGGAGACCTACCTGTGCATACTGAGAGTCCCAGATGTTGAAGCAGATCTCCTGCCCATCAATTCTGTCAACTCGGCTGTAAACTGACTCTGAAAGAACGCGAGATAAAGGGGAAGCGTGAATAAATATTCATAGTACTGACACTGAATAATGATTTCGATCAGTCGGAGCATGTGAACACAGACGTTCTCTCTGACTGAGCAGACAGAGCTCTCACCGATGTCGCCGTACTCGCTGATGAATCTCCTGGTCAGAAATCTGACGGTGAGAGCTGCACAGAGAGAAAAGATCATTAGATCAAAGAAAACACTGCAAAGTAAAAACAGAAATCAGAACATTGAAATATGTTCATAGCTGACTACAGAGCTGCTTCCTCTGAGCAACATTTGAGCTAGAAAACTAGAAATGAAGTGAAAATACGAGAAGAGAAACATAAAGAGGAGGATATTTCTAACGAATCAACATGAAAACGTTCTGTAAGCAAAGGTGAAATATTCTGGAAATGAGCCAGTTTGATCTTTACTCACCGGACTTGCCGACATTGTGAGCTCCGAGCAGCAGGATGTTCACCTCCACCCTCTGCTGGTTTCCCTCCATCGCCTCCATACGACTTTTCTCCTGTACCACCATCAGGAATCAGTTCAGGTTTGCTGACAATAGATGCCAAAGATCTGGAGGCGCCGCTTCAGATCGCTGGCTTATGTACCCCGTGTGGGCGGGGCTTCGGAGCTGTGAGTCACAGCCCAGTCTGACTGCAGCCCGTGCTTGGTGGAGGGTCTTATCTGGAGTCTTATTACAGCAGTAACGAGGCAGATATGGAGGCAGATATGAGCATCTTTGTGTACGTGCTTGTGCCGGTGTCTTTTTGAGGGTATTTCAGGGCTTTCACTAATTGTGGGAACATTTTAGGACATTTTTGCACCACTCTGATTGGTGGGTGGGGGTGGGAGTGGGGTGGTGGTGATATAATGACCTTTCTCTGTTGTTTACAACCTTTCTGCTTTTATACCATCTGACCTGTTTTGAAGTGAGGGGACATTGAGGGCGTGTCTCTGTCTCATTTTTCAGTTATTGGGACATTTTTGCATCGTGTGAAAATCTGCAGATTTGTGCAGCTGGGTTCGTCTCAGTGGGGAAAGACTATGTGCTGCAGAGCGCGTCGATTAAACGACGAGCTTCGTTTCTGCGCCTCTTTGGCTCCACCTGCTGGCTCCCAGCTGAACAACCTTATTCTTCCTGTTTTTCTTCAGCAGCCGCAGAACTTAACTGATTATTATTTTCCTCAACAAATCATTTAATTTGATATCAAATTTCATTTCATTTCCAACAAATTTAGACCAAGTTATCTGATCTTTATTCATTACTGGATCCCTCGGGGCCATATTTGGTGTATAAATCATGCAGACAAATATGTGACCTTTGTATCGTCGACTCTAAGACTCTCGAAGTCCTCGTGTACCTAAAAGTTTACACTTAATCATTTGGTTTAAACGCGGTTTGTCCCACCGCACGATTTTCAGCCTACCGAGAAATTTCAATAAGACAACGATCAAAGTCTCACGGGGTTTCCACAGCGGATGGTGCATTTGGCAGACTTTCACGGCATCCTGATGCAAGCACAAAGGAATTTGTGTTCCGAGTAAAGATGTGATTTACAGTCACGTGAAAAAAATATTTAATGGTATTTTTTAAAACACAGCCCAACATTTTCTTTGATAAAATGTACAGCCGAAGAAGAATCCACGTTTAGATTTGAATTCTTGTTCTGATTCCCGTTTCTCTTTTTCAGTAGATTTTTATTTTTTCGATGAGTCATCAAAGTAAAATTATTTCAAATTCCTAAAAAAAGGGAACATAAACACAGACTTTCACAATAAAGTTTGAACACAGGTATGTGCATGACATCGAACTGCGCACACAAAGAAACGAGTCAGCGTTCCCCAACCAACACCAGGGGAAACATGAACCGGCTCATTGGTTCCACAGACGTGTGACTGGGATCCGTTTGGACACGACAGCTTTGACATATAATTATTAAAGAAAGAGAAGACAGCGACATGAAGTGATTAGAAAACAAATCGCGTCATAAAGCTGGAATGAAAGAATAAACAACAGCTGAGACCTCAGCAGGATGTGAGTCAAATACTGAAGACAAAGATCAAATACAGAGTCGCCTGTTACAATAAATCACATGTCGACTGAATGTTCACAGTAAATACACGAGACTCATCTCAGATACAAAGCCAGTCAGTTATGGAAAAGAACGTTTATTTTAATGTTATATTTTTATATATGTCAAACAAAGTAAATTCTCTGCGTATTTCATCGTAAGAGAAAAAACAACGTTCGTGTAAAACATGAAATATCAAACGAGAAAACTCGGACTAACCTGTAAACATGTCACGCTACTCGCTGCAGGCGTGCGCGCCTCAGCTTTCAGGGGAAATACCAAAAATTAGAACACGTTATGGCTGATCAGCTGCCAAAGAGATGAAATCTGACAGTAGTAAAGGTAACAATACTGCCACCGAGGACTCGCTGTAATTACAAAAGTAACAGCTTCCTGTCTGAATGAACGTGTCACACTCACTTTACATAAGGCGGTAAAATCGAGCCCGGCACAAAGTCTCAGACGAAATCACCCGTTTAATGTTTATAAAGTCAGAGCGCTCACAGCACGGACACTGGGCCGATCGATGCCGCCATCATTTCATCCCCTTTTGAAGAAAAATGTGAAATACTGAAAAATTATTGCCTCTAAGATGTGACCACTCCCAGAAAAATGAACTTTTTCATACCAAAAATATTGTTTAAAGTTCAGACCAAAATCATCGATTACGACTCGCAGATGCAGCGAACTGAGTGCAGAAATACAGAAGCGCTGGCGAGGACGCGTCCCGCCCACCGCAGAGGAAACCTTTAGCGGTTCTTCACGCTGTCAGTGAGAGACGACGGGGTTAATACTCCTGTGGGGTTACACGCGGCGGCCACTCAGAAACTGACTTCATCATCAGCGGCTGGGTTTCCAGGTTCTGTGGGCGGCTTTAAATTAAGGCACATGGTGTTTCTGAAAAATGCTTTTTAAAGTTACTCGTGCTGTAACTGTCTACAGCTGCCTGCTGTGAGCTCAGATGCTTCCTGTACATCAGAGTGCAGCACACCTGGAGGAGCTCCCCCTGCACCCCTGGAGGAGCCCCTGCACATCTGGAGGAGCCCCTGCACATCTGGAGGAGCCCCTGCACCCCTGGAGGAGCCCCTGCACATCTGGAGGAGCTCCAGCACCGAGCGCACAGAGCCGAGCTTCCACCGATCAAATCTGCATCAGGACAGGTTTTTATTTTCTTTGAGCCGCTGAAACTCTGATTTTGGTTTTTAAAAGCAGCGAGGAAACAAACCGATGAAGGCGGAGCAGACGAGCGTGTTTCCGGTCACACGCACGGTTAGTCGCGTCGTTTCCATCGCGCTACGTTCAGTCTCGCTGGGCTTTTCACACAAACTTATGACATCTGAAGACGGCCCCTTGCTACAGGAAACTGCGACGGGCAGTTTCTCCTTCATTTTATGTGTAAAGGTCATATACGAACTATTGCTGAGGTCACTCGTACATTCATGGGTTAAAAAAGAAAAAAAGCAGCTGTGCAGAGTTTTCTTGGTCATTTAAAACCTCCTCAGTCATCGTCTCTCTTTCTCCTCTTTGGACCAGGACTTCCCTTTAGATCCAGAAAGTCTCTCAGTCTCTTCCTGAAGTCCTCGAGTTTGGATTCCGGTATTAACCCTTCTTCTTTTTCCAACTTTAACCTCTCGTCTTCTCGGCCATGCTGCGATCTGCTTGCGTGTCCAGCGGCAGTTTGCGGGTTTGAGTTCGGTGCGGTGAGGAGTGAAGGATGGAGCTCCGAACTCAGAGTTTCCACCAACTTCATCCGGAAACTTTCCCGCAGTTTCTGCAACTCGTCGTCCTGAAAACAGCAGAGAGAAGGCAGAGTGACGGCTCGTCCTGCTGCTCAGTTATCTCAGCGAGTCTGCGCTGAAGCCGAGCGTCGGCAGCTCGGCGTCACTGAAAGAAGCCAAAGCTCGCGCGTCAGCTGCACGGCAAACATGGCTGCAGGCGGTGAAATCAGCCCTAAATTCTGATTATTTATTTTCAAATTATACGTCCAACATCTTCAGACGTGAAACACCTGTGAGGACGAGAAAGGAAGCCGGCGCATCGACGCCACACTCACAGCAGCGCTCGATGAGGTCGAGAATAATTAGCCGACACTAGCGGACAGGTATCACCTGAACAGGTAAGACTGACTCCAGGTCATTTTCCTGCTCTCTCTTTAAACTCGGGGAACTAACAGTAGCAGCAGGTTAACAGGAAGCACGGCTTTCGCAGCCGCTAAAAAGGCGCCGTATCCTTCAGGTTTCTTTGACGTTTCAGGGACAGGTGCCGCGGGGTGAGGGGCGGGGAAAAGCTGATCAGGACCACAGACTCTCACATCCACAGCACAACTCTGCTGCTCTTATCACCGAGGCAACGCCACTCAGGCTTCATGGTAAAACTCTGCCTCCTAGTGGTGAAAGTTTAAGGTACAGTTTTAAAACAAATACCTGCATAAAAAAGTTGGACGTTATGAAGGCGAGCCATATTTTACTTTGTGTCCTTATAACTGAGCAGCTGTGCTCACAAGCACAAACAGCCCTTTAGAGACCTGGATTATTATTATTATTATTATTATTATTATTATTATTATTAATGGAATAATTAATGTGTTTCATCCATCCGGCATTTTAATTTCATGATAGTATCAAAAAGTACAGTTTAACACCGTCTCATTAATTCATTAAAGAGAGACAAACAGTTCATCGGCTCCGTGTTTGACTCCACCTGCTCCGTGCGTACCTGAGAGGCGTCTTTAAACAGAGTCCACATGTCAGAGACGAGCTCCGCGGCCGTTTGATACGGAGGAGGCCGGCGGAGGGTCAGGCGGTCCGATATAGACTTCAGCCGAGACAAACCGCCAAACTGAAGAGAAGAAAACAGAAAGTCTTCATCGCTGTGACCTGATCAGGCTGCAGGAGCGCCACCTGCTGGTTCAACGACAGCTACAGGAGACCCTTTATTTTGCGTTTCCCAGGTTTATTTTCATTCATGCACCTTTTATGAAGTGTATAAACTTGTTAGCTGCTAAAAGCTTCTACTCTGACTGGAGCTTTGTTCAGACTGACCTGAGAGCACCGACTGCAGACTTCAACCTTCAGATGCAGAACGAGACACTCGCACCTCTGAAAAACAAAAACAGACACAACACACAAAACTTTAGAAGAAAATCTACCACAAACCGATGGAGACAAGAGTCACGTTGTGAAGTGAGGTTCATGAGTAAGCGTTTGTGAGCAGACGCTGACCCTGAGGCTCTGCAGACTGAGGCTGGTGCGCTGAAGTCTCTCGGTGCTGTAGGGGTCCGACGGGTCTGACAGGTTCTGACATAATGAACAGGCCCACTCTGACCTGCAGGACAAGGTCAAACAGCAGAGGTCACTTCACTGTGTGATGTTACTGACACTCATAGTATGCACTTCCTGCAGAGGTTTTGATGCTCAATCACCAGGTAAGGAAGACCCAAAGAGCTGATTCTGTTCATCTGGACGTTTCCAGAGAAACGTTTCGTCATCATCAGGTGATGTCTTCAGTCTCAGCTGACTGCAGGTCTCAATCTTATAAACAGGACATTTGCACAATGACTGAAACCAGCCCACTGAGGAACAACGGGCTGTGAGGTCAGTTCCTTCAGCATTAAGACTTGTCATGACAGCAATTTGCAGTACGGCTGTTCGATATAACCATATATATCCATCGTTTCATTTTACGCTATCGTTTGTTTCGTGGTGTCGAAAAATAAACTGTTTACGTCAATATTTTTTCATGTTCTGATGTCACTGCAGTGGCTATATTCATTTCTTAAAGTTCTCTCTTTCTCTTATATTTAGTATAACCACACTACAGACGGACAAGCGCCTGTTTTAATGCGTTGTCGTTAGCAACAACGACGGTAACAGCATCGCGTGTCCGCTTGTTTATGTTCCACATAAACCTTTCACAATAAAGCTCAAGATCCTGTTGAGACTTTTCAAAATAAACTGAATCACATGAAAGAGCAGATTATTTACGGATGAAAATTTAAAAAAAGAGCCGCCAGGAGCTAAAAAATAAACCTTAGACTCAAACGTTAGAACAGGCTTTTCCCCGCAGCACGCCGTGTAATAAATACTCACAAAGAAAACGGCGCCGTTACAACTTATGTCTAAAAATGTGTCGTTTCATGCATCGGTTAAAACACTCGACTCCAGCTGGAAACACTTCACACAAGTCGAGCTGCTCGAGATTCACAGAATTTACATAAATGTTAAACTTTTGTGACTTATATGGTTATCGGGATGATAGACGTCTTATATCGGGATATGAGATTTTGGTTAAATCACACAGCCTGATTTGCATATCAATGCTGAAGGAACTGACCTCCCAGCCCATTGTTCCCTCAGTGGGCTGTTTCAGTCATTATGTAAATGTCCTGTTTATAAGATTGAAACCTGCAGTCAGCTGAGGCTGAAGACGTCACCTGATGATGACGAAACGTTTCTCTGGAAACGTCCAGATGAACAGAATCAATGTTAAGAGACTTCCTGCAGAGGTTTCATAATAAAAGTAAATCAGGAAAGAGTTGAGTTTTGTTCATAATAACTTAAAATGAAAAAAAAACAACTTTTTGAATAGGCTTTAGATTGATTTTCAATCCAATGGTCACACATCAGTGGACTTCAGTCATCTTAAAGAAGCAAAAGGATAAAAATTATTTTTCTTACCAAAAGTCGAGTCCAACTGGGGGGACGTGGCAGTCTCTGTGGTATCCTCGACCACAGGCAGAGCAGATGATCGAAGTGCCGGGCGATGCACAAACCGAGCAGGCAAGAATCTCCAGGGTTATCGGAGAGTCTGGGGACGATTCCGGCTTCATGAAATCCTCTTTGTCAGCCGGCCCGTCTTCGGCATCGGACTGCAACGGAGCACAACGACGACAGTCTCTTAAAGCTGAGCGGTTCATTTTATAATCCAACTTTCTCAAGTTTGCCTGGGTTACAGATCGTGCATCCTACCTGACAGTCGTCGCTCATTTCCTCCAGGTAAATCTCATCTTCAGTCTCTCCAGGTAACAGACGAAAACTGGGAAGGGACCGTCCAAATCTTGGCAGGGACACAGGCAGTCTCAACACGGACACTTTGGGCTGCCACCGACTCAGACTGAAGTCCTCCTGTCCAATCACGGCGCTCAGCTCTTCGATGTCCTTGTCAGGAGTTACCAGTGTTGGTAAGTCGTCTTTTGGCTCGAGGGCGTTCGGTTTTGCTTCGTCAGAGACACAAGTGGCGTGCTCGGTTTCTTTCGTTTCCTGGACCTCCTCAGTATCTTGTATAGTGCTATCACAGCGAGAGTCAACCACCAAGCCCTCCACGGGAACCTGCTGAGTCTGTTCCTGAGGGGAGGGGGGATGAAGTGTGCTGTCGAGTTCCTGAAGCGAGGACAAAGGGCTGCTGGGTAAAGCCGGGCTCGTATCCTCCATGGTTTGCTGCTCTGACGGTAACGTGCCGCTCGGTCCGTCGCAGCTAGAGTTTCCCGCAGAAGTCTCTGGACTCACTTCTGTGATGCTGCTTTCCTCGAGGCCGCTTCGTTTCTGCGCCGAGGCCGGATGGAAAGCGCGATGATCAGGCAGCCTGATGAGAGCAGTCTCGTTGAGCAGCACCTGATACATACTCTGAGTGTTGGTCAGCATGACGATGGTGGGCTGGTTCCAGTGAGGACCAGCGGTTTGGTTCAGAACCTGCAGTGGTTGGACGGGTTTAAGTGAGGATAGAAACTGACCCGCCGACAGGGGGAACGTGGAGCCGGCAGGCAGCATGCTGAGAACAACTGAGGAACGGGAGGCGTCGGTTTGGGGGAGGAACAAATAGCTGGGAGATGAACAACTGGTGGCGGAGGAGGGAGAACTGATGAAGGACGACAAGGTTGGAGTGATAGAGGGAGCGAAGATCTGTGACGTACTGAGACTGCTGACTGGAAAAAGCGAGTGAGACGTGTGGAGCAGCGAGCGAGACGTGTGGAGCAGCGAGCTGTGCGCCGCTGTGGAGCAGGTGGTGCTGGGCGGGGTGGCAGAGGAGGAGTATACGAAAGCTACAGAGGACGAAGTGGACGAGGAATTCCAAAGAGATGAAGGAATGCTGACGGGAACAGGCGAGGCAGCGTTACTGCTGGTCAGAACAGCAAAGGTGGATGTGGGTGGGCTGGTGGAGGAGGAGTTTATGGTTGTCGAGGAGGTGGTGGTGGCATCAGAGTTGACTGGAACAAGTAGGTTAGGATTACTGAAGTTACTTGTTTGGGGGAGGAGGCACCAGGAGGACACGGGACGGGCGGAGTTTAATGTGGAGGAGGTGGCTGGAGAACCAGCCAACACCATGCTTGAATGTGTAACAAGAGGTTTGAACTGATTCGGAGAGGCGCTCGGCGAGTTAGAAATCTGAGCAGGTGGGCAGGTGGAAGAGACGGTTGGAGGAGAAACAGATGAGAGGCAGGCGGAGGAGGACAGACGAAGATTAGACTGATCGTAGGGCAAGAGCCACGCCGAAGGGCGACACGTGGAACTATCTGGAACAACCAGGTTAGTGACACGGCTGTCGAGAGTCTGGAAAACAGACGCGGTGGTGGCTGCTGGACAGGTGGAGGTGGGAAGAGGGGTGGATAAGGAGGAGGGGGGAAACGCAGACAACTGATTGGTTAAATGTGGTGACGAGAAGCTACTGATGGTAACAGGTGTGTCGGGGGAGGTGTTGGCTTGAGCGATGGAGCCGGTGAACACTGGATTGGTGGAGGTGGAAGGAGTATAAGAGGAGGTGGAGGAGTGGGGAAACATGGAGGTTGTGGAGGATGGCGGAATAGTGGGCTGACTGGACACAAGTGCTGACAGACTGGGACGGGTGGAGATGAAAGGAGTGATGGAGGAGGGAAACATGGCGATCGTGGAGGACAGAGGAACGCTTGGCTGAGCAGACACAGACGTTGATGGTGGAGGGAGAACACTGGTAGTAGCTGGTGGGTTACAGTTCATAGCTTTGCCAGTTTGAGGGGTGCTGTCAGTGGGCAATGGAAAGGTGGAGGTGTGAGCAGGAGGGGTAATGGAAGTGGAGCAGCTGGATAAAAGCGTGCACAAAAGAGAGGCACGGCTGGTTGGAGCGCCTGGGGCATTACAGGATGGGGGGAGGGGCCTGTTGGAGGTTGCAGGAGAGGTGGCGGTTGGAGGGAGAGCATGACTCAACTGACCCGATGGGGAACTCGAGGGCGGAGATCGAGGATTGACCGAATCCTGAGTGCCAACCTGGTTGTGAGTGAGGAGATTATAAAGGGTTAGGTTGGGCGAAAATTTCCAAAGGGCCGAAGATGAACTTGACTGTGAGGATGGAGAAGGTGTAGCAGCACAGTCATCAGGAACAGGTGTAGCACTGGAACCGGCCGTCTCAGTTTGGGGGCCGGGGGATGCCAGACAGGTGGAGGGAGACTTGAAAGAAGTGGAGTCTGTTCCATGTGTGGGGGCAGATGAGGATGTAAACGACAGATGAAGCAAATGAGAAGCAGAGGCGCTGTCCATCACGGTGCTGGAGATGGGGTTGCAGGTGGAGGTGGGAGGAGGGGCAGCAGGAGTCGCCGGAGTTCCTGTGTTTTTATCCAAGGTTGGTGGCACAGCGAAAGGGATCCAGGAAACATGAAGGTTACCTGGAAACCGAAACAATGGAGGAAGAGGAGATGGAGGAGGGTGCAGCAATTATTTTCTCTCGATTAAACTACATCCAAACTCAAACAGCATCGACATGAACTCTGAGCTCGTAAAATGATTCGGTTTGGTTTCCACACGTACGGCCGAGCATCCGCTGCAAAGCTGAAGACAACATAACAAACAGATACACGAGCGGACTTACAAAGCTCAGAGAGGGTTTCCTCGTAACCCAACTTGGTAATGAGCTTCACTTCAGGCATTTTCAGAGGGGGGTCCGAGTCCTGATCTAGAAGCTCCTTCATTTGGGTTTTAATCTGGCAGAGAAAACAAAGCACGGATAAAATGGTTGGTTCACCGTCTACGCTCTACATCACCAGATTAACGTTTTCTGCACAACTTCTGTTTGTTTGCAACAGTGTTGCGTTTTGTTTTCAAAGATTTTTATAAACAATGATTATCTGATATGATTGGGGGACGCTCATAGGGATCCCTGTGCATGACTTAAGAGTCACATGATGTGCGAAACGTCCCTTTTTAGGGGTTTTAATCTTTGTTGAGCCAGATAAGGGAGGAAAGCCTGGCTTTGATGGACTTTAGTCTAACTCTGTGGGGACATACCAGTGAGGACTGGCTCCTCCCACAGTTTTGCATCTACAGCAGACATTAGTGAAGATAGGCGACATCCATGAACATGGAAACAACTCCAGTCTCTTTGCTTCTAACTGTTGTTGTTAGATTTCTGTCATGACTGTTCATGTATGATTTACATGTTTAAACGTCTCTATCGCTCTGTAAAGACTTCAATATTCAATATTAGTCACACAGCATTTTGAGAGTCAGTGCGCCTCGCATGTTTTCATATTATGGTATGATGAGTACAGCTGCAGTGTGTCTGCCACATCTCTGTGTACCTGTGCGGTGTGTGAGAGCAGGGTCGGCAGGTCGGTGAGATTTCGGGCCTTTTCGAGCGTTTCCTTCATGGACATTTGGCTCTGCTGCAGCTGCTTCATCTTCACCATCCTCCCCTGAATCTGCTCACATTCCAGCTCATACACCTTCTACACACACACACACACACAAATCATTTTTTAGGCGCTCCATTTTTTTGTATTTTACCAGAAACGTTGGCGTGCGAGGCTGAGTGAGCACAGACGTTTGATACTGAGAGCAGCAGCAGATAAGACTCAAGGTTACGCTGAGGAGTGAAACTCACTGCAACAACTTCAGAGCACAGACTGAAAGACTTCTAAGAAACATCAGCAAGAAGAAAAATCTGTTCATAAATTCGGTTCCTATTTTGAGAAAAGATTTGCGTCACTTTCTAACAAATGAGAAACGTGCACTTGAAGCTGAGGCAGCGGATCAACTCTGGCTGCAGAAAACAAAGACTTAGATAGAGACGGGGACACTGCAGAGAGAAACAGGAAATGACATCAGCCTGCTAGATAGTCAACAATATTTAAAACAGCTGATGGATGTTACCTTTATGTCTTTGAGGAGTGACACCATTTTCGCTTTCAGAAGTTTAGCAAACGCGACGAATCCCGCCTGCAGCTCGGTCCTCAGACGAGACTCTGTTTGCTCGATGCTCTGCAGCCTGAAACACAGCAGAAGCACGAGGGGGGGTTATTTTCCAGAAAGTCCTCAGACGGGACAGCGAGCACCTGAGGAAGGTTCAAGTTATTAACACTAAGTAGGAATGAGGTGGCGAGCTTTACCGCGTGGAGACTCAGAACAGTGAAATTCAGTGAATGTAACACAAATTCTCTGAATGTTTCCAAACATGAAGATAACGAGTAAAAGTCTGTGTGAGGATTCACAGCAGCGCGGAGGCTGACAGTGGGAGCGTTTCACGTTAACGAGCAATAACGACTTCAAACCCGACGCAGTATGGTGATGGGAGATCAGGAGGAGGCCCTGCAGCCTGTGGCGAGTGACACTTTGATCCTTTCCTGCTCCGTGTTTGAGACGTCACAGGTCAGGATGTTTATCAAGCCACGCTGCACACTTTCCAAGGGCAGCCACACATTATTCCCGTCCACGCTCTTCTGCTTATCGTTGTCAGGGTCACGGGGGGGTGGAGCCTACCCCGCAGAGTACACCCTGGACAGGTCGCCGGTCTGTCGCAGGGCCAACACGTAGAGACTGACAACCATTCACACTCACACACAGTATTCCCGTTTAAGAGTATTTCCAGTGCCACTGTGTAAATTGAAATGTTGTTTTTTTGCCCTCTGTGGCAGATTTCAGGCCCACAAATGATTCGACCAACACAGAACTGAACGTACAGAGACGGTGTTTTTGTGTTGGCCGGTCTGCACACGGTTAAAGACACCCGCTCTGCTGCTCCTCTGTACATTTACTCATAATCTGCTAAACGAAAACACATTTAAGAAGATTAAAAACACTCGAGCTGCTGATATACATTTCTGTTTGGTTCTGTGGAGTAAGGATTTATTCTGCTGGTGAGCCATCGTCTTTTCAGGAAGTAAACAGTGAAATCATCAGTCGTACCTGGTCTCCATGTCCTGCAGACTCCGCCTCACCGTGTCCTCCTGCCTCGTCGTGGAATGAACGTACACGTCCAGCTGCTTCTTCAGGCTGACCACCGCCTCACTGACAAAGCGGTACCTGGAAACAAAAGCAGCTCACGGCTCAGTGTGCCGGCTCACGTCTGCACTACAACCACTTTAACTCGAGAATGCGTCCGACCCGGCTCACCTGTGGTTCATGTGAGTCGTCAGCTGGCAGTCTCTGCAGGTGAGCTGCTTACAGGTGAAGCAGATGAGTTGGAGTGGCTCAGATGGGTGGAGTCTGCAGAACTTGGTGGGAGAAGACAAGATGTTTCCTGAAGAGACAGACACACACACACACACACAGATTATCACTTAGTTTGCTCACTGACCGTGATCTCGATGATTACTATAATATAACAGGTTGTAACAGATGAGGTAAAATCAGGTTCCCACTGAAACCGTCTCTGGACCGAGCGCCCAGACCTGAAACAAAGTATGAAAATAAAGTAAAATATGTAACAATGTAGTACAAATACTGAGTGTACGGTGTTTGATATTATCTGCGGGACTTTCCCTTCGTTTCCACGTGTTGGGCTCGGAGCTCAGTGGAAGTTTGGCAGGTGAGGGAGACGCTGGAGTCCTGACACGCTAATGGTGTAAACACAGAAGCTGGAAAGCACCAGTGTTTCTGAGCTGAACACTGCAGAGACAGGCTGGGCTTAGCAGACCACTCCCCATTAAAGCGAGTCGTCGTTTCTACAGCTCGACCCGTCGGGTCAAAAAGACTAAACTCTGTCCGGCTGTTGGAGGATTCAGTTCTTCAACAATAAATAAAAACAGTGGACTGAAGCGCCTCTGGCTGCTCCTGCTCTTGGAACCATCACATCCTGTTTCATTTGTATCAAACTCCAATTCATGAACCAAATTCTTCACAAGTTGTGGCTTACACACACTTGGATGTGCTTCTACACTTTTACAACATAAAAGATCTTTTTGAAGCTCGTCACTAAGTCAAAGGTCAACAGCGACGGTCAGCTGACAGCAGAGAGCAGTTTCTCTCCAACAGAATCTGGATCTGGGTGTGGGTGGGGTTTTTTTACCTTCTGGCGGGTGATGGAGGAGCCTGTGTGATCTGGTCACCGTGACTCTGCGATGCGCCGACACACAGACGCCGCACAGAGCTTCATTACAGTCGAGACACCAACATGCGGCGGAGGCTGCGTCGCAGTTGCTGCACTGAGGAGATGAGAAGGCGGAGACGTTCACAGGTGAGACCGAACTCCAGCTGGAGGTCTTTTCTTTTATCAGTCAATTTAAATGCCATAAAAATCACACAAATTCACGTTTCCTGCACGTACGGACCACGGGAGATCCTGAAAGTGTGTCACAAGACAGAACGGTCTTCATAGGGCTCGTGGTGTCTTCACCAGCCTCACAGTGTTCTACGTGCATGCAAACACACACTCACACACATTTTCCACATGCTTGACTTTTGTTGCCATGATGCCAGGCATCTCAATGAGACTTTTTACCTGGATAAATAAAGGACTAATAATAATAAAATGCTGCTGCAGGATCATATGTGAATATTCTTTGGTTAAAAAGCTCAAAGCAGGAGATCCTGGTGCAGATACAGATAAATAAAATAAGGTTTGCTGGAGGTTCCCACGCCACCGTCTGAGTTACCTGCTGACTCAGGTTGTCTTCTGATGCTCCTGTCGCTTCCATGTTGCTCAGCAAAGTTGCTTCCTGAAAGACAGAAGCTGATGAAGTCCGGCAGCTATGATGAGAACATTTGTGGCGTTGGTGATGTGCCAATCTAATATGTGAATCAGTAATCAGTCTGATCCTGACACAAAAAGCTAGATCTGACATTGGTGACATGGTTCCCCTTTACTTTACCAGGCGACAGCAGCAGCTAGCGGGAGCGCTAACATAGCACGGAGGAAGTGATCCAAAGAAGCAGGTTCAACAAACTCTAAAATCAGAAACTCTTTGTTTTTGGTTCCAGAAAGGCTGATCACAGATTATGTGCAGGAGTAAAGAAAGTCATCATCAGTGGAGCTCTGATCCCAGGATTCCCCACAGCAAAGAGTAAATAAGGAGCGGAGCCTCCATGTTAGTCTTTGGACACAGTGCGCACCGTGATGTTCATCTTAATCAGGACGGGCTCGGGTCACTGTCATCATCATAAACATCCGCAACAGTTTATCAGCGTTTCAGTTTCTTAATCAAGTTTCATGTTGCCGACGGACGCCACAGGCTGTTTTTATAACACACCGTCTTTACTGTTTTATAACTTTATCTCATTTCAGCCTTCAGTGACAGACGGCAGCTTTCTCACAGACACGTAACTGAAAAAAATACAATTTGAATTTAAAGTTTTGTCTGTAAAGACAAACAAGCTGTAGGAAATTTCAAATCAATGTCTACATGTTGGTAATTTACATTTGAAATAGTTCAGCACAGTTTTGGAAGGATGGTCTCGTTAAATACAAACAGCTTACAGATCGTGGACAGAATAACAGTACGATCAGCTGTGATCAGATCCTGATCAGATATCATGCAACTGGATCCAGGTTGGAGTCTCCTGCCGTGTAGTCGGACCTACTGAGACTGATTTATGTGATTTATATTAATTTAAGAGACTGAATCTTTCA
Organism: Rhamphochromis longiceps; assembly: GCF_057381845.1. Classification (NCBI taxonomy): domain Eukaryota; kingdom Metazoa; phylum Chordata; class Actinopteri; order Cichliformes; family Cichlidae; genus Rhamphochromis; species Rhamphochromis longiceps. The sequence continues at coordinate 38,179,045 of NC_140567.1, forward strand.
AAATGTTGAATTTATGAACAAATCGATACAAAATGTGAACACAGTGAAACTCACTTTAATCTCATTTCAGCCTCATCTTCACTCAGTGACGCAGGTCGTCCAAAGGGGGCACAGATATACGTATATATACCCTCACTGTGTTTACAGCCCCTTGCTGCACTTTAAGAAAATCTTCCAAGTGAACAGACTAAGCTCAGACAGTCTGTTACCATGGCAACTGACTCAGAGTTCACTCTCTTTAACAGTAAACCTGAGTTTCGCTCATCTGAGAGCTGCTATTAACGGTATTTGTAGTTTGAACGCTGATCATGAGTCTGCGCTCATGTTTGTGCGATGGTGCCGTTTTGTTGGTCACACAGCTGCAGCGTTCGTGCAGTCGCGTGGAGGACAGCGCAAAGGTTTCTGACTGCAACGCTGCTGCAGATGGACAGAAACAACTTTCTGGGAAACATCGTCCATTACGTCAGAGTCTGACCCCGCAGCTGTTGTAATAAAGGTCCATATGTGGCCTCTGCGGGCCCTCCAGAGCTGAGTCCACATACTACAGCAACCACGCTGCCACAGAAACAACCGCAACTCAGCGCGTCTCCTCTGAGCCACATCTGACACTGGGCTTCGTGGGTTTGTCACCCTCAAGTCCACCCTCACGGGAAAAACCGTTAGAGCCACACATAAAACACACGCAGGCGTGTCTGTGGAGGATCTCGGTCATCCAGGTCATGGAAGTTTCACCTCTCATCAGTCCTTCAGTTACAGGGTTTAGCGTGTCTCCACTAGTCACGTCACGGAGCGCGTGCCTGAGGGCCAAGGTGAGCCGAACATCATGTAAACACAGAGGAGCGTCCCAAACACCGCCATGACGTCATCGCGCGGGAAATGGAGTTTTTGCTTCCCACGGTCGCCAAGTGCTGGCTCGGGGCGTGGTCTGACGAGTGGCGCCGCGATTTGGCGCTGTGTAAATAAACCTGAGCTGAGCTAGACCCGGACCCGAAACGCCGCTAAGGGGGCCGAGAGCCCCGTGTCAGAGACCAGCTCCGACACCGGAGGTTCAGCCGAGATGTCATGGACTCACCGTCACCGTCCGCTCCATCCACAGACACGCACACCGTCGACATTCACGGTAACACGAGTCCTCCCGGTTTAGCCTGGAACCAACAAGAACCGTTACAAACACAACACAGATATAACTTCCGCCCCGCTTCTTCTTCTGGTCCGCGCAGGTGACGTCCCGACTGTGAGCGTATTACCGCCACCTGCTGGTCGTCACCGGAAACCTGTGGTATTTACAGACCTGCTGCAGGTTTGGGAAACAGCGGAGCGTCAGAAACACGTTTATACACTCATCGACCACTTTGTTAGGTACACCTCGCTGCGAGTCCCTCACTAACATAAGGAAACACATTAGACATAAAAACACGTCATAAACATCAACCGTCACCTCTGTCCCGTTGTGTTGTTGTTATATTCATGGTGCTGGAAACCTTCCTCGGAGACGTGGTTCCACCACATCCCGGAGGTGCGCTGCTGGACTGAGATCAGGTGACTGTGGACCTTTCAACAGGTCAGTTTGCCCTCGTCTACCTGCCTGAATACACTGAGCTGCTGCCACGTGATTGGCTGGTTACATAATCAGGGCTCAACAGGTGTACCTAACAAAGTGTCCAGTGAGTGAATATATTGGATTTTAAATATATTTTATTTTGTTAATATATATATTTACCTTTTTAAATGTATTATTATTTAAATACATTTGAGATGTTAACATGTTTTGAAAGTAATTTTATGTATTACTCTAAGATAATTAGCAAATTAGTAAAATAGAGTTTATTACTGGGAAATCGAGGTGGATAATAAAGAAAAGAAGGGGCGTGTCCTGTCTGTTTTCACTGTATCACTTCGCACCAAATGCAAAGATGCTAAAAACACAATTTTTAAAAAAAAGATATCCTGATGTTACAACAAAACCGTGTCGGGCTGTGTCCTCAGTCTATAACAAGTTGAGCTTTTCTGCTCTTTCCAGAATTATAATAATTACAGCTTCACTCAAATATGGCTGAGGTGGTGAAGCAGCCCTGCAAACACACAAAACTCTGCTTCAGATTCAAATGAAGACACAAACCTGAGACCTGATGCAGCAGACGTGTTCAAGGTTTGATGCTGTGAGAAAAGCTTTATTACACTCACAGACTAGAAGTGCAGAAGAAGGTCAGAGAGGATGAATGCACGAGCACAGCTTACAGGGTATCACCTCAGTCTGGTTTCATGGTTTCACACTTCATTCCCTCACCATGTGGTGGTTGATGGAGGTCAGTCTGAGGACTCTTTGCTTCTCAAATGAATTTGAATAAGGCAGATTTTTGCATAAAGAAAAGACTCCTGATATCTTTAACCAAATAAACCTTAATGAGCGCTTACCTTTCCTGATACTATATCTGGATTTACATAAATTACGATGACCTTCTGATAGAGGAGCAGATGTTTATTATCTGGACGGTTTTAACTGTTTCCAGTTCAGCAGACTGGATGCTTCTCTTCATGTCAGCCGTTTTCTACATTTTGTGGCTCTATGAAGACAAGCTCACTAGAAAGAGAAGTGAGATGAAACATTCACTGATTCAGTCATTTAGCATCTTCTTGTAGCCATGGAAACGATTGTTATTGTAGGACTCACTGGGTTCATCAGTTGCACAAAGCACAGAAACATGTGTCTCTCTTTCATATTGCAGCTGCTATCAGGCTCAGTACACAAACCTGAGCAACAGCATGAAGGTCGCCGCTCTGCTGGCATCAAACGCCTCTGATGAGGTCACCGTGCATGGAAATGGTTTGAACAGCAGCGGGTGTGGTCAGATGGCAGCAGTACCCAGCACAGACAATGGAGGTCGTGCTGGTCTGAAGCGAATCGTACCGATGGCGCAAACGTCAGGTAAATATGTGTGTTTTTGTCCTGTGTACTGTTTGTTTGTATACATGTCTTTCTTGCTGCTGTTACACCCAAATTTCCCCTTGTGGGACAATTAAAGGATTATTCTATTCTATTCTATTCTTTTCTAAATGGTTCAAACGGCTGTCGTGAAATCAATCCATGTAGAGCAGTGTCACAAACCATGGAAGCCCCAGAAAAGTGCAATGAAACGATGAGTTTATTAACAGCCCGGAGAAAACATCAACATATGTCTTCTGACCAAAATACATGTTGTGGATACTTATAAAGCAGTGGGGTACACGCCCCCCCCCCCCCCCCCCCCCCCCCCCCCCCCACAGCGTCAATGACAGATTAAAATAGGTTTCAGACATTAGTCACAGTTAATCGTACATCTTTAATAGCTATAAGCAGAGATAGAACTTCTCTTTTCTATAACACCTTCCATACAAGGTAATAAACTTCAAGCCCTCAGGGTCTCTGAGGCTAATTATTGACTCTGATCATCTGTTACCAAGTAGAATAAAATATATTAAGACACCAAATGAGTTGAGGCCTCCGGCTGGACACATTCCTAGATTATATGTATTATATGTACTGTGAGCATGCATTGCAGTTATCCTTCTATGTTCTAGTTTCCCTCAGCATGGATCACCTGGACAGTCACGCCAGTGAAGCTTAAGACCCTCAATGAACCGAACATCAACTCAAAATAAGCTCAGATAGGCAATGTGTATAAAATACTTCTAACCGTACCTGTAATAAAAGTTAACATAATGGAAGGATCCTCAAATGGACATCTTCAATAAACAGCTGTAATGCAGTATCAATACTGTGAGAAATATTATTAGATGAAATAATGCTGTAAAGAATGTTATTAATGCAGTTACAATGATGCAGATTATATGGCAGCAATAAAAGAATTTCTGTATCTCCACACGGCCCTTCATCACTCCGTCTGTGAGAGCGAGCACTGTGATGGTTTAGTCTGCACACTAGGACGGGATCAATGATTTATTCCCTGATTTTTTATTTTAGGTTACAAGCTGTAAAGATTCAGTGTTTGTCTGGATTTAAAATAATGTTACAGTCAAACAAAATGTTAGAGCTCTGGACAGAGTGCAGAACATGAATAATCAGTCTGTCTATGAGAGGTAACAGAGAACACGATAAACTATGTACTCGTGTTAAACTCGCGTTGATGATTGGGAGTCACTGGTCTTCATCCACTGACACCAAACACCAGTTCTGTATGGACCGCTAACCCTCACTGGTCTCATTGCTCTCCCGACTCTGTGATTAAACTCCAGGTCTGCTCTGCTCCCGTCTCTTCCAACAAAGGAACCTCTGGATTTATTTCTGGGAATAAACTGTTCAAATACTGTGCAATCATCATCTGTTTTTAGGTTTGGGTATACTTTAAATACGACAAAGCTGTGTTTCTGTGCTTTTTCCATGAACATTTGGACTCATGGTTGCTGCTTATTATCAACTAACTGTATTTTTTTTTATCTCTTTCAGAAAAATCGAACCCATTAAAGCTGTAATTCTCGTGCTATCAGCTTAATGCATGATTAAAAAAGATATTTAGCAACAGTAACAGATTTCCCTTTTTTGGTTATCCGAGGGTTCGAGTAAAGAGGTGATCGTACACAAGTCCTCACTGTGTTTCTGTATGTAGCCGGTGTCCACACAAGAAAAGACCAGAGCCACAGAGGCTCCATGTAAACATATTACTCAGTTATATGTGAGGGGGCAACAAATCATTAACAAACTGGTTTAAATACATCATATAAAGTATAACTGTTTTCCTGATCTGACTGGAATTTGATGGAGAAAGTGCAGCTTTAGGTTGTTTAGTTCAAACTTAACTGTTAATAACTGAGTGAAACTGGATACATCCATGAGGCATTTTCTCTTATCTTCTTGCTGAATGATGACATATGGACCTTTGTTGAGTCCAAGCTTCAGATGAGTTCATTTTAAACATTTTGAACATTCTTCAGTCTCCCCAGCATTTTATTGCCAACTCATATACAGCTCCTCTTTAAGTTAAATAAATTCATCATTTATTGAAGCGGGGACAGGTTTCTGTTCAGCAGTCAGACCGACAGAGAGTCAGAGCTGCGTCACATTTATTACAGTTTACACAATACAACACAACACCTCCCACCATAAAACCCCCCAATGGTTCTAAGACAAGGCACTGTGTGTGTGTGTCTATGTGTGTCTATGTGTGTGATGGGGGTGTGTTTGTGTGACCTCCTGCTCACCAAAAGGGTCATAAAAGCAGGAAGCTTACAACACAAGAAGCAGATCTGTCAGACAGGATGTATCTGCAATAAAACCTCCCCCAGCACAGAGAGGCTGAGGTGGTCAGGATCAAAGGAATGTCTTGATCCTGCTGCTTAAACTAAGACTTTACAAATTTAAGAAACACAATGACAACATTCAACAATTTGACTTAACAGTTTGATTTTAAATTTGACTGATTTATTTTAAGAGGCTGTGCACCACAGGCTTTTAAGGTGTGTCTGACAATCTGAGCTCTGATTTAACTGAAGAATCAAAGTAGAATAATCAAAATCATGAAATGTATTCAAATTAGTTTTATTGGCGCCCTGTTTGCCATCATAACCCGTAAGTTGTGAAAAAGTAGAGGCGTGTAAAGTTGCTCTTTTATTTAGTTCATAAAATAAGATGAAAATTACAAATTTCATGCATTGAGAAAAACAGCTGAAGAAGAAAAATCATAGTTATTAAAAAGAAAATCATTTGCACCTGTTTCCTGACACCACAGCAGGACCCTCAAAGCAGAGCGTCACCCTGCTCAGGAGAGTCGTGATTAGAGGTCCAGCAACACTAATCTACAGAGTAATTACTTTTCAAACATTACACATACATATACTCGATTACTAACCCTAATATACACAATAATTTAGGAGCTAGCTACTGATATTTGTCAGTCAGATAACTTCTAAAGATTAAAAGACGTAATCGATTTATCATTAAAACATCAGCCAGTAATAATGAATACACAGATGATGTCACTTCCTGGTGTGCAGACTAAACCGCCACAGTCTTCCTTCTCACAGTAAGCGGCTGTCTCCTCCTCTCTGTGGAAAACCTTCCCATCAGGCTGCGTCCTCCACCTCAGCCTCACCTCCTCAGTGACTCCTTGCTCCGCCAGCTTCTCCCTCACCTGAAACACAGTTTGCACACATTATGACAGTGTGTAAAATCAACAAGTGTTTGAAACCTGATGAAGACACAGTGACTGATTTATAACCAGCACAATCACCGAGGAGTCTGAAAATACCAGGATCACTGAACTTTCATTCTTAAATTCTTGAATTCATGCCTATGTACAACGAAATTGTGGGTGCTCGACAACAACTGTGCAGAAATAAACAATTTGGAAGAACAGGTTGCAAAGTGCTTTGAAGTAGTGCAAACTGAGTCTGTGTGTGAGCGTCCTGAGTGATGAGGGTTACCCAGACCATGGCTCTGATTTGTGGGTGGGTGGTCAGGGTGGGGTGTGGGGGGAGGTGTGTGGGACCTGATTGAGCTGGGGTGCTGACCAGAGGGCAGCGGGTCAAAGAATTGGTGGGCAGGATGTGAGGGGTCACCTGTGATCAGTTTCTGGAAATATTCATTTGATTTATTAGGCTGTAGATTAGTAAGCATGTCCTGAAAGTCGTCCATGGCTATCTTTATTATACTGACTCTGCGTCTGACACTAACCACAACACAGGGTTTGGGACAGTTAGGTTCAGGGTCATCAGTGATGATGACCTCACAGGGTTAAAAAGCCAATCTCAACAGAGAAAGTTGATAACCGCTGTCTTTATTATCTCTTTAAGACTTTGTTGAGGCAGCTGACTCAAAGAAAGTCTGGCTGTGTTGAACTTTGTAGTATACAGTCTACAGACAAGATTAAATACTTATACGGCTTCCTTATTCTGCCTCCAAATTACTTGCCAAGTGTAAAAAATCTTGTATTTTCACTCAGGAAGTGAGCAACATCATGTGACCTTGGAAGGGGCGGGGCTACATGCATTTACACAGAAGCGTGGAGCGAGGAAGAGCCTGTTTCACCTGTGAGCTCAGTAAAAGGAAAGGATGAGTTTGGGCCCAGCAGCAGAAAAATTCCACTGAGTGAGCAGGAGTGTAATCATCATCGTCATATCCAAGGTGGAGCACCCAACCCCCTCCATCCATCCTCCGTTTACACTGCCCCTGCATCACGAGCACTGAGACACTACAGTGAATAAAGTTAAGGTGGACTCCCCATGTTACTTCCCTTCTTTTCATGCCAAATCTGTTGAGGGGCGCCTTAATTTAACTATCTATATTAAATTTTGTGTAACAAACTGGGATATTTAGAATAAAGCTATATATCGGAGCTACTTTATTATATTTTGTAACTTTGTAGCATATTATATTTTATTTATTGATTGTATTGGAGGAACTGTGACCACATTATTTCCTCTGGTATTAATAAAGCATTTTGATTCTGCTACCTCTGCAGCTCATTAGCTGCGCTCATTTAACCTGACTGAGCGTGACCAGTAGAAATAAAGGATCGAACTCAGTAATTCCTGGAAACCAGATCTTTGTTCAGCGTCAGCAAACCAGCAGCTTAGCCTGTAGCTGATGACTAAAAGGACCCACAGTGCTCAAACTGCACCTTTTTCATGATCCAGGGCAGGTCTGGCTTCTTCTTTCAGTGAAATTTAGTGGTGACTTTAAAATCAGTGCATTTTATTTGTCTGTGACTGAGCCTCCATCTTTGGGAGTGGTGCTGTGTGAGACTCTCAAAGCACGTTTTGCACTTTTAGAGGAGATGCACTAAAACTGTAACATCATTAAAAAGACGCTGAAGCCAAACAAACAAAGAACAAAATAAAAACTGTTTGTTCTCTATGATTGGAACTGACATGTGAAATGTGTCGGGTTGTGTCGTCATCATCACTGATTTGTTTGGAGGAGTTGAGCTTGAACGCTCTTTTCTCCCAATTCTAATAATGACAACATTATTCAAATAAGACTGAAGTGGTCGGGCAGACGTCAGTCTGTTTGCATCTGTAATAACTTTGAATAAGTCATCTTCAGTTAAACGACTCTGAGCATCTTTAATCAAATGCACTGTAATGAACACTGGGCTGCTTTCTAAAAAACCACTTTTACAAAGTCTCTGATGGACGTGGGAGGAGGAGCGAGGATGACATTTATATCAGATGAAGAGTTCTGACTGTGTCACAGCTGCACAGACGTCTCATCGTGTCGGGTATGTTCTGCATATGTTTGGTTTATTTGATAATCTCACACATTCATTGTCTGGTATTCTAATAAACAAAATGATGATAATTGAAGGAAGACAACATTTTTAAAGTTGAACGTTTCAAATATTAAATATGTTTGATAGTTTTGTTTGAATGATTAGATTAGATAGAAATGGAGTGAATGACAGAGACAGCTGCCTCTTTGTTGATGCTGCTTTAAGTGTTATGATTAATAATGAACGAGCAGCTGCAGATGAGATTCATGAGGACGTCTTCACAGTTTTTCAGCTCTCAGTCATGAAGAGGTGTGGACTGATCCTGCTGCTGCTCTCAGGTCTGTGAACTCATCTCAGTCGCCTCATTTACAGTTTGAATAAAACTTTTGATGTCAGAAAATCAAAGAAAGCACAAAGTGAACTGCTCCATAGGGATTATTTTAAAGGTGTCTGTAAACGAGCTTCAAGCAGTCACAGGAACACTCGTACAATCTCCAAAGACCTTTGTCATGTCAACTAAACTTCTAAAGGTTTCTTTGGGTCCAGTTAGAAGTTTGATTGACAGTTTAATAGTCGGCAGTTTGTAACAGTCTGTATAAAGTATAAAAGAGTAAAAACGGAAAGAAAGGAGGGAAGAGTCAGTGCATGAACGTGGCTGTTTGTGTGCACTGCTGAGAAAAACACGTCTTGATTTTATTTTCTGTGTAGAAATCTGACTGAAAGCCTGAAACGCTGCAAACCCGTCAGCTCGCTGAAAAAGATCCTGACTGCTTTTACCACGTCCGTGTGCACGTTAGAGCAGGGCGATATGACCAAAAATATTTATCATGATATTTCATTTTCTTATTGTTGCCTAACATTGTACCGGTATTACCGTGAACGGTATAATATGGCCCAGCCCTAGTGCACGTGTTGTTCAGCTTTGAGCCTCGACCACTAACACGTCGTTTTCCTTCATTGTGCACACTGAAGAGGAAAAATCGTCCAAATACATGTGCAATAAGGCCAGAGTGAAAAACAAACTTAGCACTGTTAAAGCAGCTTTTTAAGCTGATGTGAGAGTTTCGCCCTGGAGCAGGAAACCAGTGTGTAGGTGTCCACAGGCACCATAAAACAGCTTTTAACCAGTACACGAGTTACACATCCTTTGAAGGACACATATATTAACATATATTCACGTCTTTAAAGATGTCAACAAAAAGTTTGCGTTGTGGTAGCATGTAAAGAATTTATTCTCCTGATGACTAAAATAGTCGAGCTGAGGTGAGTCTGTGACCGCGCTGACTGACTCGTGTCCTCTCAGGTTACGTGATGGTCTGCCATCTTCAGTCTGATCAGTTAGTCAGACAGCTCCACCTGGTTGACCTGCAGAAGTCCTGGAACGATGCTCAGCAATACTGCAGAGATGAGTACATTGACCTCGCCATCGTTAACAGCTCAGCTCTCATCCAGGAAGCCCAGAAAAGGGCGGGGAGCACCGAGGCGTGGATTGGACTCTCCAAAGACTGGACCTGGTCTCAAACTGGTCCAGTTCAGTCATCCTGGTTTAACATGTGGTCACCGGGACAGCCAGGGACTGATGAGTGTGTGATAATAACTGGATCTGGATCATGGTCCACTGCACCGTGCTCAAATAAACATTACTTTGTCTGCTATGACGGTGAGTGTTTCAGACTTTGGTACCAGGGTTTGACAAACTGAACATTTTAGCTGCAGGTTTGAATCCGTCTGATCTTTTGTTTCAGCTGCGACTAACAAACACATCCAGGTGAAGAACTCAATGACCCCGTCTGATATCCAGGTGGAGAACTTAATGACCCCGTCTGATATCCAGGTGGAGAACTCAATGACCCCGTCTGATATCCAGGTGGAGAACTCAATGACCCCGTCTGATATCCTGGTGGAGAACTCAATGACCCCGTCTGATATCCTGGTGGAGAACTCAATGACCCCGTCTGATATCCAGGTGGAGAACTCAATGACCCCGTCTGATATCCTGGTGGAGAACTCAATGACCCCGTCTGATATCCTGGTGGAGAACTCAATGACCCCGTCTGATATCCAGGTGGAGAACTCAATGACCCCGTCTGATATCCTGGTGGAGAACTCAATGACCCCGTCTGATATCCTGGTGGAGAACTCAATGACCTGGTCTGATGCTCAGTCTCACTGCAGACAGACGTACACAGACCTGAAAACCATCACCAACACGCAGGACAACAGCCAGGTCGCTTCTATGTTGTCAGATACTGCTGGTGCCTGGATTGGACTGTACAGAAAATACTGGACGTGGTCAAACTCGAGCACAGCCTCCAACCTGCCGTGGGGGCCCGGGCAGCCTGATGACAGCGTAAACTGTGCCACAATAGTCGGATCAACAGGCTCCTTCAACAGTCATAACTGTGATGACCAACGCCCCTTCCTCTGCTCCAGAGGTGAGTCTGTCCTCTGTGTTTCTGCACAGTCTGGTCCTCCTGGGCTCATCCGGACACTCTTGGCACAGCACTGCCGATGCTTTGGGTGGCGCTGTCATTTAGTGTTTGCTCTGTCTGCGGTAGAGTATCACTTCCTGTTCCTGTTTCAACACAGGAACAGGAAGTAGTAGTTGAGTAGCTTATCTGCGTAGCAATTTAATTAAAAACCTTTAGATAACTTCTGTTTTCATAGTATAATCTTCACGTGCACCATGGCTACTTCACCTGTCCCTCCTGCACTTTCTTGCTCATTGTGTCAGATGTTTAGTTACTCCTTTAGCAGTAATGATATCTGTAACAAATGTAGCATATTTGCAGCTCTGGAGGCCAGGATTACTGAATTGGAGACTCGGCTTCGCACCCTTCATTCACCCATAGCTAGCCAGGCCCCTGTAGCTGGTGCAGCCGAAGATAGCGTAGGCCCCGCTAGCTGTTCCCCGGCAGACCCCAAGCAGCTGGGGAAAGAGGGCGGCTGGGTCACGGTGAGGAGGAAGCATAGTCCTAAACAGAAGCCCCAGGTACACCACCAACCCGTTCATGTGTCTAACCGTTTTTCCCCACTCGGCGACACACCCGCCGGGGGTCAAACTCTGGTAATTGGTGATTCTGTTCTCAGACATGTGAAGCTAGAGACACCGGCAGGGGCCAGAGCAGGCGACATTGAAGGAAATTTAAAACTGCTGGCTAAGGGTAAACGTAAATTCAGTAAGATCATAATTCACGTCGGCAGTAATGACACCCGGTTACGCCAATCAGAGGTCACTAAAATCAATATTGAATCGGTGTGCAACTTTGCCAAAACAATGTCGGACTCTGTAGCTTTCTCTGGTCCCCTCCCCAATCAGACCAGGAGTGACATGTTTAGCCGCATGTTCTCCTTAAATTGCTGGCTGTCTGAGTGGTGTCCCAGAAACGATGTGGGCTTCATAGATAATTGGCAAACCTTCTGGAGGAAACCTGGTCTTGTTAGGAGAGACGGCATCCATCCCACTTTGGATGGAGCAGCTCTCATTTCTAGAAATATGGACAAATTTATTAAACCCCCCAAAATATGACTATCCAGAGTTGGGACCAGGAAGCAGAGTTGCAGTCTTACACGCCTCTCTGCAGCTTCTCTCCTCCTGCTACCCCCCCAAAAACCCATCTCCATAGAGACTGTGTCAGCTCCCAAACAGACAAAAAACAAACTAAAACCAGAAACAAACAACTTAAACATAAACAATCACAAAGAAAGAACAATACAGTATCCACATCTGAACCAAAGAGTAAAACAGTGAAATGTGGATTATTAAATATTAGGTCTCTCTCCTCCAAGTCTCTGTTAGTACATGACTTAATAATTGATCAACAAATCGATTTACTCTGCCTTACAGAAACCTGGTTGCAGCAGGATGATTATGTTAGTTTAAATGAATCAACACCCCCGAGTCATTCTAACTACCAGAAACCTCGAAGCACAGGCCGAGGGGGTGGTGTGCTGGGCTGGTTCTAGACAGGCATATATGAGGGGGCAGACAGAAATGTAAAGGGGGCACATGGTGGCAGCTGAGGCGAATGTGGGGTGCTCTGAATAACTGTTTTTGTCATGTAATTGGATTGCACTTTGTCAAACCTCTACCCTAAAACCTGACCAACTTGGGTGTCCCCCCTGAAGGCTCAGCTTCTGCAGGTCTAGATCTTAGTGTCACTGAGGCACACAAACCCCCTGACCACGTTAAGGTGGCAATCACTCAGGAGGAAAACTGAAAAACAAAATAAAAAATAATAAAATAAAATATTGCTCATCAGATTCTACCAACTAAAAACATGACATTTACCTTAATTAGATGCCCTATGTTAAATACATTTGAATCCAACCATAGTACTTCTCACTATTGCCAATATTAACAAAACTAAAAAGGGTAGGCCAAGTTATGAAAAAAGGGCACTTCTCCAACTCTTGAAAAATAGAAATAAAAAATACATTAAAATATCCATCCAGTTCTTTAAAACCAACAACATAAAATCTATCTTAATTTGATTGCCTAAGTAAAGTATCAAATCAATTTTATTTATATAGCACTTTTACATTATACATGCTTCCCTTAGGCAGCATCATTAGAAGACATAGCATACATTTACACTGCTATGCAGATGACACCCAGCTCTATCTGTGCATGAAGCCAGATAACACACACCAATGAGTTACACTGCAGGAATGTCTTAAAGACATAAAGACCTGGATGGCCGCTAACTTTCTGCTTCTTAATTCAGATCAAACTGAGGTTATTGTACTCGGCCCTGAAAAGCTTAGAAATATGGTATCTAAGCAGATTCTTACTCTGGATGGCATTACCTTGGCCTCCAGTAACACTGTGAGGAACCTTGGAGTCATTTTTGACCAGGACATGTCCTTCAATGCACATATTAAACAAATATGTAAGACTGCGTTCTTCCATTTGCGCCCCTCCCTGAGCTCTGAGTTCTGCTGGAGGTTTCTTCCTGTTAAAAGGGAAAAAGTTTTTCCTTCTGACTGTCGCCAAAGTGCTTATTCATAGGGGGTCATTTGATTGCTTGGTTTTTTCTCTATATGTATTACTATAGGGTCTACCGCACAGTATAAAGCGCCTTGAGGCGACTGTTGTTGTGATTTAGTGATGTATAAATAAAATTGAATTGAATTGAATGGCCCTTTTCTTTCTCTGCAGATGTCAAACCTTCAGCCTCGAGGTCAGTGAAGGTTCAGCTGAGGGCGGGATCTGCAGACCTGAACGACCCCACAGTGCAAGAATCCATCCTGCAGCAGGTCAGAGGTCACACGGGCCCCGATACAAGGAACAGACCGCTATAACTACTGTGAAATGATAGAGAGCAGTGAGTCTGTGCAGGTTCAGGGACACGTGACAGCACACAGCTGCAGAGATACGGGGCTCGTTTAATGCAATCCCATCCATTTGTATTATTTAACCTTTTTAACTGGTAACTTGAAGAAGTCACTTAATTTCAGATTACTGTGAGGAGACGACGTGAACCAATGACAGGCAATGAGGCCTAATTCCAGACTTCAGTTTCATCCCCAGCCAGTTCATTTAGTTCATTTCCCCCAGAAACAGCACCAACAACGTTTTCTGCTCACTACAGAAACAACGGCTGATTAATGAGGAGCTTCTGTTAATGTGTGAAAACTGTGTTTCAGGTGAGGGAGAAGCTGGTGGAGCAAGGAGTCACTGAGGAGGTGAAGCTGAGGTGGAGGACGCAGCCTGATGGGAAGGTTTTCCACAGAGAGGAGGAGACAGCCGCTTACAGTGAGAAGGAAGACTGTGGCGGTTTAGTCTGAACGTTATTGGCTGATGTTCCTCAGATGATCTGCTGTGTAATTCAACTTATTTCCATCTCTGTACTCTGACTGCTGGACTGTAACAGCGTAGCTTTGCATGACTGACAGTTGGAAATCATCCTTCTTTATCCTAAGCTCAGATCAGAGTGTCTGATGAGCTGTTTTATGCCTCTTTGTTTCTTCTGATTGGTGAAGCTAAAGTTTGCAGGTGAGCGGGTGGGCGGACCTTCTGTGTCTCAGATATAAATGTTCATGATATCCTGTCTCTACATATGAAAGTTCAAGAGGAGAAAAAGGTGAAACTGAGTGTTCAGAGCAGCCTGATGTCTGAGCTTTTTGACTTCATACTTTATAGTTCAAATGAGCACCCAGCAATATAACAGTAGATATGCCATATATGTCAGTGAATCGCACATTTATGCTCTCTATTATCATATTAAATATACATTTTTCTGTCTCAGAAATGTCTCTGCTGCTGTTTGATTCTGTAAACTACAGTCATGGCTCTGCATCCATCTTCATTGTAGACTCTATTCAATAAAGTCTATTGATATTTTATTGTCCTGTCAGAACTTTCAGTTGCTTCATTTTTATGCTCTTATTTTGAATTTGATGCAGTAACACACATCATAAAGGCTGAGACAACATGAAGTTTAATGCTAAACAATAAGAGTCTCACATACAGTGAAGCTGATTGGCGGGACAGCAGTCACATGACTGGCTATGAAATCCCAGACAGACAATCCAACAGTTTGTGAAACATCTGAATGTAAAATGCTGAAAACTTCTGCTGCTCATCTGTTCACAGAAAAATCTGTGAAAGCGACGAGACGGCTGTGTGACGGTGATTTTCAAAATAAATTCAGATCAAATATTTTCTGTTTTAAAACACAAAGTGTTTCACAGTCTGATAAAACTCCACATTAAGACCAGAGTACCTGTCCACACAGCGGTGCATTCACTGCTGCACACACACGCACACGCACACACACACGCACACACGCACATTAGAGGAACAAAAGCCAAAAACAACAGGAAACAGATTAAAGCTCATCTATAAAATGAGTTGTCAGCAGTCGCTGCCCTGACATGGACGTGGCTGATGTGTTTACAGATGCATGTCTTTATTTTTCCTTTTCATGATGATCATGTGTTTTGAATAATTGTATTGTTTGTTATTTTCTCTTTTACCGTGGGAGGGGCTTTCGTGAGAATGAGATAAAGTAAATGATGGGCTGAGGAAAGCTGTTCCAAAGTTGGGAGCTGTGACTCTGGGTCGGTTTAGTCTGCCCACCAGGAAGTGACTGATCAGCTGATTTTTAATGGCTGATGTTCACAGGTTGATTTGACTCTTTTTTATCTTTAGAAAAATGCTCGTTTTGTTGGACAATAACATTTTTGTTATTCAGAGATGCTAACAGTAGAAAAGGTCTGAGTGGTAATGATCGAGTTTTCCTTCAGGACTTCATCGTTCTTCCTGAAAATGTGTGACTGACCATTTAAAAGTCCAGCCCTTCACCTCCACAGTAACACTCTAAGGAGTTTAAGACCATGGCGCCATCTGCTGGCCAAACCTTCACATTGCACCACGAGAATAGAATAGAATTCAACTTTATTGTCATTGCACACGTCACAAGTACAAGGCAATGAAACGCAGTTTGCATCCATCCAGAAAGTGCTTTAGCCACAATATAGATGTATTACAGAAATGGGTCTGTTACAATGTTCATGGTATGAAGGTATGTCATGAATAAGCTCTAAGTATGTGCAGGCTGTAGTGAGTATACAGGCTATGAACAGGATATCAATATGAACTATGCAAGTTATAAACAGCTGGTTATAACTTGCATGTGGTTTATAGAAGATGGTTGATCACGCACGCACGCACACACACACACACACTAGAGGAACAAAAGCCAAAAACAACAGGAAACAGATTAAAGCTCATCTATAAAATGAGTTTCCAGCAGTCGCTGCCCTGACATGGACATGGCTGATGTGTTTACAGATTCTGCACTGTAAAAAATTGCAGTGAATTTGACATATAAACCATGTAAAATCCCTACAGAAATGTATAGTAAACCCCAAAACACATTTTTTCTGTTTCAATCACAGTGAATTTTTGTAAACTATTAAACAGAATGTTTTTGTTACATTTATGTTACGTGCCTCCAACCGAAGGCGAGCTAGATGCACCTTAAGTCTAGCATGTCCGTTTGACCCACTGAAGTCTGGGGACAGAGGATCGAAACGAGGTAGAGTAGGAGGCACCTTAGGCTCCACCTGGACTTTGGGGGGAGTAGCTATAGCACCAACATCCTCCTTCAGAGGTTCGACACCTTGCTCAGCAGAAAGAACGTTACCATCACATACCTCTGAACCAGTCAAGATTTTCAACTCAACTAAACGTTGTAAGATAATACCCTTAATTTCCTTTTTTGCACTATATTTCTTTACTGGAATATCAAAGTGTGCCGCAATACTCAATAAGTCATCTTTACGACATAACTCAAACTTCTCAGGTCTCGGAGCATGAATGAAATCTTCTAAGTCAAAATCCATACTTAATTACAAGGCAGTAACATTGTACCAAGCACCAGCGTTGTCTATAGCTCTGGAAAATAGATCCCGGACGAGCCCCCACTTGTGTTACGTCTCCTCGAGGGCAGGAGGGGATAACACAACAACTCCGGAAACTCGGTACAGGTGTTATGAAAAAGGTTTAATGGCAGCGCTCTCACAGATTAAATAACCCAGATTCAAACAACAAATGTGGGGGAGAAAGGGACAGTTAGGTTGTGCCAAAAAAAACACCAAAAAGACAAAACCAAAACTTAGCTGATTCTATTATCCTAGAAAAGCAAAAACAAGAGGGAAAGACCCTAAACCTCAACTCGAAACAAGCTCAAAATTACAGATTATTAAGAAAACACACATAAAACCATGCCATCTGCTAATTCAGCCACTGATATGCCAGAGAATGATAGTCGGTCTTATCTCAGAAATATGTGTCTCTTTTACCTTAAACTGCAAGGACAGCTGCTAATTCCTGCCTCTATAATACAGATTACTTGGATTTGAAGGGGAAAAGGTCTTCTGGACTACATGACCACAGTTGGTGTCAGCAAAAGCAAGACGTTCCTTCAGACTGATGCAAGGCTTCAGAGGATACGGGGACGGCAGAGTGGCTGCTCAGATGATGTGAAAGAGGTGGTCCTGCTTCTGCTCAGCTACTTTGAAGAGAAGGAGTCCATGCTTTTCCATGTAGAAGATGCATGTCTGGCAGATGAGGTGCAACTGGAGCAAGTGTCTCTGACACCCACGATTATTGTCTTTGGTAAGTCTGTTTCATAGCTCTCTCTCTCTCTCTTTTTAATTGCACTGTTTATAGAATCTCATGTACTGCAGTGCTTATTAATATAACCTGTTAAATAATTTGTTCTCAGGTCAGTCCTGCTATTCCTTAAGATGATACATGCTGAGTCTTGATCGGAACCTCGTCAGCACAAACATATCCTCATTCATTTCTGCACTGTGCATCGTGTTCGGGAGCTACTACAATTTTAACATCCATTATCTGGCTTCCACTCTGGAGGTTCTTCAAAGGTGAGCAAATATGTCTTTCTTATTTCTCAGACCTGAGAATCTCGCGGTACAACAATTGTGATTGAGACTCTGAGATCTGGAGTCTGGCTCTGACTCTTGGCTGGGTTTGGACCCGGATTAAGACTGTTTTTATAAAATAACAGTCTTTATTTTTCCTTTTCATAATTATCATGTGTTTTGAATAATTGTATTGTTTGTTATTTTCTCTTTTACCGTGGGAGGGGCTTTCATGAGAATGAAATGAATAAATTTTTCTTTTTCTTTTTTTTTGTGAGAATGTCTCATGACAGTGACGTAAGCGAGTGCGACGTTCGTGACAACAGCTGTGTGCAGATCAACAGTGGATCACATATCGATTATGGGAGAGAGTATGAGCGTGCAGCGTTTAAAGCGTGGAAGCACTGACCTTACTTTGAGTTTGATTCCATAAAAAGTGACAAAAACATTAGTGTCCGCTGTGCGTGGGAAGAAAACTTCTTTTTACAGCGAAAAAAACCCCCAAACGTCCGAGCAAGCACCGAGTAGCTACGATGTAATTGTAAATGACCCAGATTATTTGTTTATTTGATATTTTTCAAACAGTTAAATCCCTGAACGAATTATACCTTATAATATAGATTAGACTCTTATTTTGAAATTCGGAACGGGCAACTTCCGGGAAGGAAGATCGTACCGCAACTGCTTGCCGCAGAAAGGATTAATGAGAAGGTTATCGTTTTCCATCCATCTTAAAATTAGCATCTAGCTGGAAGGCGAACAGGTATGTTTGTGTGTTGTACTTGTTGTTTACATTTCGGACAATTTGTAAATGTATTACTTGATTGTTAATAAGTTTATGAGCGATCTAGCAGGCTGATGCTAGCACCTCCTGTGCCTTTTCTGTGAATTGATTAGCATAACAGAAACGTGGTTATATCAAGTGAATGTTTGTTTTATGTTATGGTTACAGCTCTTACGATGTGTCTATGGCAATTTGTGAATAAATGGGTTGGAATACCCCACCATGGTCCATCCGTAATGATCATTGAGTGCATCGTCTGAATAAAGTCCGGCTGGAATGCTACAGTAAGAGCTGATCCCCCGCATCATCCTGCTGCCATCCTGCACCACGGAACCACGAGGACGAGTCACGGAGCTGTGTTGCTATTCGTCTGGGATTGACAAGACATTTCACGGAGCAACTCAGTGCCATTCTATGGGTCTTCTAGACAGAGACTTTATAATCATCATGCAGCTGGCTTAATGGTTTGATGTGACGGTCAGAAAAGGTATGGAACATTTCATTCTAATCGACAAGGAAAGGACATTCATTCTCATCAGTGGTGGTTAAAGGGAGAGAGAAGGTCGTCAACTACTGTGGACATCTGCTGCATTAAGACACAACGGACATGAAGTAATAACAAGTGAAGTAATTTTGTTTATTGGTATTTACCACCACTACTGTATATTTATCATTCTTTCTACTGACCAAAAAGGGGGTGAAAGAGGGGCATTTAGTTCAATTTGTAACTGTACAATAGTAATGGTGTATTGATCTGTGTTTAGCATAAGAGGTTTACTTTACCACATCAGTTTGCAACAGCTAGCAGGTTGCATTTATTATTTTATACATTTCTTCTCAATGTTGTGTTGGTTATCCGCTTCTATTTCAACTTGGTTTAAAGTGCAAAGATTCTCCTCCCTTCTGTTAATGCAGCCTGTAAGTTATAGTAACCACAAGCAGCTCATTAACTAAAGCCTGCAAATTAGATAAGTAAATAACATAAACATTAAGGAAATGGAGACTCCCTCCTCACAAACAGAACTAGAGCATCAGATAGTCGACCTGCAGAATAAAATCAAAGGGCTTAAGGCGTCTCTTGAAGACACATCAGAAACTACGGAAATAGAACTTTTGGAGAAGGAAATTCAACGCAGAGAAGAAACGTTGAACAACTTACAAGGTGAGCTTAAGGAAGGCCTCCGACGTTCCACTCGAACAAAAACCCCAACTCCAAAGGCGCTCGAAATGCAACAGGAGGAAGCAAGAAAAAGGGAAAGAAAGTTCATCTCAACGTACGAAAGATGGAAGATTCGAGCCCGAGAGTCAAGAGAGCAGCTCAAGTCAGACATTAGTAAAGGCGAGCTGGCATCTTTGATGGATGCTTTGGAGAAAGAGAAAGAAACTGTGTTAAACACTTACCTTGAAATACGAAGTCACATTACACCTTCTCCAGAATTAAGACGTCACGTTGACAGTTGTGAGGCAGTTACAGCCGAAATTATGAAAGTTACCTACGAGAGAATGTCAGATCTCGATGGTGATTATGATGCAGAACAAGTACATTGCCGTCTCAGGGAGCTGCTTAAGAACAGCTACGCACGCTCCATCTATGGATCCACTGCATCTAGAGTGACAAAGTCAATCCGTAGTCACAGAGGCACTACTCTAACACTCAAACAGGCGGATGCAGCAGCAGAGCTAGCTGCTAAGGAAGTCGAATTTGAAGGGTTGCTGGAAGAAGAGAGACAAATGGAAAAGATAGAGGAACAGCACAGAAAAATGGAAGTAGAAAAGCGCAGACTTGAACGCCTTCAAGCAGAAAGGAATCTGAGGGCTGCTCGGGCCAAACTGCAAGTCTACAGCCAGGTAGCCTCGCAGGAAGGCAGTCCCCATTCCTCTAATAGTTCAGTGGGAAATCATCATGTTCCCCCTGCTATCAACCCTCCAACTCCCACCGTCACAGCATCGCCACCCGACCTAAACGTGTCATCCCTTGCCCAAGCCCTACAAGACAGTATGGCTCTAAATAGACTTCCAGTTCCAGAGCCGTCTGTATTTAGTGGGAACCCCATTCAGTTCATTGAGTGGAAAACTTCATTCATGTCACTTATTGACAAAAAGGCCATCTCCCCAGCAGACAAACTTTATTACTTGAGGAAGTATGTAGGCGGCCCAGCTCGTAAAACATTAGAAGGAACTTTCTATAGGAATGACAGCGACGCTTATAAGGATGCGTGGAACAAACTGGATAACAGATATGGCCAAACCTTTATTATACAGAAAGCCTTCAGAGATAAGCTCACAGATTGGCCAAAGATCCAACCAAGAGATGCAGAAGGATTAAGAGACTTCTCAGATTTCTTAAACGCTTGCCAAGATGCAATGACACATGTGAAGAGCCTCGAAATACTGAACGACTGTGAAGAGAATAAGAAGCTAATCCTTAAACTACCAGAGTGGATAGCATCTCACTGGAACAGGAAGGTTACTGAAGCCTTAAAGGGCAATAAGGAATTCCCCAGTTTTAAGGACTTCGCCGCATTTATGGCGACAGAGGCAGAGATTGCTTGCAATCCAATCACCTCAGCTTATGCCCTCCGCGGCTCTGAGTCGAGCACAGCAAAACAAGGCAGCAGAGACCCTAAGAGGAACAAGGCAAGGGTTCTAAACACACAGACTGAGGCTGACACCGAGAGGCTCAAGCCAGTTAAAGGAAAGGAAAGGTCTCCTTGTGCCTTCTGTCAAAATAATCAACACAGACTACATGGATGTCCCAAGTTTATTGCTAAAACTCTGGAGGAGCGTCGAGATTTTGTCAGAGAACATAAGCTCTGCTATGGCTGCACCAAACCTGGACATAGTGCAAAAGACTGTCGACATCGACACTCATGCAACACGTGCAAGGGTAAACATCCCACTTGTTTACACGATGACAACTATTTAAAGAAGGAAAGAGTTCTGCCACAGGAAACCACTATCCTGAGCAATGCCGGCCAAACGGAGGCTGCTGCAACTTCAATGTCAGTGATTACTGGACAGCCAACTAACACATCAATGATTGTGCCTGTGTGGGTGTCAAAAAAGGATACAGGAACTGAGAAACTGGTTTACGCCTTGCTGGACACGCAAAGCGACACGACGTTTGTTGACCAGGAACTGAGTGATGTATTAAAGGCAGATTCCTGTCCAGTTAAGCTGAAGTTAACTACTATGATTGGACGCGACGTGATCGTAAAGAGCCAAAGAGTCTCAGGGCTTTGTGTTCGGGGTTATCGCTCTTCCCTCCTCATCGACCTTCCTCCTGCTTATACCAAGGATTGCATACCAGTAAACAGAGCCCATATCCCAACATGCGAGACAGCTAAAAGGTGGAATCATCTCTCCAAGGTCATAGAAGAGATTCCACCTCTACAGGACTGTGAGGTTGGTTTATTGATAGGCTATAACTGCGCACGAGCAATGGCACCAAGAGACGTCATAACGGGAGGAGACGATGAGCCTTATGCAATTCGTACCGACTTAGGATGGAGCATAGTTGGTGGTACGTCGACATGCCCCGACACCTCAAGTACGGCGGGACAGTGCTTCCGAGTTGCAGTCAGGGAGCTCCCACCAGTCACTCCGGCAGATGCCATTCGCATTCTAGAGTCTGACTTTA
The DNA here is from genome assembly GCF_057381845.1 of Rhamphochromis longiceps. Classification (NCBI taxonomy): domain Eukaryota; kingdom Metazoa; phylum Chordata; class Actinopteri; order Cichliformes; family Cichlidae; genus Rhamphochromis; species Rhamphochromis longiceps. Next base: position 38,201,066 of record NC_140567.1, read on the forward strand.
AGGATGCTAAGGAAGACGGCAAACCAGTGTCTCAGGAGGACATCCTGTTCCTGGACAAACTCAAGAACCACATCGAAAAGAACAGTCTAGGTCACTACGAGATGCCGTTGCCCTTTAAGGAGAGACCTACCTTACCTGACAACAAACAGCTTGCAGTCATACGTCTGAGCCATCTAAAGAGGAAGCTGTTAAAGGATGAAGGGTACAAAGAACAGTATATCAAGTTCATGGAGGAGGTCATAGAAAGGGGTGATGCAGAGGAAGTCCACGATGATGGGAAAGAGGGCGAAAAATGGTACATACCTCATCACGGTGTATTCCACGACAAGAAGCCAGGCAAACTGCGCGTGGTGTTCGACTGCTCTGCCAAGTACAAGGGAACCAGTTTGAATGATCATCTGCTCACTGGTCCTGACCTGATGAACAATCTCAACGGTGTACTTCTTCGCTTCTGGTTGCACTCCACTGCATTGATGTGTGACATAGAGAAAATGTTTCACCAATTTCATGTGAAGAAGTCAGACCAGGATTACCTGCGCTTCCTTTGGTGGAAGAAAGGAGATCTCGGTGCACAGCCCTAAGAATACCTTATGAGGGTGCATATCTTTGGCGCAGCCTCATCGCCTGGCTGTGCGAACTACGGATTGAAGCATTTGGCTACAGAAAATAAAGACCGATACCCATTAGGCTCTCAGTTCATTCTGAGAAATTTCTATGTCGACGATGGAGTCACAAGTACAGACAGCTCAGAGAAGGCTATCAAGTTAGCAGAAGAAGCCAGAAAACTTTGTGCCCTGGGTGGTCTTAGGCTCCACAAGTTTGTGTCCAATGACAAAGCTGTCCTGGTAAGCATACCAGCAACTGAACGTGCATCAGACATTAAAGACCTCAACCTTGCCTTTGATAACTTACCTTCAGAGAGAGCGTTGGGTATCCAATGGCACGTCGAATCAGACTGCCTGAAGATCAGCACCAACCTTAAGGAACAGCCTGCAACACGTCGAGGCATATTGTCCATTGTTGCATCCCTGTACGATCCCTTGGGTCTCATAGCCCCCTTTTTGCTCATTGGAAAGGAAGTGCTGCAGCAGATGTGCTGCCATGGAACAGGTTGGGACGACCCTCTAACCAACGAACTTCGTCCACGGTGGGAGAAATGGAAAAACGACCTCAACAACTTGGAGAGGATAAATATACCCCGAAGTTATGCCCCGGCAGATTTCGGAAGGGTTATTAAACGTGAGTTACATCACTTCTCCGACGCAAGCACTACTGGCTATGGACAGTGTTCATATCTGAGGCTTAGCAATGAAGAAGGAGACATCCACTGTGCTTTAGTCATGGCCAAATCTCGCGTCGCCCCAACAAAGGTCACCACGATCCCAAGATTAGAGTTGACGGCTGCAGTCATCTCTGTGAAAACCAGCAATGTTTTGAAGGAAGAACTTGGATATGCGGACATTGAAGAGCATTTTTGGACCGATTCCAAGTTTGTACTAGGGTACATCAATAATGAGGCTCGACGTTTTCATACATTCGTAGCCAACCGTATCCAGAAGATACATCTCTACACGAATCAAAGGCAATGGAGATACGTCCCTACTGACCAGAATCCTGCGGATCGTGCTTCTAGAGGTTGTTTTGTCCATGAGCTAATATCATCGGACTGGTTTACCGGCCCTGCATTTCTATGGGAAAACGGAGTTGACCTCTCAGAAGAGGTGGCTCCGGAACTGTCAGTCGGAGATCCAGAAGTTAAGGAAACACGGACTCTAAACACGGAAACTGTAGAACAAGATTCTCTTACTTATCGGCTGGCAAAGTTCTCATCCTGGACTCGCGCCATCTGTGCAGTGGCTCGCATTCTTCGAAGGATCAACAAGGATAAGTCAATCGGCCTCTCTACAGTGCAGGAAAGAGAAGAAGCCGAGCGCCTCATCATCAAAGATCTGCAGAGACAAACATATTCGGAGGAAGTGCGGCTACTGAAGAAAGGTTGTCAGCTGCCACCTCATAACAAGCTACATCACCTCAACCCCTTCTTGGACAACAATGGTGTGATTAAGGTGGGAGGTCGACTCCGTGATTCAAACCTTCCTCTCTCAGTTAAACACCCTACCATCATTCCAAAGGAACATCATGTTACAAGGATGATCATAGCATACTGTCATGAAGAAGTCAAACATCAAGGCAAGGGGATGACTCTCAGTGCAATTAGGACAAGAGGTTACTGGATACCAGGAATTGGCAGGACGGTTGCATCCTATCTTCGCCGATGTGTAGTTTGTCGGAAGCTTCGGAGACGGACAGAAGAACAGAAAATGGCCGATCTCCCTCCAGAGCGAGTAAATCCATCTCCACCCTTTACCTACTGTGGAATGGATTGCTTTGGACCCTTCTATAGCAAGCAAGGACGTAGTGTGCGAAAACGATATGGTCTCCTTTTCACCTGCTTCTCCTCCAGAGCCATCCATATTGAAATGCTGGAGGATCTATCTACAGACTCATTCATAATTGGACTGCGCTGCTTCATTGCTATACGTGGAGCCGTACGCCAGATCAAATCTGACCAAGGCAGTAACTTCCTAGGAGCCAAGAATGAACTGCAGGAAGCCCTCACGGAATTAGATGGTGATAAACTGACGAACTTCCTTTCTAAGAAGCAGTGTGACTTCATCCTAAATGCTCCTGGATTAAGTCATGTTGGTGGAGTGTGGGAGCGTCAAATTAGAACAGTCAGGAGTGTTCTCAACGCGACCCTTGGACTCTCACCTGGAAACCTACCTGATGCTTCCCTCCGAGCATTCTTCTATGAAGCAATGACGATAGTTAATAGTCGTCCTCTCACTATTGAAAACCTACATGATCCCAACAGTCTTGAGCCTCTGACACCAAACCACTTACTTACCCTGAAGTCTACCATGGCCCTTCCTCCCCCCGGCAAGTTCATAAGGGAAGATATGTATGCGAGAAAGAGATGGCGCCACGTACAATATTTGGCCGAGCAGTTCTGGAGCCGTTGGCAAAAAGAGTACTTAGCCAACATTGCCTTTAGACAACGCTGGCACACCCCAAAGAGAAACCTGCAGATCGGGGATATAGTCATAATGAAGGATGAAGACTTGCCCAGAAATGAATGGAGGTTGGGAAGAGTCGTAGAGACTACAATGGACAGAGATGGACTGGTTAGGAGAGTGAAGCTCTGTCTAGGTGACAGGAAACTTGGCAAAAATGTTGAACGTCTTACTAAGCGGTCAGTGCTCGAACGGCCAGTTCAAAAACTAGTCTTATTGTTGGAAGGTGACTAGTCCATTCCTTGCATACTATGCTTCTGTTGTTTGGTCATTATTTGTATTATGAAATCATTGTGTTCTTTCTTCCTATGTTTATGGAGTTATGTTTTTGAACACTAATGATTTGGTGGGAGTGTAAATGACCCAGATTATTTGTTTATTTGATATTTTTCAAACAGTTAAATCCCTGAACGAATTATACCTTATAATATAGATTAGACTCTTATTTTGAAATTCGGAACGGGCAACTTCCGGGAAGGAAGATCGTACCGCAACTGCTTGACGCAGAAAGGATTAATGAGAAGGTTATCGTTTTCCATCCATCTTAAAATTAGCATCTAGCTGGAAGGCGAACAGGTATGTTTGTGTGTTGTACTTGTTGTTTACATTTCGGACAATTTGTAAATGTATTACTTGATTGTTAATAAGTTTATGAGCGATCTAGCAGGCTGATGCTAGCACCTCCTGTGCCTTTTCTGTGAATTGATTAGCATAACAGAAACGTGGTTATATCAAGTGAATGTTTATTTGTTTTATGTTATGATTACAGCTCTTACGATGTGTCTATGGCAATTTGTGAATAAATGGGTTGGAATACCCCACCATGGTCCATCCGTAATGATCATTGAGTGCATCGTCTGAATAAAGTCCGGCTGGAATGCTACAGTAATAGGAAACTCAGAGAAACTCGCGGATTCTTCAACTGACATGACTGCTGCAACTCACCTGCACCAGGGCAAACCTCCGCCTGCCCCACTCCTGCTAAACAGGTGAAAATAGATCAACAGGACCGCTGAGTCTATTTGAAAGACTGAGTGTAAACACAAAAAAATATTTTATTTTATGTGCAGAAAATAGGTTTAAATGTTAAACAAATTTCTTCCAGTCAGAGAATGTTGTATATAATTTAATGTTTGCTTGATGCATAAAGTTAGATGAGTAATAAATAAATAAAACTAGTTTTAAAAACCATTTGATCACATTTTGTATGATGGATTATGCAGAAAAAGTAGAATTGGGCTGAAAGATCTATCGCTTTATCACCTCTTCAGGTTGTAACTAAAAAACTAATTACTTTTGAAAATAAGTATCAGTAAAGTAACAGGATTACTTTTGGGGGGAAGTAATCAGTAATTAGTTACTGATTGCATGGCGCCATCTGCTGGCCAAACCTTCACATTGCACTACAAGAATAAAGACTATGTAGTGTGCATCCTGGTAACTGTGGCTTGTTTACAGACTCTAATATACTGTGTGGAAATGTACAGATTGTTTGTTTGTTGCATTCAGTAAGACCTGAAATTAGAGACTGCACTTCTATACAGTCAGATTTCTTCCAACCAGACCAGCTGCCCCCTGCTGGCCTGTAGAAAGAATGCAGATTCAAAGCTTCACGTTCAGATGCGCCAACGTCCATCCTTTTTTTACAGCCTATTTGTGACTTGGCCGCCATAGCAGTGGGTATCAGTGTGTTTACAGTTTTGTTTACATGTGAACAAAAAGAAGAACAGGACTGTAACTACATGCAACCAAAGACGTGATTGGTCAATGCATGTGGACTACAAATAAATATGTATATAAATGAATAAAAGCATCTTTCACCATTTTTGTTCATTTAGCCAATTTTTTGCAATAAGTCATCCTCGGCTCGCTGTGTCCACAGAGGACGTGTCCACCTATAAAAGTGTGAGGGCTCAGCAAACTCCAACCCCTCCACCACTGAGGATGTAGGCCCATCCTTCCTGTCCACTCAGTGAGCCGATACACACCAACGTTGATTTTCTCACAAATAATTATTCTTATAAAAATTTAGTCGGCACACCGCAGTAGGATGTTATACTAAAAGCAGTCACAGGTTTATTAACATTGAGATGATCAGATGGTTTACAGTCAATAAAAACATGTTAGTAATATTCAGAGTGAATATAAATGATGTTAAAAACAAAACATCACAGTTTCAGCTAAGAGATGAAGTCTAAATGAGAAGTAATTTATAAGATTGTGTTAACTCCAGGATTACATTAAAAAAGACATTGATTAGCTAAAAACATCCTTGTTCCATGTTTTTGTTAGAGTGCAGTCATGTCGGTGACCTTTCCCTCTGCTCGACTTCACCTACGGAGGACCAAAGCTGACTTCATGAAAATAAAGTAATACAGCTGATAAAAACGACTCATATAAAACACTTTGAAATACAAACGAAAAAATACACAATTTAATTCCTTTTAAATACTTTTTCATGGTCTGTGTTCATCATTTTAAATTCATGTATTAACTTTAGAGAACCTTGAAAATATTATTTCAGTATTTTATGATTTGAGATCAGTTTGAATGAGTCAGACTTCAACTTCCATACAAGAAGTGACTATAATTCTCCTTTTATCCATTTTCCCTATTTCATGTTGTGTTATTTTAGTATTATTATTGATAAATAAATTTACTATTTGAGTATTTTGTGGACATATTATTACTCATTTGTTACTTTTCAGTGTTACATATATTTTGCGATGTATTTGGTCAAGAACGTCTTAGCTCTGTAAATCGTTTTCATTTATGAAAGTTTAAATTATATTTATTTCTAAACACATGTTGTCATTTACAAATGTGTTTATTCATTTGGCCTGTTTGTTTTTCAACAAGTCACCTTTGGTCCTCCGTATATTCGGTGGGTTTGAAACAGACTGCAGGTTATAACTCGTCTTTAATGCAAACAAAGTTTGAATATCACCAATAAAACTCTTCTTCTTTTGTGTCTTCATGTCCCACTGTTACCCTGCAGCGCCCCCCTGTGGTCTGCACAGAGAAACCCGGCAGGTGTGGTGTTTCTGGGCTCAGGTGTGGTGGCGTTTTGGCTTCAGAGCTCACTGCAGCAGGCAGGTGCACTTGGTGCCTTTCTCTTTGTGCATGGTGCCGAACAGCTGAAGGGCCTGGTTGTTGATCAGCTTCCAGAAGTTGTCGAAGGAGATGTTCTGGCCGCTCTGCACACCCATCTGCTCCAGGACCTTACCCAGGCCTTCTTCATTCTCCACCGTCTGCAGGCAGGAAACAGCAAGTCAGTCAGCACTGCTGGAAACACTTAGTGGAAACTCAGGGGAGCGTGATCTCAGGCACAAAGCACTCCACCAACTCTGGTCCAGAATAACAGAGAGGAGGATGTGACCTGCTTCATTACTGTTAGCATGAAAGAGTTTTATTTCATATTTTTTTTTTGCTTCTCTTGTATGCTTAAGCATCCATCCATCCTCTTCCCATTATCCTTTTCAGGGTTGTGGGGGGGCTGGAGCCTATCCCAGCTGTAATGTTAATTCAATATTTTTAACATAATACTGACTCTAATCACTTTTTCCTTTCTTTTCATGCAAAGTGTGTTTTAAGCTTGTTTTAAGACTTTAAAAACAACGTTGAGCTGTCAGTGCACAAAGACTCGATTAGTCTGATTGTTACCTAACGTGGGACGTTCTGCTGACTGATGGCAGTTCGCTGAAGAGAAGCCCATAATTAAATCACCTCTGCGGCGCCCTCTGCTGTGCAGATGACTGCATTTACAGTTGGTGTCCAGGTGATGCAACAAAAAGCAGAATTCTTTACGACAACTTTCAGAAATATCATCAAACTTTAAGCTAAAGGAATCAGTTGCTTTGTCATTTCCAGAGATGGGCAGTAATGCGTTACTGTAATTCGATTGCTTTTTTCAAGTAACGAGTAAAGTAAGGGATTACTATTGCAAAAACTGTAATTAGATTACCGTTACTTTCCCGTCGGAACACTGCGTTACTAAAACCGTGATTTTTTTTTTTTTTTTTTTTGCGAGAATGTCTCACGACAGTGACGTAAGCGAGTGCGACGTTCGTGACAACAGCTGTGTGCAGATCAACAATGGATCACATATCGAGTGCAGAGAGAGTATGAGCGTGCAGCGTTTAAAGCGTGGAAGTACTGACCTTACTTTGAGTTTGATTCCATAAAAAGTGACAAAAACATTAGTGTCCGCTGTGCGTGGGAAGAAAACTTCTTTTTACAGCGAAAAAACCCCTAAACTTCCAACAAGCACCGAGTAGCTACGACGTAATGGGAAACTCACAGAGAAACTCGCGGATTCTTCCACTGACCGCGGCACACCTGCACCAGGGTAAACCTCCGCCTACCCCACTCCTGCTTTACAGGTGAAAATAGAGCAACAGGACCGCTGAGTCTTTGACTTTATTTATTTTCTGCTGTGTTTCACTTGCATCTATTTGAAAGACTGAGTGTAAACACACAAAATATTTTATTTTATGAGCTGGAATGTGCAGAAAATAGGTTTAAATGTTAAACTAATTTATTCAAGTCAGAGAATGTTGCAGATAATTAAATGTTTGCTTGATGCATAAAATTAAAAGATTAAAACTAATAAAACAAGTTTTAAAAAGAGACTTTTCCATCTGATTACATTTTGTATGATGGATTATGTAGAAAAAGTAGAATTGGGCTGAAAGATCTATCACTTTATCACCTATTCAGGTTGTAAATCGTGTTTTTAAAAAGTAACTAAGAAATTACTTTTGAAAATAACTAATCAGTAAAGTAATGGGATTACTTTTGGGGGGAAGTAATTAGTAACTGATTACTTTTTACAAGTAACTTGACCAACGCTGGTCATTTCTAATAAAAGCATGTTGGAGGATCAGTGTGAAATCTAGTTCGGTTGTAGACATGAAGGATTTTTTATTTTAGGAATGATTTGATTGGGAGTATAAAAACAAAGTCTGTTTCTCAGTTGAAGCCCTCAGCGTGGACTGGGATGGATAAATAAGTGACAGAAAAATCTGAGTTTTGCTGACTTTGTTCCAAATAAGGTTTTAAACCCAAAGCACAACAAAAACACTTCAACTTCTACCATCTGTGCAGATTTCCCTTCAGGACTTTCTGAGGACTGTCTCCGTCATAACGTCTCTGATCTGCAGTGAGCATTCCCGAACACGTCAGACGTCACCGAGGACGCATATTATTCCAGCCCCCGCGCTTAATTAACGAGGAACAGACGCATGTTCTCCTGCAGTCTGCTTACTTGGTTAAACAGCCTTTGTTTGGAGACCGAGTTAAATGATTTGTGATTGGAAGACGAGCTGTGATGTCATCAGTACCTTGGCAATTGCCGGCATCTGACTGGAGATCATGGACTGGAACTGGGTGGTGTTCATGGTCGGTCCGTTGTCTGCAGCTTTGTGAAACTCGGTGACCAACGTGTTGAGGGCCAACTCCAGCTCTGAGTACTGAAACAGGAGCAAAACAGCTGCTGTTAGCAATACTGTTATTAATCATCAGGAATCAATAATCAGTGAGAGACTGACAAAAGCTCTTGACCAACAATTTTTAATTAACCGTTCTTTCTTTCTTAATAAAAAGGCAAAGATTACGTCTGAACCAGAGTCACATTGTTTCATATTCCTGGAAACTTTGTTCCCAAACGTAAAAATCAGTGAGAGCTGCTGATCGCTGATTTTAATCATCGTGAAAAATGTCAGGATATCAAGACAACATCTTGAAATCTGTTCCTGAGAGAAAATTGAGTGAAGACGAATACCGATGATAAACGTGTGTTTGACCATCTCATGTCAAACATGAACACTTTTACACTTTATTGAATGTAACAACAACCAAACTGCATGAAACCATCTTTGTAATAATAAAGAAGCCTCTCATGTCTGTCTGCTCTGTGTTGGTCCAGTGTTTGTGATCCTGATGATTTGAACTTTACTTATTGATGAGATAGCCTTTATTTGTCAGTTGCAGGTCTTTTGCCCACAACCGAGATGACAGACCTTGCCGACCGTACATATAATACAGAAACATCACATTGGGGAGACAGGTCAGGCCAGGTAGCGAGGAAAAAAACATCAAAATGTGTAACACAGAAGGATAATACAGGAATGCACAGATATCAACACACCACAGCACAATAAACACAGACAGCAACATGGGGAAGAGTTCCAGTGTGTACATCTGATCTGGGACCGCTACAATCTTCGACTGCGCCTCCAGCTGACCCGATGTCCACATCAGAGGGGAGGTAAGCGTTGGAGGTGGCGTTGGATCCGGGGTAGGGAGGGTGATGCGTCGGTGAGTGCTTATCAGTATATGTATGTGTGTGCGTGTCCAGAGTTCAGCTGAGACAGTGTCCTTCGTCCTGCCAGGCTAAGTAAACAGTCTTCCAGCCAACCCAGGTGGCCTTGCATGGAATGGGAAGGGAAGGAACAGACTCAACACAGTCGTCATCAGGGAGTTGTTGTTCGGCTCCGGCCTTGCAGCTGGTGCCAAAGGGGTATCCGCATGAAGTGATGGTATTTTTTACTTTAGTGCGAACAGCTCATATGAATTTCAAAGCAGTTCTACAGTCCAACACCGGTCTCTCAATCTCCCGTTGGAGAGCCGCGAGCTTCGCCATACTTGCGTTCTGTGATGTTGTCATTTCTTGTGCTCAAGGAGCCGATTCTGAGAACTCACGGCAGTGTGCCTCCCCGAGATGTCATCCAATTTGTGCCCAGAGATGTTATTCCGAGCGAGCCCTTCCGAGATGTATCCAGTCTGCAGTCAGAGATCTTATTCTGAGTGTTCACAGCAGCCATAGCCTCTCCAAGATCTTATCCGTGCTGACTCAATGAGCCCATTTTGAGAAACTCACGCCTCTCCCATCGCTTCAATCCCAGCGGGCAGCCTTGTGGGGGTTTGAACAGCTGGTTCCACTTTCTTAATTCTTCGATAAGTCAGGGCCAAGCCAGCTCCGATCAGCCAGAACCCCGTTACCATGGTTCAGAATAGGTCGATATCTTCAGCACTCAGGCTCACCCGAGCCCAAACTTCTCGTTGAGGAAGGGGTGTCAGTTGCATTTAGGGACCAGTTGATCAAATCCATAATTCCTCTTTATGTTTTAGAAACAGACTGTGAGAGAGTGTTCCAGGGAAAAGGAATACAAAAAACACGAGACTAGACAAGGACATAAGCAGGGAAGATGAGGGAGAGGAGAAAAAGTGCGTCCGCCTCCTCCGAGAGCCAAAGAAGAAAGTCAGCAGCAGATACGAACATTTCCACACACAGTTCATCCTGCTGTAATTTTACAGGTGGGCTTCATCCCCGATGTTAGCGACAGCTTACAGATATAAAACAGATAAAGAACAATTGCTCTACCGCTCCACTCTGACGCCCTTCACCTGTCCTTCCTCTTCACCTGGATCTCATCCCTCAGTTGTCTGTGCATATATAACTGTGACGTTTCCTTAAACGTGTTGATTGGGACTTTGGGTCGCTGGTCTGTTAAATAAACTGGTTTCCTGTTCCCTCCATGACACATTCTGTTTCACCAAGCCTTTATCCAGCGCACATCAAACATGGCAGGTATGTTTCTGGGCACTCAGGGGTTTTCCTGCTTTAGGTTTTAAGTTTGCATCTGTTAGCAGTGCCTGCTCCACTCAGTGTGCGGGGAAGGGCTCTTTGTGATGACCTCCACTGACTTCTTACGCCCACAACCCCCACACTGACCCAAACTCTGACTTTAACCCTAAAACTGAGGCTTAACAGCCAGAATCTGTCCTGATACTCACCCTCTGTGACTGCAGCATCTGATGCATTTAAGGAACGTGTGTAAATTACAGCTACAAGTACACTAGTACTGTCAAATGGACTAAAACATGCAGGAGATTAGAAAGATATCTCTTTTCCTGGGTAACTACAGGGTGCAGCTAAATGACACACAAAGCTGGAATCTGAAGAATTTCTAGCATCACAGATCAGCGTCTCCAATCTGAGCGGGATGATGTTTCGTGTGATAAATCCAGCAGTGCTAAAGAACAGAGGCAGCGAGGTCTCTGCACACGTTTAAAGAAACAGGACGACCCAGCCACAGCGTGTTTCCTCACAAGCACCGGGGTTTTATTCCACCCTCTCTGTACAGACTCATTGTGTCAACACTGGATCTCTGCTGTTACTCATATGCGCCTCACCCCGTCACTAACAGGACGAGGATCTGTCAGCCAATCACAATCTGGACTGATAAGGTGCTCGATTTGATTTGAAATGTCCAATGTTCATATTGCAGTTGTTATGAAGCATTAATCATTTACTCCTGAGTGAGAGATCAGTCGTTACTCTTTAGTGGACAAAAATAAACCCATAAACTGACACAAGCTTCGATTTCTGCACCAAATCTTTTGATTTACGCTCTTCAGTAACAATATTAAGTTTCACACTGGGACAAATCATCCTGGATTTTATTTGTTCGCTACACAAAAATATTAACATCAGAAGTTTCCTCCGAGCTCGAAACTGATTAAGATTGGGCAGGATCACAAAAATAAGGGCAGTAATCTTTAAATTCTAATGAAACATAATGAGGTTCCTGCAGTGTGCGGGGCTGGGTTTGAGCTGTTTGGCTTTGCTTTGCCTCGGCCGAAGCAGAAAGTGTTAAACAGCTGAATGAGATCAGACCGAGCGGCCCTCTGAGGGCTCAGCTGCTGTTGTGAAAGAGGGCGGCGGCTGCAGAAGTCTGCCTGATCCCAAACCAGAAAAACTATTTCTCCTGCTTTAACAGGCGAATTAAAGAGAAAAGATGACTGAACACGAGCCGAGACTCAGAACGTGTCAACCAGCTTTTATGTGTTTTTACTCAGAGGGTCCAAACTGCTTCAGCTCAGTCCAGAGATCCTCTGAAAACCCACTTCATGCGATTGTCCAGCCTCCTTCACCCAGTTCATGTGAGCTGCTTGTGCATGGTGGGTGTAGCTGAAGCAGACGAGCACTTAAAGGGTCTGCTGTCGGCTCCACCTGTATTTTTGCATTCTCAGTCAGTTTAACCTGAGCTCAAATCTGCATCAGCGTTTGGTCCAAAGTAGAAGCTGAATGCAACACTGCCTCCCAGAGGCCAAATGCACCAACTACAGCTTTATTCAAGCGGATTTACAGCTTGTAATGGATTTCCTTACATCCATTTTATTTTGCAGGAACTGCTGTATACTGTGTGCAGAAAAACAGTAGACATAAAACTAACTGTACAAATGATATCAGCTTGAAAACGAATAACGCCAACGCAGTGTGGGAAAGCCCCACTCTTAGGGCATAACGCCACTGCAGACGGGGCATGGATGAGCAAAGTCAAATCCAGGCCAAAGCCCGGCTGCAGCACCAGAGGTCAGAGCAAAAGTACCAAAGCTCTGCTGGCTCCAAAGAAGAGTCAGTCAAGGTTAAACTTTAGAGCTGAAACAAAACAGTTTTAGTCTCTGTAGCTGATTTCCTCCATCACAGATGAATAAAAAGAAATAACTTATTTATTGGGTGAATTGACTTGTTGAGGCTCTAAGTTAGGGGCGTGGCTTCTTTGGCTGACAGGAGTCCACACAGCCGTCTGTTCGGCTTCACTGGACCTGTGGGCCGTGTTTTGGAGCATCTCTAATGTGGTTATCTGACCAACAACATGGCTGCTGTGTGGTTAGGTGTAACAACAGACTGAAGTCTGAGCTCCATTCTGATGAATGAAATTTCAGCAGCCAGTCAGCACGTACCTGTGCTCATGTTTTGCACCTGTACAGTTTATGAAAGCAGCTGCTGAACCAAGCTCGCTACATTTAGCTGATAACTCAGCGCTCTATGGTCAGGTCTGTCCCCAGAACCCCAAAGGCAAACATCACGTACTCAACAGGAAGAGCCAAAAGCCCAATGCCATCTTTTATGTACAGTCTGTTTAAAACTAAACCAAATGGGGAAGGTTTGCTGATACCATCAACCCACATTTATTTTATTCAAATTGAGCCAGGAAAGAAAAGTTTGACTAGAATTTCAGAGCTTCGGCTTCCAGTAACTGCTGTCCTTTATCTGCATGCAGCAGCTGCTTTCATTTTCAGGTCGCCGGCCTCATTATTTCACGTTTCACTGCGCTGCTTTCATTAAAGCGCCTTTAAGCTTATTTATAGAAAATAATCAGTCACACTGATGGAACATTACTTAGCCTTTAAGGTATTATAGTTCTAACCTGGGCTATTCTCATAAATATTACTTTTACTGTATTACTTTCAGAGAAATAAACTCTACGGAGACGCAAACACCGGACAGAGGAGAGAATCTGCACCTCTCGCACCTGGAAGTAAATCAGTGTTCCCGTTTGATTCGACCCGTTTCCTTCATCTCTGTCTCACACATCCTCATAAACTTGATCATTTCTCTCTCCAGCAGCTTCATCGCGCAGCTCTGGGCGCCCGATCACACCCAGCAGTCCTGCGCTCCGCCCGCCGAGCCCGTCTCAGCCGATCGCTCTGATCGACCAGCCGGGGAGTTCGATTATCTTACCTGAGTCTCCATCTCAGAAGTTCGGTCCCAAAAAACGAGTAAAAAACAACAAGAACAACTAATAACTGAAAAACCACCGAAACCGAGGAGCACCGAGCGGAGAGTGCCGGAGGATTTACACGTTTCCTGCTGAGAGTCACACAAAGTCCTCCCACTCACCACACACACAGTGATACACGCGCGAATACACACCCACTGAACACACACACGGACGTGTGAGCCTCCGCTGCTTTCAGACCCTCTAAACTTTGTGTAACCTCTTTGTTTGTCAGCGCTGAGCTCTTATCAGCCCCACCCACACGCGCGCGCACACACACAGAGGGACGTGACCAGTCCAAACTGACAACTAACAGCAGCGTAAGATGAGCTTTCTGGAACAGCCTGTTCAGGTTTGTTCTCAAATTCTTATAATTGTTAATCAGTGGAGACGCGTCACAGGTCCGTCACAGGGAACTGGACCACACCAGCCGGGTGTGTCTCCGAGGGCCTGAATAAGTCATTCTTACGTTTAGAGTAAAAGCAGATCTCTGGCGGTGTTTCTGTTGGGACAGGAGAGACAAACAAGCGGCTCGGGGTCCAGATCCAGCCCGCCAAAGCGTCCGGTCCGCCCCTGGACGTTTTGCAAAGTGTGGAAGTTGCAGTGACGTCAGCGACGTTGTTTGTGTGCATAAATTGGCCAAATGACTGTGAATGCTACACGTGAGACAAGATGCTGATTGGACCAGCCAAACATAACTTTTATGCGTTTCCACTGTGACGTGTTTGTGAGATTCCACTCATGAGATTTCTCAGCTGTTTTTACAAAGATGACACATTAAATGATCAAAACTATTTGACAAAATACTTTCGGTTACCTGTGCTCAGGTGAACATCTTCAGATTGTTTAGCTACAGATAAGAGAACATGGAGGGTGGGTCTTATTTCCAGTTTTAAACGTGGTCCGTGAACTCGACTGAATCCTGTTAGAGGTGACAAATTAAAGGAAAAACTAACAAAGTTTGTTAATGTCACATATGGACCGCCTTAACACCGATTCTCCAAGTCTCTGAGAGTGGGTGGATGAACACCTTTCTTCCAAAAGATAAGGTGGAGTGCAGTTTTACACGCTGGCGGTCGTGGCGTCTACTGACATCCTGGAAAAGACCCAGATTCCCAGATGCTTTTAGCAAAAGTGCTTTATAAATAAACTTTATTCTGATCACTTTTGGATAAAACCAATAATTAACTTTATTTATTGGAAAGAACACAGCGAGCACAGTCCTGCTGTAAAAGATGATCTGAAGAAAAAAAGTCTCTGCTGTCTGAAACCATAAATCAAAAAAGGAAGACGCGTAATGATCGTGGCAGCAAGCAGGAAGCAGTCAGTAAGTGTGGTCAGGCCTCGACAGGTGAGGCTGGCAGTTACTTCCTCCTGCAGAGCAAAACTTTCAATGAAACAAAGAACATTCAGTCTGTAGATTTCAGAGCGACTTATTACTCCGTGTGCTCAGCACGCCTCACGCTACACGCAAACACACAAAAATCATGTTATCTGATGCTTTGGCAGTATGTGTTTTTACTTTCACACCAATCAAAGCTTTTCATTAGAAACGGTCTTTTCACTTCTGTCGGTTCCTGTTGTTCCTTTGTGTCGTTTTAAGTCTGTGTGGTTCGTTTGGTCTCTTTTAGCTCTTTATTCTCAGGTTTTGTTTCTCCGCTGTCACTGAAACACTTTCACGTTCTGTGCTTTACCGTGGACGGATCAGAGGATCAGTGCAGCGTTGAGACTAACGTGGACCATTTTGGGTAGAACAGAGGAACCAGAAGACAGTCAGTCTACATTCTTACCATCACCTACGGCCGTCGGGTCGACAGGTGAGCTCGAAGGATCAAGCAGCAGATAATCATTCATCTGTAAGGTGACTGAGCTCAACAAGGCGAGGAGCTGCTTGGTGGTGTCAGCTGATGTCAGGCAATCTCACCTTGGAGGTTTTCAGCGTTTGTCCTACTGCAGGGATGTCGAACTCATTTTACACAGTGGGCCAAATATTTGGATCTTAACTGACCCGGATCGGTGAAATTCTGTCAGTTTGAAGAAATTAAACTAAACCCTCAGATTTCTTATTATAAGAAAAATAAATATACTCCAACAGTGTGGCTCAGTTCAGTTTGCATGATAAAGAAATCACGACACCTTAAACTGTAAGAAATAAACATGTAAAATTACAGAACAAGCTCAGGTAAATCTTTGCTCAGACTGTCTTGTACTAATAAACAAAATAGATAATTATATAAAATTATAAGAAAAGTTTTTCTAATTCACAGAATTTTAAAATGTGGCTTTACAGCAAAAACAAAAACACAAGAAAGTCGTAAAACTTTTAAAAAATACAAGTAAGTCCAAAATTTATCGCCTGCTCCACATTTTCCAAACCCAACAGGAGTCTTTGCCAGGCCCATTCTGGCCCTCGGGCCTTATGTTTGACACACCTGCCCTACTGGGATGAGCCCTTTAGATCTCGGACGTTCTCCTGTGTCCCGCCTTTTTGTGGCGGTCTCAAAAGCACAAACCCGAGGCTTCAGGATGTGGGTCCACGAACCGCTACCGTCTGTTTTCTCTATGATCCGTTTATCTGGAGCACATCTGGATTCTCCGCCTCACTGAGACGAGACTCGGACTTCAGAATTTAGCCCGTATTTTTGTCTCTCTGTGGAAAAAGTCGATAAGTGGAGCTAAAGTTTTGTTATCAGGTATTTCATGTGTAAATTTGCTTTATTAGCTTTAATCACAAAGTGGAACATCTGGCTGAGCTTCATGGTCCGGGAGACGGAGCCCAGAGAGAACCCGATGGTTGTGGAAGGTCCTGGAGGTTTTGAGCACGGTCGGGTCGGTGAATGACGACTGAGACGAGGGACTCGTGCTCTGAGAGAGCAGAGTTAAAGGAGTGGTCGCTGTCGGACTCGCCTGACCCTGGTTGGTCCTGGTACATCAGGTCTGCTTCACTGGCCAGAGGGGGAAACAGATGTTCAAGACTTTTAACCTCCGAGCAGGTCACATTTAAAAATATCTACATGTGGACATGCGATCCTTTACGTTTACCATCAGCTTCTATCAATGCCTCCTTCAGACGTGTCCTACCTGAGTTCAGAGTCCAGGTAAACACTGTCATCACTGCTGGGGCGCTCTCCTCGTTCTGCTTCCCTTCCTGAGCGGCCACTCGGACTTTGCTGCCTCGCTGTGGGGATCCTCCTCTTTATCTGCGCGTTTGTCTGGCGGGTCGACGACAAACTGGGCCGCTCATCATCAGTGGAGTCTCTGAGAGAACCAGACAGAGAGCATAGACCAGTGGGTCCCACTGTGGGGCAAGCCACTCTTGGGGGACACAGAGCTGCAAGATGGAGGGGAACCTTTACCCCAGATTCTGAATCCGGGGCAGGGAAGAACATGTTTGACTGATTTAGAGGAAGCACTTCTGTGCTGAAACATCTGGATCGCTCATCTGCTCCTTCACTAAATTTAATTTGGAAAATAATGTTAAGAAGCAAATATTTGTTGATGGGCCCCGAGCACAAGTGCAAAGAATTTAAATCTTTAACATGACTCTTGACAAGGAAAGTAAGGAGAACCGGTGCCGTTCTCAGCTGCTCCAACAGCTTTGGGAAACATTTATCACTGAAAGAAGTTCAGAAACGCTGAAGAGTAACAGATCATAGCTGCGCGCTAGGTTTCTGTTAACAGCGATCAGTCTACGGGGAGGCGTGTGCAGCAGAGACTGACAAATGTAGCTAATACAAAAACCGCAATTCCTCTGATGGCCACTTGAGGCAGGCTGCAGCGGTAAGTCAGCCTGTGTGGGGGCGTGGCCTCAGCTGTCGCTGCCAGCTGTTTGTTTTTAAACAGTGACAGCAGGCATCTCCATGGAAACCGTTGTAATTCTGCCTCGTTACAGTTGTTTGGACCCTTCGTCACCCTGCGTCTCTGTGACGTCCTGTCATTGGATAACGTCAGAACTCAAATCCAGTGCCGCTTCTCTGCTTTATAAATCACTTAAAACAGAGTCAATGAGACACATGGCGACACCGCTCTGGCTCAATTTTACAGCCCTTCTCTGGCGTTCACTCACAGCTCCTCCTCGCTGTCTTCCTGGAAGGTCAGAGGTCGTACGCAGATGACACACGTGCTCCCCAAACTCTGGAAGCACGGCCGACAGTACACGCCTGCAAAGAGACGGCAGCTTGTAAAAAGAGCATTCATCCTCATTCATGACACAAACTCTGCTCGTTTTAAATCGCTCACTACGAACTTATGAGGAAATGAAAGGACCAGTGAAACAGTGACCCAGGCTATCACTGGGTGCAGTCTGATATAAAGTTCTCCTGCTGGGTGGACTGATTCAGTGTCACAGATAACAGGTGTTTTTTTATTAACCAGCTCAATGTAATCCTCTCTGCAGCCTTTTAAAAGGATCTCTTGGCTCTGTGAAACCTAAACAGAAGCTAAAGAGTTAAATCTGCTACAGTTACAGTTATCTCTCACTTCAGCTGAGTCAACAACACTGAGTGCTGCAGGACACTCCCTCAGCGTGCGCACACACACACACACACACACACACACACACGCTCCAGTTTACGGCGTCACACTGCAGGTATTT
Organism: Rhamphochromis longiceps; assembly: GCF_057381845.1. Taxonomy (NCBI): domain Eukaryota; kingdom Metazoa; phylum Chordata; class Actinopteri; order Cichliformes; family Cichlidae; genus Rhamphochromis; species Rhamphochromis longiceps. The sequence continues at coordinate 38,219,302 of NC_140567.1, forward strand.
GTCCTGGTGTGAGAAATGATTCAGTCTTTCGCTGTTTTTTGATGTAAAGCGTTACCTCACTGTTTAAAGGGAAAGACACACCTCAGAGACTAAATCACATCACATTCATCATCAGGGCTGAACATTGATGCTATGTCCAGCAAACAGACGTTTCAGGGTTGATGCAGATATCCGGCACGTGGCTCCCTGTGCTTACTTTCTGTTGCAAATGTGCAGAAAATCTGCAAAGAATCTGGACAGGAAGAGGCGCCACGTGGAGAGGTTAAAGGTCAATCCACCCAATAAAAACTAAAAACCTCAGGACGGTTTTACCAGGGAGCGCCCTCGGTGGGTTTACCTGAACAGTGCGGGGCATCACAGATGACTGCGCTCAGGTCAGGCAGGCGCAGCACCTCTCCACAGACCAGACAGCAGGCAGGTGTCGACAAGCCCAGCAGGTGAGACAGGCGACCTCCTCCAGGTAACCTGACAGTAATGCAAACAGATCGCATCCTGACCTTCTGAAGGTTCTGGTCCCTTAGTTTCATTGAATAATACCAACCCTGTTATTAATGTAACCACACACAATGTTTCAACATTAAACAGGCTGAAGTCGATCTACTCTGCTCATCCCTGTCAGACCTGTTGCATCGCATTAACCACAAGCTCTGACAGTGAAGCAGCATAAAGGATCATCACATCAGGCCACGATCTAAAGACACAAAGTCAGTGACATCAGGGACTCCAGCGAACCACGGTGGGAGCCGTTATCCACACATGGAGAAAGCCTGGAACAGTCCTGGAAGCTTCCCAGGAGCGACCGGCTGACCAAAATTCATCCAGGAGGACCTGCAGGCCTCAGTTAAGGTCAGAGGTCACGATTCAACAAAATGAGAGTGAGCAAAAAATGGCCTCCGTGGGAGAGTCCAATGAAAACCACTGCAGACCGAAAAGATCGTCTCACATCTGCCAACAAACATCTGGAAGATCCCAGTAACGTCTGGGAAATATTCTGTGGACTGACGAGGCAGAAGCTGAACTTTGTGGAAGGTTTGAGTCCCGTTACGTCTGCGTCAACCTGCACGCAGAACATCAACCTGCCACCACTACAGTCGGACTCGGTGGTGTGATGGTCCGGGCTGCTCTGAGGGAACCACGAGTGAGCGAGGATGTCGGCCCATCAGGACGCAAACACAGCAGCGAGTGTCTTTCCCTTCACGAATGAAATCATCATTTGAAAAAAAAAAAAAACTGAATCAGACTGAATTTGTGTTCAACAGTTTCTGAGGGAAATACAAATGTTTTTCACTCCTACAGCACCTAAAGCGTGCACGTGTTTGTGGGACACGACTTTAGGTCAGTCTTTGTACCGTATCAGCAGAGCATGGAGACGTCCTCCTCCTCCTCCCGGGTCGGTTGTGCTCCTGCCCACAGACCTCCTCAGGGCTCTGCGCACCCCCCTCCTCTGATCCAGGATCTGCTGGCGGAGGAACCGGATCCTCTCCTGTCGAGCGCAACGACAACAGCCCAGCTCGTCACAATCATGTCTCACTTTTCCCTCACACATCCAGAATGTCACGCTCTGTGATCAACATCCACCACAGCAGCAACACAACCTCCCGCTCTCTGTGCAAAATCAGAAACATTGGCAGAGTTTCAGCGTTTGTCACGGAGAGTTAAAACATGCCGCTCGGCGGGAGGGTGAGGGCAGGTCCGCTGTCAGGCGATGCAGAGATAAACGGACATGTTGCAACGACACACTGACGGCCGACAGATGAACGTGCTGCTTCTTACGCTTTGTGAGGGAAGATTTCAACATAAGCAGCACAATGAAGCTGGAATCATCAGAAAATTCCACGTTAAAGAAATTAAGCTAGTTTCACACTCCAGTGACCTGCTGGTGTCCCGCTCAGATTCCCACTGAGTCCGTTTGCTTCTCCTGCAGCTCGTCGTGGGTTTGTTTTAACATGCAGTGAACCGCGGCTAACACACTGATTAAGGAAACAGCATCAGTGAGACGAACACGGAGTAACCGACTAACCATCCTTATATAAAACATCACGGGGCCGTAAATGAACCCACGCTGTCATGTTACTGAGGACTCACATCTAATCTGTCGAGGCTCCGACTCCACACTAACAGAAAAATCAACAGGCCAAACTCAGCCCAGCAGCATCCCAGCAGCTCTCCCAGTCATCTAAACGGAGCCCATGAGGCTGCGCTGGGCTCAGATTTGGCGTGACACTAAATCTGACCCGGCGTCCTCCAGCCAATCGCATCTCCGGCACGCACTCCTGGCAGTCAGAAAAGCAACCACGCCCAGAACACGCGGCTGATTATATTTCACTACAAACAGAAGAAGAGGAGGAATCCAGAAAGCAACATTGGTGTGATTTATTGCGTGAAAGTTGCATCCAGCCTGCAGAGCGAACGACACGTGCAGCAGACACACACTAACGTGCAGACAGAGGAAAAGCAAACACCAAACTGAACTCTTTGTGAAATCAGAGTTGAAAGCGGCCGACGGCAGTGGGTCATTTCCCAGAAATTTCACAACCACCACGACCAAAGCACAGAAAACAGATGTGTTAACAGACACACTAGTCGCCGTTTGCCACAGCAGTTTGTGATCAACATTAGACACACAGCCCCCGCCTCAGAGCCGTCGACCAGCCGGGCGGCACAGGATGTTCTGGTTCCTGTAACCCGAACAATCAGGGTCGCGCAGAAAGGCGTTGCCAAAATACATGAGGTTGAAGCGGCGAGCACCTCCACACCGTTAAACCTGCGCCAGCTGTCGAGCAGCGCGCCCGCCTCTAACCTTTTCAGCGTGAATGCTTCGCAGTCACGAGCAGCGGGCACGACCTCAGAGTGAGTGCAGGCTGCAGCTGGGTCATCGCCCGGATTTCTAACATGCGGTGAACGTGGATCTATTTGAATCCTGACAATAATCCTTTCCTAAACCGCAGGCTGCATTTACAAAAGATGGCACCGCCACCATGAAGCCAGCCGCTCGGTCTCATGCCCAGCGGCATGCTGGGAAATGTTTCTAACCTTCATTGTGAAAGTGTTTTGGCAAAAGTCAAACGTTGGTGTTATTTGGTGGTTGTTTATTGATTTATTGATTTCCTTTTGTGGGGAATCGTCTAAGACTGGGAAAGCTTTGGCCTTTAAACTGGAGATCGGATCTATGTGACGGAGTTGCCGGGCTGGTTTGTGGCAGCAGCGTGTTTTCCTGACTTTCGGCCTCGCCCGGGCTCGGGTCTCTGCGAGCAGTCCGGACCTGCCTCCTCCTTCCTCCTCTCACTCTTTCATTCTGCAGATTCTTCAGATGCCTCTCTGCTCCGTGACCTTTCACCCACAGCAGCAGCTGTTCTTCCTCTTCGCTCGTCTCACCAAAACAGCACACCTTCACTCGGAGAGGAGGAGTGGGCGGGGCATGCAGGTGAAATAAAAAAAACCTGCCCTGGGGCACAGCTCTCCTGATCCTCGTGTTGTCAGAGGATCGGTTTACATCATCTCTGCGAGGCTGGCCGGCGTCCAAAATCCTCGAAGAGAATATGAGCCCAGGTTTGAAAAAATGCGAGCCACCCAGGAGCGGCTGCGTGCGCTGCCAGACAGCTTTGTTAGAGGGTTCAGAGCTGGTTTAAATCAGAGTTCTCCTTGTAAATCCACACCACTGCAGTGGATTTAAAACTCACACAGTGTCGACGGACGGGCAGGAGGCATGACTCAGGTGCAGACTTCCAGCTTCAGTTCAACTGGTTTAAACAAAAACGCAGCAATAACCTGCGACAAGGTTTCCACCCACCCACAAATTTTCTCCCATTTCTCCATTTCGGGGACGCCTCTCGCCCTGTGACAGCTGGAGCCCGTCCCCGCTGTCACAGGGCGAGAGGCGTCGTCCGAATCATGTGACTCTAAGTGTGTGAGTACCTGCTCTCTCTCAGGGTGATATGAAGCACAGATGAGGCGTCTGCAGCGCTGCATGAATCCGCTGGTCAGAGACACAAGCAGAGCCAAACCCAACAGGAAGCCTGCAACACAGACCACAACCAGTAAAACCAGTAAAGTCCCTTTGTCTCAATGTGGTTAAAAAAGAAAGGTGAAAATGTGTGTGGCTGAAACACCGACCCCGTCTTCACGGTGTGACGGCAATAACACACATACAACACAGATATCGGACGGACAGCTGATTTGATTATGAAAAGGTTGCAATCAGACAAACATCACATTTGTCTGCATGTAAATCTCTGATGTCAGGTGAACATATTTGTGTTGGTTTGCCTCTGCACACTGGGCTCTGTGCTGGGTGGGTGCTCTGTTAGAGGCGGCCGGGGCTCAGGCCTTTGCCATTTGTTTTTCTGGTGGGTTCTTATTAGGGCTGCCACGATTAGTCGACTATCAAAATCGTCGACGACTGATTTAATAGTCGACGCGTCGTTTGAAGCTTTGTAAGATCACAAAAGATGCAGGAATAAGTAGCAGGATTAAAGAGTGTAATAACGGACTGAAACAGAAGATGACAGCACTGCATGTACAAGGATGCCAGCTGCCGTTAAACCCCGAAGAAGAAGAAGCTGTGTCCCAGAATTCATAGCGCAGCCCAGCTCAGTTTCCAACAATGGCGGCAGCTAGTTAGTTTTAATATTACTCTTATTATTCTTTCTGGGTCACAGAATAAACGTTTAACATATTTTCATGGAGAATGTAGCTGTGTAAACCTCAAATATCTGCTCAGTTTATCAAGACACCGCATATTTTCAAAAGCGCTCCGACGTTTTCGGAGACGTCTGTTACCCACTAGCTCGATAGCTAGCCGGGGGCTAGGCTAACTAGAGCCGTGAGAACACCGGACTCCCGGCAGATCGTTTTCAAACCCACCGCCATCTTTCCCTACTCAGGTTAAACATGATATATGAGTCACTTAGATAACTTAAACATGTTATTGTTTGGCTTTTTTTTTAGTATTTTATTTGTTCCTGAGTAAATCGGTTTGGCTGAGATTAAAGTTATAGTTTTTACACAGCTGAATAAACGTCAAGCAGACAGCTGATTATCAGAAGTGTGAGATGCTCGAGAATTTACTCCGGTGTCCTGTTATATTTTAGATAGCAAGGAGTTTATTAAACTTCACCGAAACAATCTGCAAATTTCATTAGAGTTTAATAAACTATCATCTTGTCTTTATTTTTAGTTAGCACCGTAAACACTTAAAGCTGTAAGCTAATGATAGTTATATAAGAGCAGATGCTGCTGGTGCAATAAGCTGTACGTTTTACGTCCAATGGATGATGATCTGATTAGTCGACTATCAAAATAATGGTTTGTGGCAGCCCTAGTTCTTATTGATCTCAGTATCTAATTATTTCATTGTAAGGTTTGAAGCTCATGCTGTGGTCTGAATAGTTGAGTAAGTGGAGCGTGTAAAGTGATGAAGGATGCTACGACTCCATGTTGTCACGTCATATGAGTGTTAGAAATCTGACTGTCTGCTCTTTCAGTTTTAATGAAACTCAAATATTCCAAAAGCTCTGGACGGATCAGTGACTGATGAGTCATTGCTAAGCTCAAAACAACACAACCTCTTCCTCTGCTCATCTTTGTTGTGATGTTTGCAGGTCAAAGCTGGATTAAAGCTCCTGAGCTCAGGACGTGTTTGTGTCAGAGACGCTCTGTCGTCACAGCTTCTCTCAACAGTCACTCAAAACGTTGCTTCCAGTCATCTGCGTGTTCAGACAAAACAACGCAGTCGCTCTGACACTCGGATTCCACATTCCTGGGTAGTTTTTGTTTTTTTAAATCCTCTTCCTCTGCTGCTACTGGCCCGTTTCCAGTACAGGAAGCTTCTATGAACTCAGGAATCTGGCTTTTATTTTATTACGACTTTGCTTCCAGCAACAAAATGAAACCACTGATGCCTGAGATGAATAACACCGATTATCTCGTTACAATCAGCCTCCTGGTGTGTCCTTGTGTGGGATTTTTAACACAGCAGGTGAGCAGTCAGCTGTTCGAGGTGATGCCCTGGAGGCAGGTAAAAGGCCAGTGAGTGATTAGGGCAGGGGTCACGTTGCACACAGTGATCCAAGGAAGGATGACAGGTGAAGCAGCCAGTATGCTCAGAGCCCACACAAGGGTTACTGCAGCTCAAAGGAGCCAGATCACTCCACCTCCACCTACAATGAGCACAGAGCCAGGCCAAGGTGGTGTCCCGGTCTGATGAATTACTTTTCCTTTTCCATTGTTTACCTGGAGAGGAGATGGAAGCAGGATGTACTACAGGAAGTGTGTGTGTGTGTCTGCGGGGAAAGTATAGGTCCTTAGATTGAGACCACATTCATCTTCCCTTCATGGCAGCGTCCTCTTTTGTTCAGGGATCATTTGGGTAGATTGTGAATCCGTTAACAGCTAAAACTAGGAAGATTATTCAAAAAGCTGCAGATGCATAAACTGGATCTTGTAATCAGTGCAGACCTATCGATCTATTAGTACAAAATCATGTTATTCATTAGATGACTGCATTAAAACTGCGTCCAAAGGCTCCACAGCACAGACACTGCAGAGGTTACAAGAGCTGAAACTGAGCAGACAGCTGGCAGCTACAGCCACCTGCGTCACTGCAGCCACGCACTGATTTATTCTAAGCTTTACGTGGTTTGTCCTCCTTTAAAGTTCAATGAGGCCAATTGTGATTCGCTTCCTGTGTGATGTCATACCGAGGATGAAACACGTGTTGTAGTTTGGTTCTGACGGCTCCAGCAGGCACTTCTTGCTGATCACGGTGATGTTTCCCCGCTGCAGGATGTTGAACGAGGCCACCACGTCTCTGTAGATGTCTGAGGCGTAACCCGACCCGTTCACCTGGACCGCCACCGTGACCGGAACTATCGGGACAGAGCGTCACGCTGGTCACCGCTCACAGTGAAAACGCAGGGCTGTTTTTGGCAGGTGTGCTGGCTCACCTCTGGCCACGATGTCCTCCGTCACCTGGTGGTGCACCTGATCCAGAATCCAGAACACCAGGAAGTCCAGCGCCACCAGCAGGCTGCCTATGATCAGGTGCCTGAAGACCGAAACCAAGCCCGCCATCACCGCCCGCCGCTCTCTGTACGTCAGCTGAAATGACACTGCAGGACAGACGCGTCAGATCGCTTTGATGAACATCGCTGATCCACAAACCATGACCTCGTCCAGCACCTGCTGTGTACCTGTCACACAAGCTAACAAACAAACCCACACACACGGATGTACTCACGTGGTGTGATGTAGGTCTTGGCCTCTCTGCGCGTGATTGGAAACACAGAGGCTCCGCCTACTGAGGTCACCCTTTGGTCAAGGTCTTTAAACTGAGCAGTGATGTAGTTGTTATCAAATTTAATATTGTGGAGGTACCTGTGTCTGTACTGCACTGCCCTGCAGACACACAACCACATCAACACCCATCAGCAACAATCAGCATCGAGGTTAATGCAAAGCAACGCTCGTGGAAATAAAGTGAAGTGTAAAGAGTGAGACGAGGGGAAAAAGTCAAATAAGGAAGCTCGTGGAGTAAAAATGCCACAAAGAGCTGAACATGATAAAGTGGATCGATGAAGCAAAATACCTCAAAAAGCGAAATGAAACTGAATAAAAAAGGAAACGAGCAGAGCGATGTGAGAAGACGATGCAGAGCTGAAAAACTGCAGCGATGAGATTACAGATGAGTCTCTGCTGCACAGATGTTGCTGCGTGAGCTATGAAAGACTTCCTGAATCGTCCTCGTGTAGCTGAAGTAAACTGAAGCATGTGGTTTGCATTTGGCTAAAGTGACCTAAAGCATGCAGAGTATGTGCAGATGTCATGAACTAAAGAGCGCAAATGAACCAAACTGAATCAGGCAGCTCAAGTAAGCTGACGCCTGTGGATCAGGGAGACCGAGCGGCGCATGTGGAGCGAAAACAGAAATAATAAAACATTTTCCTGCTTATTTTATTTTTTGCATTTTTCACACTTGCAGATCATCAAACAGATTTTAATGTGATCAATAATGATTTGGTTTACAGGGAGGAAGCTCTCCAAACCCACCTGTGTGAAGAAGTAACTCCACCCTAAACCTAACACCTGGTTGTGCGACCATAACTGACGCTGAGCAATGAGTGCTTCACGTCGCTGTGGAGGAAGCGTGCCACGCTCTTCTTTGCAGAATTATTTGAATTCAGTCACATTAGAGGGTTTTCCAGCAGGAACAGCCTCTTCAAAGCATTTTAGGCGCCACACGATGCCGTGTTCCTGATCACCGTCCTGATGGTGGAAGGTTCTCCTTCATCCTGGTCGAGAGCAGAATCCATGGTTCCACCAGTTACAGCGACTCTGACCTCACCTGATGCGAGTGAGGCCTGCGGTTCTTTAGATGTTGTTCTGGGTTCTTCTGTGACCTCCCAGATGAGCCACTGATGCGTTCCCAAAGTAATTTTGGTCGACCAAAGTTTTACAGGCTTAGAAACGGATCTGCAACCCTCTCCAGACTGATGGATGTCAGCGACTTTGTGTCTCAGCTCTTTCTTTCAATCGAGGAATGATTTGCTGCTGTTTGGGATCTTTTGGCGTGCTTCGCTCTGTCAGACGCGCTTTGTCTAAGTCAGGGGTGTCCAACTCCAGTCTACTGTCTGCAGCTTTTAGATGCATCCCTGCTCCAACACAGCTGAATCAAATTGCTTGGATCATCTCTTCAGCACGCCATCAAGTTCAGCAAAGGCCTGATAACAAGCCATTCATTTGATTCAGGTGTGTCGAAACAAGGATGCGTCTAAACGCTGCAGGACGGTAGCTCTGAAGGACACCGCTGGTTTAGGTGATCAGCCCCGGTGTGGCCGTGAAACTGAACTCATGAGTTAAGTTTTATTGTTTTATTGTAAAATGCATCTATTTTGATTGTAAGCCCAACAAGGGACAATTGTTGAAAATTAGCAATAGCTATAAACTTGTGTATTACATCAGTTTCCTGTTTTGTACTTGGACTCAGTTAAGCTGCGCTGTCCCTTTTAAATAAATAGATTCAAGGAGGGGACGAATACTTGTGGTGTGACTGAAGGATTTTAAAGTGTTGCGTTGCATCTATTAGATGAACTGAAGCATGTGCACTGTGTGGAGCAACTGAACATTAGATAGATTCAGTGAACCAAGTGTGTAGATGTGAGAAGAGTCCCGACCTGAGGAAGGAGCAGGCGAGCAGGACGAGGCCGATGTACGCCAGCGGTCCACTCAGCTTCTGAAACACTTGAAGTTCCGATGAAATCTCCGACATGATGCTCTGAGACATCTGGTGCAGAGACTGGCTGCTGTTGGCATCCAGGTCAAAGTCCAGTGAGGCGGAGATGTTGAACTCAAACTCACGCTTCATCTTCTGAAACACTGCAATGACAGCTGAAAGAGGCAGGAGTCAGCCTCTGTGCGCCCGGCAGTAAAGGCTAAACAATAAAGAGGAAATGGACTCACGAGCCGCGAGACGTTTCCTCAGGTGGTCGGCGATGTAGGAAGGGACGATGCAGAAGAACTCGCCAGCTGAAAGACCAACAGTGAGACGATTACAGAGACGTAAAGATGAACGTGAGAGCAAATACAGAGTTTGGACTCTTTGGTTTTTAAGGCCACGCTGACATTAGAATAAAATCATTGAAATAAGTGAAAAGTGTCCTGGACCGTGAACAGTAGATCTTGTCCGACACTCCTTTTCCACGTTTTATTCTTTAAGTCTCAGAGATTACAGCCTGACCTTCTGTAACTTTGATATTTGTGCCTCTGAGGGTTAACGTCCACACAAGGACCGGGATACATGGACGCACCGCGGGCCAGGTTGCAGAGCGGCAGGAAGCCGTCCACGATGTTGCACAGGAAGTTGAAGTCGCCCAGCAGCTCAGAGCAGTCGCTTCGAGCTTCCTCAAACAGTGACCGGCACTTCCTGTACGGAGTTCCCATCTTTTCGTTACAGATGTCCCCGATATCGGCCAGGAAGCGTAGGACATTCCTCAGCGCGCGAGCTGCAGGGTCAGAGGTCAGAGGTGTAAGGTGAGTATCTGCAGGCGTATGGCAAACATGGTCGGTCAGACACACACTGTCTCCTATAAGGCCTCAGCCCACCCACAGTGCTACACACCTCAGGCCCAGCCTCCTCCCTTTACCAAACACAGAAACTCAACTTAAAATCTGAGGTCAGCGACACCTGTTCTGTTCTGGGCGGGGCCTGCAGCTCTGAGAGTGTGGATCCCCAGGTATGCACATGGAAGGTGTGAAACTGCAGCCAACTGTAAATGACTGTGGGTGAAACCATCAGTCCTCTTTAACACAGGGCTGCACTTCCTGCCTTCACAGCATGGTTCGGGTCAGTTTTCCTTCATCTACACCAAATGAGAAATTCTGAAGAGCCTATTTGAGATAAATACATGCTTTTACAATCTTATGACCCTCTGAGGCGTCTTTGATGTTTGTTAGCTCAGTGAAAGTGTTTTCTAATTGGTTCATTTTGTTATGTCACAGGTGCAAAGCTTGCATTTATATTGCATGTACACTTCATCTGTTTCACAGTCACGGCCACTTTCGAATGACTAACTTGTCTTTGGGACAGAAAGAAACGTACAAACTGTACACAGACATGCCCCGGCTGGGATTTGAACCAGGAACCTTCTGTCTGTGAGGATATAGTGCTGACCACTGTCGCACCATGCACTGGATCTGGTGGCTGCATCTGCAGGAACTGCTGTCCCATATCAGCTGGTTAAAGAGGCTGCCTTACCAACATGGCGGATGCTGTCTGTCATAGCGTAGATGAAGTTCTGGACTCTTCCTGCGACGGCGTACGCGTTTCTGCTGATCTCCCTGATGTGGTCCAACACGGCTGCAAACCAACAAAAACACTGACGCTCACAGCTCGCCACATTCATCTGATTTGTGACTGGATCAGAAAGAATTATATGAATCCATGAAACTGGATAAAAACGGCAGCAACTGATATAAAATTCATATTTTGTTTAAAATTCTATTAAATTTCAATATGAAACACGAGTGGTAAATTTTTAGGAGCACTGGCGGCTGTAACTGCAGTGGGTGTGGGGGCGGGTCTTACAGAAGAGGGGCGTGGCTGCTTTCTGCATCAGTTCCTGCGTTTGATTGGCTGCCAGCTCAGCTCCACACAGCAGGCTGGAGGCGGCTCGCTCGGTGTTCTCCAACGTGTTGCTGAGCGGACCGGACACGAGCAGCGACACGAACATGAGGAGGAGGAAGTTCCTGCCATGACCTGAAACACAGGAAGAGAAGCGCTGTGACGGCGTGGACCTGGCGTCTAATTCAGAAGCTCTGATTGTCCACCTCTAATCGGGAATAGTGACTCTGCTGGGAACTCCATGTTTATTTGGGACCTTGGGATTCAACCTCCACTTCAGAGCTCGTACTGCATCAGGTCCATTTGCGTTTGGGAGGAGGTCCAACTCTGTTTGAAGGTTAGGGAGCACGTAGAGTGTGTGTTGCTTCAAATCTGAGAACTCTATTTGTGCCGTTGTAGAAGTCTGCTCAGAGATTTCATACCTGGAAGCTCATAAGTGGAGAGAGTCACGTTTTTTCTGAATCAACATGGAGGCTCTAACTTGATTTATGAGTCCTAACTCATCCCTTTGAGCTATGACGTCATTTAGAAATGCTTCTCTGTTTTGGAAGCTCATCTTACTCGACCGGTAGTGTAAGCGCCACAATACCAGAAGACGGTTTACTTGACTTCATATCTAGATTTTGCACAAGAACAGCATGATGAATTTGAATTTCTTAAAGTTGTTCCCTTTAACACAGCGAGTGACGTCGTGGACAAAGATGGAGACCTGCGTGTGACGATGTCATTTTGATCATTTCAAAGCAGAAGTTCTCAAACTGAATTGTACAGGAGCTCAGAAGTGTCTTATTTAGAGCTTTAAAGGGCAATAACAGCTCGACCTCTCAGAGTTTTCACCATCTGAATATTGGCGCGCAGTCTCTGAGAGCTCTGTACGGCGTCACCTGTGGTCGTAACTTTATTCTAGAGATGGCACGATACCACTTTTTTATGTCCGATACCGATACCGATATCATAAATTTGGATATCTGCCGATACCGATATGAATCCGATATAGTGTTTTTTAATCAACAAAACTGTTTTTTAAATATCTTGCTGCATTTTGTATAAGTTCATACTCAAGTTTAAAACAACAACTACACTAAAGCTATTCTGTTATACCTGTATGCAAAAAAAATGTTTCATAGTTCAGCAATACTGATCAATCTAATAAACTTAAACCTACACCATCCTCCCTATTCTGGTATTTTAAAGAGTACTTAGCGTAAATATTAAGCAACCTAACTAATAGGGTTCCAACTCCCAGCAACAACAAAAATAAATAAATAAAAAATAAGGAACCACCCCTCACGCTCCACCTCATGATGCTTAATCGACGTAATCAACCTTAATTTGATGCAATGTGAAAAAAAATGCACAGAAATCAATTATTTTTCAAGAAATATTAAATAGATTCAACATCTTTCTTCAACAAAATTGCAGACTGCACAGATGGTACCTTCCCAAAGGAAAAAGTACTATAGCTTACTAGGGTATATATATTAGACTTAATAGTTACTATATACAGTAATTGACTTCTATTCATTTTACATCAAATTAAAACTTTGGGTGTCAGATAATTATTTATTAAAAGCTCGACATTTTAAATGAGAATAAGAAAGAAAAGTATGTCTTTGTGCCCCCTTTTCCCTGTTCATGCCCTACGGCCCCCCTGGCTAAACTTTGCTAGATCCGCCCCTGCACAGTTACCAGCGTCAGCTACGTAGAAAAAGATCCTGGAGTAGAAAGTAATATTAAATAAATTCTAACAACAGCTGATCAAGCTTAAACGTGCTGCTGTTGTTCAGCCGCTGGTTTCCTCTTTCTGGTGCAAAGTGGGCCAAAAGCAAACTAGAGACACGGACTCACGACAGAAAAGCCGATCAGCTGATCATTAAGCAGTTTCATGATTGAAGTAGCAGCAAGAAGAGGCAGTCGCTCCATATATCGTTTGTTAAGCTTAACGCAGGAATGCTTTACAAACATTCAGAGATGGACTTACACACTTGCTTTACTTCTCTCGGGGATAACTTTGTCGGAGATGAAATGCCGGGTTGCTAGCGAAGCTCCACATGCTATCCAGACCACCGACAGGTCCCGCATGCCACAGCCGCTCTATCACGTGATGCATACTGCTCCGACGTGCTAACGTTCTGAGGCGAGTTACGGCGTGTTGCAAGTTTTGTGAGGTGCTTTCGTGATATTTAATGGATCGGATTACATTTTTTATTTTTCTCCGATATCCGATCCAGTAATTTAGGTCAGTATCGGACCGATACCGATACGTAATATCGGATCGGTCCATCTCTACTTTATTCAGGAGCTTTTTGAGAGCTCTGACTTCAGTTAGAAGCTCTGCTGTCTGTTTCAGAGCTCTGGCTGTTATCGGAAGCTCGTCCTCTGTTTGGAGACTAAAAGAAGTTGGGCTGACGGGATCACTACCATCCTCATGTCATCCAAGAAATGTCTGTTTTTAAATTATTTTTATTCTTAATTTACAGAGTTTATAAGTTTCTTTAGTAGTAGTAGCACTAACGATGAGGACTTATTACAACACACAATATTGTCATTTTTGGGATGTTTTTCTCTTCTACAGCATGTCAGATTTATATCGATGAACAAAGAGAGGATCGGTATAAAACCTTGAAGGCGCGTCGCTGACAAACCTGAGCACATGGAGGGCAGCATGACCATGATGCTGGCCCTGACGCTGACCGACAGCCCCATACCGAACGCTGCCAGACCAGCCAAGCACAACGTGGTGTGGGCGCAGAACCACAGCGGCTGTTTCTGCAGGAAGAGAGTCATGAGTCCGTACAGAGACGCGATCAGCAGCCCGGATACAAACGCCACCATCCTCTGCCCCACCTCCACCAGGTGAGCTCTGAGCTTCCTCCTGCCGCTGAGTCGAGAGCGTCCCGCCGGTCTGTGGAAGCAAAAACAGTGAACGACATGTTCACTAACCTGCAGCACCACATAGACATGAAGCTACAGTGCTGCCACCTGCAGGCCGTGACGTACAGGCGGATTCACAGTGGCTGGGATATTTATCAAAGATCCGTCTTTGTAGGACAAATTAAATAAAAAACTAATAAAAGTTTAAAACATCAGCCCTGTCTTATTGTATTTAACAAACATGTCTCAGGACTACCTCACCTTCTACCTGCCTTTTCCCCGAGACTCGTCATTTCAAACACAAAAGGCTGAAAAGCCTGATTGTTGTTCCTGTTTGCATCGCGCTGGTGGACAAACAGAGACGACTACAACGGAGTAACAGACTTTAAAACTATCTGTGAGTTCTGAGTAAGAATAAACAGCTACGTGTCTCTGTTACACCGTTTTAATGTTGGATTAATGGAATAGAAACGATGAGTTTCAATGTCAGCTGTGAGTGCGCGCTGTGCAGTAAAGGTCTGCACAGACACGGTGACGTCGGCGAGGTCTGATGCTGGGTGTGAAACCAGAGATGATAAGCCCGTGTGCTGCCCCGAAGCACACGTCTGTTTGTCCTCGCCTTTCACCCTGATGCAGGTCGTAACTTACAAAATACCATCCTGTTGTGTAAACTCATCAGAGTCCACTGACGTCAAGCCAAGTGAGAACTCTGGGGTTGTTTCCCCAAATAAAGCCGGAGGAGCCCCGCCCCCACGGATGAATGTTGGGTTCACTTTCAGATGCTTCCATCCTTTATATACAGTAAAATAATTTGCAGGAAGTGAATAGGAGGGAAGTTAAAATGTTCTGTGATGAGGCTGTGGAGCAATAAATGTGAGCACAAATCATTTTTTAAAAAGGTGAAAGGTTAACATCCAGGTCACTCTAAATGAGAATGTGTTAGCTCAAAAGCTAACAGTTAGCACTCAGGTGAATCTGGTCCCTCTACCTGCTCAGAGCTCCTCGGATAGTCTCTGTGACTCCGCCCCTCTTCACCTGGACTGAGATGTCACTTTTCATCAGGAGCTGTTTCCTTTCTTCACTCCTCATCTTCATCTTTTACACCAGGGGAAACGTTTCCGCGTCACCTGGAAACCAGAGACACATCACGTGACAGGCCGAAGCTAACAGAAGCTCCAACAGTCAAACGTCGATACGTTTGTAAGCGGTGTGCGCTTGAACGCAGGTTAGAGGAGCGATTTGTGGTGAATGATGGCTGACACCGGGACACGTCACAGCTGTGAGTTCACCCACAACAACTCAAAACTCAGGTGGTGGAGCTGATCAGCCCTGAGGCTGCCAGCCGACGGTCAAAACCTGTTTCCAGGTGTTTGTGCTTCCTTACAGCGGCGCACAGGTGCGTTCAGACCATCCTGCCTCCAGTTGTCCATCGGTTCCTCTTCAGCCAATCAGAGGAGTTTCCGGTGGCTCGCCCGCTCTTCAGGGCGCTGTATGGAGTAGCGACCGGCACAGGTAACACCTCCAGCGACACACCTGGGCGGTTCATCTCTGAGCTTCAATCCGCACATGTTGGAAACCAGCGCGGGCATCAGAGCGAAAAGACGCCGCAGAGCTGCGCTCATTTTGGGGCCGATCAGCTGTTCGGAGGAAACAGGAGCGCGCACAGAATCAGCCTCTCATTAAATAATTTCATTCATTGTAAAATACTAGCTGATGTTATTATGACTTAGTCACATTGTTGTTGTCTTTATTTTTAATATTGTGTAATTTTATCATTTGTTACTATAAATATAACGAATGCAAAGCTCTTCTTTTACTTTCCAGCTGTTTTTATTATTATTCTGAAAGGTTGTTAGAAAAAAGCCGATGTGATGTTTGACTCCTGTTGTTGTTCGTCTCACCAACAGTCTTGTTCCTGGGCATTGCCCACAACCTCCCGCTGACCTTTGACCTGAAGGTGGCAGTAGGATGTTTGTTTGTTGGTGAGGCGAGGTCGCACACTCACATCTGTTCTTTGAAACACGTTTGAAACACGTGGAGATCTGACCGAGTGTGTGTTTCAGCTGTGTGTCTCGCAGGCGGACTCCTGTCTTCGTCCTTCAGGTGTTCGGTCCTCCTCGTGTTTCCCAGCATGCTCGGCTCCCGTGGCCGCTCCTACCTGATCCTGCTGGCCCTGTCTGTGCTGTACGCAGGTAAACAGACGCCTGTGCAGAGTGTGCACACGGCTCACAGTGTGGTCAGTGCCGTCATCTTTTTCATGGAGTCGTATCAGAAACATTCTCGTGTCCAGTGAGTCCAAAGTTTCATGAATCTGCAGGAATCGGCACATATTTGGCTTTTTAACTGAAAAAACAAAAATAATGAGCTCAGAAGGAGATGGAGGGAGGATCCACTCCTCTCGTCTGTACCTGTGAAAGCACAGATGTCCAAACTGTCTTCATTCTGCTCCCCTCGCTCGTGTGTTTGGTCAGAATCCCTGAAACCAAATCATTGATGCGTCATTTAGAAAAAAACATAAAACCCACAAATAACTTTTCTACAAGCTCCACTGTTTCATGTCAGCAAAATATTGATCAGCAGGACAGATTTAATAACACTTTATCAGCAAACATTAAACACTGTTAAAAACAAAGTGCAGCAATCAAACCAGCAGAGGTCAGTGCTGTCTGAAGTCACACAGACCTGCTCCCGTGTGACTTTGGGATAGGCTGATATACTGATCAGTGTTAAAGAGTTCAGACAACACCAACGGCAACAATCAATGTGTGCGTCGTCCCGAGGGCTCAGGCTGAGGCCGGCTGCACTTCCTTTTGGTTCGTGAAGACGTTTCACTTCAGGCATCTTCAGTTTTAAAGATGAGAAGCTTCTTTGTTGAGAGGTGAAATGTTTCATCCTCATGAACCAAAAACCTTCATTTCGACCACTTAGGATGAATGAATACTAAATACATATGAATGAATTAACAGCTACAATGTCAAAGACTACAAAGACCTCTCATGTGATGGAGTGACATAAAAGCGAGTGTTGGAACGTGTTTAAAGCAGCGGTCACCAACCCCCGGGGCCTCGGACCGGTACCGGCCGCGAGAGTTGAGGCTCAGGTGTGAAATGTCTGGTTTTCAGGGTTTTTATTGGTTTTCAGCGTTATTTTGTTATCGTCTTTATCGTTAACTCTGTTTTCCTGGGTCTTTTCACGTCTGTTATGAATAAATCTTCTTTTTTTCGGTACCGGTTTTATTTTGTTGTATTTATCCGCGACACCTTAAAGGCCGGTCTGTGAAAATATCGCGGGCATAAACCGGTCCGTGGCGCAACAAAGGTTGGAGACCGCTGGTTTAAAGGACGTCACTGATCCTGTGAGCCTGCACAGTAACATTTATGAGTCTGAGTCGTCCAACATTAAAGTGCACTGAGACAGTCAGACATACTGGGTCCACAGGCCTCACTGGACCCAGTCTGTCTGTGGCTGATTAAATCTTTTACTAAATACATAATACAACATGCAGATACGATTGGTTACCTCAGCGGCTGAATGGGCCTGATTAACATGTCTTCAGGTGAGTTTTGTGTCATGTGATGCTGCGTCCCGTCTGCAGGCCCAGTTTCAAACATCCAGCGTAACGTGGAGGCCGCCGCCGTGTCTGTGAGCTGCAACCTGGACCTGCAGGTCCGTCACAGCAAGCTACTGTGGAGAGAAGCCATCAAGCCATTTTTGATCATCACACAGGAGCTCATGGTGAGAGGAACATGTTTCAAAGCTCCTCTAGTTTAACATAATAATAATTATCACCCTACCTACTGCCATGAACATGAAGCTGAGGGGCCTCAGATCTTTTGCTTCTCTTCCAGGATGATAAAGAAGGTTTTGAGTTGGAGGCTTTAAATGTCAGCAAGAAGTTTCAGGACATCAGAGACGAGATGGTCCTTCAGTACGGATACGACCGATTCGAAACTAAACAAGGCGGCGGTAACAGCACCCAGGAGGAGTTCACCGCCAAGACCCTAAAGCAGTGCGACAGTAAGTCAGAAACACCAGAAACACCAGACGTGAAGTTCAAAGGTTTCAGGCAGGAAACACAATACAGAAGGAAACTGTTGATCATCATCCTCGTGTCACCAATACGAGAAAACAATCGCTTTAAATGTCGTCACTAATGTGATTCAAAATGATTTCACACCTGCTTCACAAACGTCATTTAAAGATGAGAACTCGCGCGTGGTTTGATCCCCAGGTGTGGTGGCTCAGGGCGTGCAGCGGTGCGTCGATTGGTTCGCCAACAGGTGGACGGCGTGTTTGGAGGCGATCCCCGTCCCCGTCATCAACTACATCCTCTGCATTTCAATGAAGTTTCACTTCCTGTGTGACATCATGAAAGGTAAAAGGTTATACGTACCACGGCGTTATGAAATATCCACATCCAGCTGACCCCGCGGTCTCTACTCTTTCCAGTCAGACATTTCTAACTCACAAACATCAGCATCAGAATACATTTAAACTGTCACCAGAAAGTCTTTGCTTTAAAAAATAAAACTGAAATTGGGCTCCGGCGCTTTGGTGTAATACCACTTTGAGCCACAAGGTGACACTGAGTTTAGCATCCAATCACAACACAGCATGACAACACTATTATTGTTAGCTCGGTGCTAGTTTGTACAGAATTCACATTAAAGTAATATTTAGCGACTTGTTCTGGGAGCTCGAAGAGTAAAAACGAGCAGTTATATTTTTAAATAGTAAAAAAACGACTACACTAAACCTTTCTGGTAAACGCTGCCATCTTGTGGTGGAAGTTTTTATTAAATTTAGCTCAAGGTTTTGCAAAAAGCACCTTTAAATTTGAAGGTGTGCAAACATTAGCTTCAGTGTTCTGAGCGGTATATCGTACTCAAGTGTCCTCAAACGTAAACGGCAGATTATTTTTGAGTTATTATTTCAGGGTTGATAGTCTTGGTGTTTTGGTGACTCTTCTGTGGTGCTGAAAAGGCAGCTGCTGTGATCTTTAGTTCTTCTCCTCCTCCCATCAGTCATGACTCCGTGGTGCAGGGACAACATTCCCGTGGAGGGAAACTTTGGTCAACTCTTCGACCGGCTGAATGTTTCGGTTGACCTGCTGTCCAGAGAGTTCAGCGCCGAGCTCACCGTAGAGGTCAGACCTGCACCGCCGGTCCTCCAGCACCACCCACAGGACGAACCCAGAGTCGGCTGAAATGTAACCTGCGTGTCGTCTCGCAGGAGGAGGAGCAGCCGGCGCTGAGCGAAGCTCTGCTGGACCAACAGTTCACCAACGCTGTCAAAACATCCTTCCAGAAACTGACATCAACGACGGGACGGGTGCTGAACATCCTGCAGATGCTCCTCTCCTTAACCTTCATCACCTTCTTCACCCAGTAAGAGTCTCACCTTCACCTTCATCCCGTTAAGATTCACACCTTTATCTCCATCTTCTTTTCTCCTCTGCAGGGCGTTTGGGTACCTCTGGCAGTACAACAGGGACATTTGTTTCGACAACGTCTACATCACCACCTACTTCAGACAGATCGATGCCCGCAGACGGAAAGCGGTATCATTCTCATCCTCATCATCCTCACTTCAGTACAGTCCACGGTCTGACCGTCCTGTCCTCTCCTGTGCTGCGTTTAGGGGAAGCGCTGCCTGCTGCCTCTGAGGAAATCTGAGAAAAACAAGCTGATCAACCCCTGCAGTCTGAAAATTTACCCCGAAGAGGTCAAACAAGTGGTGCGTTCAAGAGCAGTAACTCTGGCAGTATTTATGTAGTGTTTCACAAAGTGCTTCACAGGAAATAATCCACTGTAATAGCAGCAGTGACGTGACTCCTCAGTTCTTTGCACTCACCTAAAAATCTGCAGATTTGTTAAAGGATCATTACCCTAAATACCACTTTTCCATCTTTTTAAGTTTAAGTTATTTTTATAAATAACGTGTTTAGACGTGGCCCAATCAGAGTGCAGCACTCTCACAAACAGGTATGCAGCAATAGCAGATTTCTGTGCCGTTATAAATTCAAGGTGCAATTTCAGGACACAGTCTGTGTTCAGCCAAATACACCCAGAAAAGGTGTAATACACATTTTACTGTTTTTATAGCTGATGATCACAGTTTAGTTTAATAAAGATAAAAAAGTATTTGAGGTTGTGACTTTGAACCTTGTCCTCGTGCCTGGCAGGTTTTTCATTTACAGTGGGATGCAAAAGTTTGGGCGGCCTTGTTCATAGTCATTATTTTCCTGTATAAATCGTTAAATATAAGCGTCAGTTAAATGTATCATATAGGAGACACACAGTGATGTTTGAGAAGTGAAATGAAGTTTATTGGATTTACAGAAAGTGTGCAAGAATTGTTTAAACAAAATCAGGCGGATGAATAAATTTGGGCTCCACAAAAAAAAGAGATGAAATTAATATTTAGCAGATCTGCCTTTTGCAGAAATTCCAGCCTCTAAACGCTTCCTGTAGGCTCCAATGAGAGTCTGGATTGTGGTTGAAGGTATTTTGGACTGTTCCTCTACAAAACATCTGTAGGTCATTCAGGTTTGATGACTTCCGAGCATCAACAGCGCTCTTTAACTCACACCACAGGTTTCAATAATATTCAGGTCTGGGCTGAGATGAACGTTGTACTTGTTCCTCTGCATGAATGCTTCAGTGGATTTTGAGCGTTGTCTTGTTGAAAGGTCCAGCCCCGGCGCAGCTTCAGCTTTGTCTCTGATTCCTGGACATTGGTCTCCAGAATCTGCTGATACTGAGTGGAATCCATGTGTCCCTGAACTTTGACAGGATTCCCAGTCCCTGCACTGGTCACACAGCCCCACAGCATGATGGAACCAGCACCATATTTTACTGGAGGCAGCAGGTGTTGTTCTTGCTGTGTTCTGTTTCCTCCATGCATAACGCCCCTTGTTATGCCCAAATAACTCAGTTGTAGTTTCATCAGTCCACAGCAGCTTATTCCAGAATGAAGCTGGTTTGTCCAAATGTGCTTCAGCAAACCTCAAGCGTCTCTGTTTGTGCTGTGGGCGGAGCAAAGGCTTCCTCTGCATCACTCTCACATGCAGCATCTCCTTGTGTAAAGTGCGCCGAATGGTTGAACGATGCACAGCGACTCCATCTGCTGCAACATGATGTTGCAGGTCTTTGGTGCTGGTCTGTGGGTCGACTCTGACTGTTCTCACCGTCGCTTCTGTCTCTCCGAGATGTTTCTTGGTCTGCCACTTCCAGCCTTAACTTGAACTGAGCCTGTGGTCCATTGTCTCAATCTGTTCCTAACTGTGGAGACAGACGGCTTAACTCTCTGAGACAGCTTTCTGTGTCCTTCCCACCATGATGCTGAACAGTCTTTGTCTTCAGGTCATCTGACAGTTGTTCTGAGACCCCCGTGTTGCTACACTTCAGAGAAAATTAAAAGAGGAGGGAAACTTACAATTGACCCCCTTAAATACTGTTTCTCATTATTGGATTCATCTGTGCATGTAGGTCAGGGGTCACTGAGCTTACCGAGCCAATTTGAGTTCCAGCAATTAGTTCTGAAGGTTTTGGAATCAATAAAATGACAACAGATTTATGCACCTGCCTGATTTTGTTTAAACAATTCTTGCACACTTTAAATCCAATAAACTTCATTTCACTTCTCAAACATCACTGTGTGCGTCTCCTATATGATATGTTTAACTGACAGTTTTTATTGTACCAACCAACGATTTATACAGGAAAATAATGACTATGAACAAGGTGGCCCAAACTTTTGCATCCCACTGTAGCTGCAGAATTTCCAGTCTTACTGCTGCTTTGCACCACTTCCTGTTTCAACCCCTCATTAACCCCACCTTTCACTCCCCACCTGTCTGTGTGTAGCAGAGCTCAGAGCCAAGACAGCAGACTAAAGTTAGTGAGTGTGTGTGTGTGTGTGTGTGTGTGTGTGTGTGTGTGTGTGTGTGTGTGTGTGTGTGTGTGTGTGTGTGTGTGTGTGTTGGCAGATGTCAGGTGTGTTTCAGGTGCTGACGGTCTTCCTGCTGTCCGTTGTCCTGCTGACTGTCGACTTCTCGCTGTCCCACGTGCTGGACATCATCAGTAGACACACCCTCACCCATTTCAACATCACCAGTAAACACACACACACACACACACACACACACACACACACCACTCTCCACTCTCCAGTCTTAAATCCCACACACGGGTCAGCTGTGTGCAGGGCAGGTGATTTGAACATCAGCTGTTTGGAGCTGCTGGGGGTCATTTCGATGTCCTGCTGAAGGACCAGCAGGATGACTGGAGTGAAAGAGGTTTAAAACCTGTATTAAGTAACACTTCATATAAGTGGAGCTGATATCAACACTTGTGTTTGAAACTTTGTGAAACACACAAACTGGACAGGATATATTCTGTTTTCGCTGCGCGTCAGGTTGGCGATCTGTCCGAGGTGCACCCCGCCTCTCGTCCCGTGGTAGCTCCAGCTCCCCGGCGACCCATAAATAATAAATATTTTATTTAACCTTTATTTATACAGGTAGTCCCATAATAAATGTTACTCTGCTCTTATCTCATGTGTTTAGGATTATCTTACAGAAATGCTGCAGATTGAACTCGCTGACTGCAGGGAGTTTCACTTTGTGACTCCGCCCCTTCTCTGCAGGTAGTCACCAGGTGGACATCAGAGTGGAAGGGGACACCATGATGGCCCGCCTCCTGAGGACGACAATTTCAGCCTTCAACAGCTCGTCCACCCTCAATATCCAAAGTGATAACCAGGGTGGGTCATAGGTCAAAGGTCACACAGGATTTGTTTAGCATATATTCAAATTCACCAGATCATTAAACAACCAGAGAATCAGGCCTAAAAGATGACCACCAGAGGGCAGTACACAGTACTGTTACACATGCATCGTCCTGACAGCACATTTTAATGACTCCGATTTTCATGTTGATGAACACAGGCGCTAATTAAATCAGACTGATTTTACTATGTGTCCATGTGTGTCAGTTACATCTCTGACACGGGAGTAAATGTCCACGTTTGCTTTGTTGGATGCTGAAAGTTTCAGTCTCGACTGCCGAACTTTTGCTGACAGCGCAGTTTGTCTCAAACTACACACAAAAGTGTCCCACACCTCTTCCTCTCCCCCCTCAGAGTGCATGTCCCCCCCCTCCACCCTCTCTGCTGAGGTCTATGTGAGATGTGTGTGTTGTGTCCTGCTGGTGGCGCTGTTCAGCTGCCTTCAGATTTACACCAACCGGCTCCGGCATGTCATTGCTGCCTTCTACAACCCCAAGGTGAGCGCACACACACACACACGCATGCACACACACGCACGCACACACACATGCGCACACACACATGCACGCACACACATGCACACACACACATGCACACACACGCACGCACACACACACGCACGCACACACATGCATGCACACACACGCACACACACGCACGCACACACGCACGCACGCACACACACACACACACGCACGCACACACATGCACACACACACACACACACACTTTTGCCTGTGGAATAAAATAAAGTAAAACATCGTCTGCAAGCAAACATATGATTGTATGACACTAACATGCTAATTTTTCATAATCCAAATTAATGTTGGCACAGTAACACAGTAGTGCTTGAGTAAACAGGTGGCTCTGCGATGTTGCAGTTTACACGCTCACCTAACATCTAACATGAAACAGGATCGAGACCAGAAGTAGCTGTAATATCTCCTGAGGACATCCAGCACCAAAACCTGGGAATCAAATATGTGGAGCCAACAGAATGGAGAACAAAACAACCCATAGTTATGTATTAAAATTGTACTTTGAGACATCATCATGCAGGGTTTCTGGGTAATTCCTCTCTGGCCTGTCCACATACATTTGGCTGTAAAGTGCTGTGTGCCCTCCTCCCCCCTCCTTTCCTGCCACATGAATATATAAAGAAGCTCCTTCATGTGTGAGAACAAATCAAATGTGTCAACTCGACTTAAGTTGGTGTTAAATCCAGATAAATCCAAGTTCATGTTATTCTCGAATGGCAAAGAGTCGCTAGCTACGTCTCCTAAGATTAAAACAATTCAAGGAACTGAAATTTAAATGGTCTCATGTATCAAGGGATCATTATAGATCAGAATTAGTCATTTAAGACTCACATTCAAAGGCTTGTGTCGAAGTTAAAACTAAAACTAGGTTACTTTTTTAGAAATCCCTCCTGTTTCTCCCTCCAAGTGAGAAAACGCTTGATTCATGCAACTTTTTTACCTTTATTGGATTATGGTGACCTGCTTTTTATGAATGCACCTGCCCACCGCCTACGAGGTTGGAAACTGTGTACCATTGTGCTTCATGTTTTATTACTGACTATGGAAATCCACCTTTTGCATATTCAGACTCTCCCACTGGTTGATCTTTATCTATAAATCTCTGCTTGGGCTGGTTCCCTCTTATCTGTGTGTTTATATGTGTAAAAACCACAACCAATAGAGCCTGCGTTCTCACAATATCATACAAATGATTGTCCCAACAATCAGAACAGAATTGGAGAAAAAGGCTTTTAAACACGCCGCCCCTGCTTCCTGGAATCATCTGCAGGAGGAACTGAAATGATCAGAGCTGGTTCCCTCGGGGAGTTTAAGTCCGTCTTAAAGGAGAATAACTCTTTTACTCAGTGTGATGGTTTTTAATGTCGCTCTTAATTCGATCTGTTATTGTATATTTTTCACATGTTCGTACAGGATGTTGTATTTGTTTTAAATGTTATACACTTGTGTGGTACGTGTATCTTTACTTTTGTTGCCATGATGCCAGGTCTCTCTTGGAAATGAGATTTTTAATCTCAAAGAGATTTTTTACCAGGATAAATAAAGGACTGAAAATACAGAGACATTAAATGAGAACAAAACTGATGTTGCATCTCTGATTTGTGTAAAATCAGAAGTTTGTGTGGCGTTAACATTTCGAGTTCTCTGTGTTTCGGTGATCGTTCAGCTCAGACTTCAGTGAATATCAAAGCGTTTCCTTCGTGTGTGTGCGCGTGTGTGTGTGTGTGTGTCCATTTCCTCATGGCGGTGTTTGTTGTGTTTGGTCACGACTGATCACAAACACTGTCACTTCCTCTCCTGAACTGATGAAGAAGTAAACCGCTCAAACTCATTAGCACGCACGCTCTGTTTAAACCCTGGGAGATGCTGTAAATCTGATCTGAGAGCAGATTAGTGTAAGAGCATTACAGCTGAGCTGACTGTGGCCGAGAGACATTCAGAGCGAGAGAGCGAGCGAGGCTGCGAATGAATGAGCTTCAGGTGCACACGTGGTCTGCACATTCACACTCAGCACTTTGCAGTCCAGCATCAGCTGCTGCTGCTGACGCGTTCACACGGAGGATCAGAGAGTACTCGGATACAGCCGTGATCGAGACGTTCCTTTATCCTCAAACTTTATTTAAATCTGCTCCATTCAGGCCGTTTCCTCAGGAAGCTTCCAGTCCTGCAGCTCTGGTTCTGACCTCCAACCTGTGCCGACAGCAGCTGTAACAGGAGAACAGCTTTGTGTTATATTTCTGCACATTTTTACAGAAGTGTAAACACGTGAACATTGTATACAGATGAGATCAGGTGACAGTCATTTTAATGCAACACTGGCAAGAAAACATCGCTTTAAACTAAATCAGTGACATAATAATAATGTGTGTTGTTGCACATACAGAGAATATATCATGTTTCTGCTGCAGAGCGTCACTCACCTGGGCACACAGTCAGCACCAGGTGATGAAGAGCAGGCCGGTCCCAGTTAAGCTTCTCTCAGCTTTGATCCAAGCGACTGAATCGCGTTTTAGATTTCAGGTCTTCAGACAGAAATGTGAAGCATATAAAGACTTTCCATGCATGTAAAACAAAACGTCGTCTCTGTCTGTGTGTCAGAGGGAGAAGACGAGGATCTTGTTCCTTTACAACCTGCACATTCACGGCCGGATTTCCAGCAGCAGCAGGAAACGCATCATCAGCCGTGGACAGAGGACGGTGAGTGGCTTCCTGCCTGTAGAACCACGTTTCACGGAAGTCTGCTCTCAGAGGTGTTTTTCACTGGGACATAAAACATCAGTCAAATCTGATTCGACACATTGCTTAAACTTTACCGATTTTTGACTCAACATAAAGTTTTAAAAATGTTTTCTTGTCCTGGAGTTTCACCTCTGCAGCTGCAAAGTTCTCACACAGACTGCAGTTCTGGATTCTTTGTGCTACGTCTCCGTGTGTTCACGTCTCCTCTGCTGCCTTCAGGTGTTCCAGCGCCTGCTCAGGTGGGGGCACCGCCTTTGCTGGCATCATCACGGAGAGGAAGCATCCAGCTCCGAGAAGACGCACTACGCCAGCGGTTAGAGGAGAGAGAGGAAGCTCCACCTGGATGAAGAAGAAGTCGTCCAGTTTTTCGTGGCAGACTCGAGCTTCAGGCAATAAAAACACATTCAGTTCAAACTGGACTGAAGCTCGTTTTATGTTTTAGTGTGAGAGTGAGAGTGGATTTGACTCTGTGAGAGGTTTCTCTGAGCTGCATTTATTGCAAACTTTATTTTTCTGAATCAGCCTGAATAGCTGCATCCTGCTACCGTGGTAACCCACTGCTGAATGTATCCGTCTCCCATTAAACCCTGTGAAACCATCAGTGTGGTCAAACTGAGCCGACGGAACAATCAGTCATTAACTAAACTGTACAGTCAGTACATTTGATATACAGCACTGTGTGTGATCACATGATCCGATTACTCGCCGTATGTACAGAGGAGTTATGTAAGCAGCTGATCCTCTGCAGCGGCAGCAGCACGTGCCGCGTTCGCTCAGATTCAATCTGACTCTGGATCAGTTTACAGCGGTGCACCTCTGAGGCGCTCCCTGAACTGTTTCTGACCCCAGTGACTCATAATCCTCCCGAACACACTAATTATTCAGCTCCATGTGGACCACAGGAACACCAGTAACACTGCTTTTAAACTCACATTAGTCCTTCAAACAGACATGGCTGTCATGTTCTCTTTTTCATGAAGCAGATTAGAAAAGAAAATAAGAAAGAGATAGCATCTTTCCTCTCTCCTCTGGCTGCAGCAAGTAAAACAAAAAAAGTCATTTCAGTTACCTGAAAGAGTAAACTAGACAAACGCAAACATGTCTGTGAGCTTAAGAGTCTTTGGTTTTTTGTTCTGGTGTCTGTAGGTAGCATCAACCTGCCAAGAACTGCAGATGAAACCAGTCTTCTCCTGTAGTTTAAACAGAGAGCAGACTCTCAGCCACCTCCTCTGACTCCTACGGGGTAATGCTCATGTTTGCATTAAACGATAAAGCACCTCGAGGCATCTGTTGTTGCTCCTCAGGTCAGCCAACATGCCCCAGGCATGTAGGAGACATCCAGGAGGTATGCTACAAGATGCTGAACCACACCAACAGGCTCAACACCACCACACCCTTCTATGAAGCTCCTTCGGTTGGAGGGATGCTTAAAACAAAACAAAAGAATTAAATTTAAAGCAAAATAAATCTCTGTGATTTTGTGAAAGCTCCAACATATTTCCACACTGTTGGAGGACTCTAATATGTTTGCATGTCTTTGCTTGAATGGTTAATAACACAGCCTGGTTCAACCTGTGGACGTCACATCAAACAGGTGACAGGAAGTGTTCAAATCCACTGAAGAGTTATCATCTGTGTGTGTTGGTGTGTCTTTATTTTATTTTTTAACTTTTTATGCATTTTTGGGAGGTTTATTTTTCACCGTCTTACTTTACTGCCTGCCTTCGTTCCCACCAGAGATGGGCAGTAACGCGTGTAACACCTTACTGTAATCTGATTACTTTTTTCAAGTAACGAGTAAAGTAATGGATTACTATTGCAAAAACGGTAATTAGATTACCGTTACTTTCCCGTAGGAACGCTGCGTTACTGCGTTACTAAAACCGTGATTTTTTTTGCGAGAATGTCTCATGACAGTGACGTAAGCGAGTGCGACGTTCATGACAACAGCTGTGTGCAGATCAACAATGGATCACATATCGAGTGTGGGAGAGAGTATGAGCGTGCAGCGTTTAAAGCGTGGAAGCACTGACCTTACTTTGAGTTTGATTCCATAAAAAGTGACAAAAACATTAGTGTCCGCTGTGCGTGGGAAGAAAACTTCTTTTTACAGTGAAAAAACCCCTAAACTTCCAACAAGCACCGAGTAGCTACGACGTAATGGGAAACTCACAGAGAAACTCGCGGATTCTTCCACTGACTGCTGCGGCACACCTGTACCAGGGTAAACCTCCGCCTACCCCACTCCTGCTTTACAGGTGAAAATAGAGCAACAGGACCGCTGAGTCTGTGACTTTATTTATTTTCTGCTGCGTTTTACTTGCATCTATTTGAAAGACTGAGTGTAAAAATGTAGAATTGGGCTGAAAGATCTATCACTTTATAAACTATTCAGGTTGTAAATCGTGTTTTTAAAAATTAACTAAGTAACTAAGTGATTAATTACTTTTGAAAATAAGTAATCAGTAAAGTAACGGGATTACTTTTTTGGGGAAGTATTTTATTTTTTATTTTATTTTATCTTGCTCATTAAATAATTTCCCCCAGGGATCAATAAAGTATTCTGATTCTGATTCTGATTCTGAAAAAGGTAAAAAAAAAAATTAAAAATAATTTTCATTATTTCAATTATTTAATCTGAATCTGTTTATTTAAAAAAGGCAATAAATAAAAGTACAAACCCAGCACTTTTCCAGTTAATGCTAAATCATTTTCTCTCCAATTTTGGCACAAAAATGCAGGAAAAAAAAGAATATTGTGAATTTAATAAATTTGAATGTTAAGCATTTGATAAGAAATACTACAATTTCCTCATCAAAAGCTAAATCGTTTATAAAACAGCTAGCATTTTCTAGTAATTATAATAATAATCTTTAAAATAGCTGCAACACGTACATAAAGGTTTACGCTGTTTTACTTTGAAGGGTCTCTCGCTGTGTTTCCTGTCTCCTCGGCCAGCCTGCTGACGTCACCGTCGGTCCCAGTATAAACACGGACGGTCCGGAGCGCTATGTTAATGAGCAGCTTCAGGCCTCCAAACACGGATGAACCCAGCTGTCCGGAAACAAACGCCCTGAGCCGGAGGAGCTGGCGGGGTCCTCCCGGGACTGGCGCTCAGTCTGGGACTGTATGACACGTTTGGCTGGAGCTGCGCAGATAACGGTCCGAGCCAGAGCCGTGATTTCCCGCTACTTTACCGACAGTAACGGACACTCCCCCGCCCGGGGTTCGGGACAGCACACGCCGCTTTGTGTGGGTGTTACATGGAAAAGAAGCGCCATGGAGTTTCAGCGGAGCCTCTCCCAGAGCTCGGACACGGTGAGGTAACGGGAGCGGGACGGGGTTGCCACACACACACACATCAGACAGCAGCAACCTGTTGCTGGTTGCCGGTGACGCAGAGAGGATGAGCGGGACTACCGGGCTGTTGCTGCTACTGCTCAGCGGCCGTGCTGCGTTCATCGTCTGCCGGTCCCTGAACGCACCCCAGGATGTGGGGAGTCTGCCTCGGGACGGACAGACGGACGGTACCGACAGTCTGACAGCCACGGTGACAGGTAACGATAACCGACTGATGGGGCCGACCGTCATTCAGGAATACACCCGGAGCTTAAAAAGTAACCATGTAATTCATCCAAAAATCACTGAATCTGGTCTTCTCAACCTATTTTTATTGAAAATAAAACAAAAAAATAAAGGAGCCTCTTTACATTTAATTAGAAATGTGTAAACAATAATCAGAGAAAGAATCATAAAGCTGAACATACTGTATCTCTACTTAAATTAACTTGGTAATATGAAAATTTTAAAATTATAATGAACATGTCCAAAACCCAAGAAGTCTGGGTAAAAAGAAAAATCACTGGGATTAAAATAAAAACATTAATTTAATTTTCAAAAATATTTTTACGTTTTATTTATTTATGTATGAAGTAGTTACTTAATCAAAGAACAGGAAACAATGAATGTAGCTGTGATAAGTAATATAATATAACTATACGGAGACTAGTCCTGGTTATGTGCAAAGTCGTCCTCCAAAATGTCAATTTTTACATCAGGAAAAACCAAAATTAGAGGTTTAAAAAATAATTAAATAAAAGAGAACAAATGTGCTCTACAGACAGAAAATGTAGGAGAAATATTTCATTAAAAACATTTAATCAAGGATTGTTTCAGTTTTCAGCCTGTTCGTGTGTATTATTGTGTTTATAAATATGTTTCTGTGGGGACCAGTGTGAGTTTTTAACCTGGTTAGTGAGGTCCTCGTGGGGAGTGAGGTCCTCGTGGGGAGTGAGGTCCTCGTGGGCAGTGAGGTGATGGTGGTGGTGCCAGTTGTCCGCAGCTGGATTAACCCTTTGTCTGGATTAAACTGATGACCATTTGGATCGATCTAGGATTTCTTGGTGTTGTTGCCATTGTTGCCATAACAACACATCCTGAAGGCGGACCTACTTGGAAGCACTTTTGTTGAGTTTTGGAAGATTGCGTGACAGACTCAAACCTGTGACCACGCCACTATGGCAGCCAAGGAAAGGCTGCTATGTGGCTTCTAACGTTGAATAATTCTGTCTGACTTTATTTTGTCACATAGAGTTTTATAATTCTGTAAATTACAATAAAAGAATTTAAGTTTCGTTTCTTCGTTTCACACCATAAAGAAAATGGGAAGATTACTTACACATTAAACTCCAGATGTTCCAGAATCACGTCCATCACGATTATGTACGCGCCTACAATTAAGATTGTTTAATTAAGCATCACCCAATAGTGTCCCTGCTCGTATAAGGTGGAGACATTTGTGCTGAAGAATGGCAAAAACTCACAATCACTCTTATCTGTGATCACTGTGGATCTGCTACTTTTCACAAGTCTGGGC
The DNA here is from genome assembly GCF_057381845.1 of Rhamphochromis longiceps. Classification (NCBI taxonomy): domain Eukaryota; kingdom Metazoa; phylum Chordata; class Actinopteri; order Cichliformes; family Cichlidae; genus Rhamphochromis; species Rhamphochromis longiceps. Next base: position 38,250,236 of record NC_140567.1, read on the forward strand.
TAACTTTAAAAAAAGAAAGTAACTGATTATATAATTACATAAATTTAAAGTTAAAAATAAATGTGAAAAATAGTTGCATCCTCATGACATCACAGAGAACAGTGATGCTAATGAGGGCGCTTTCAAAGATGGCAATACAAACGGGTGTAACCTTTGACCCCTTTCTAATTTAATACTTGGCATGTTGCCGTGGTAGCTAATCGGACTGCCTCTCTGTAACCTGCTGTAGCGTGAACACGACAGAGCGTCCAGACGGCGGACGGCCTCTGATTGGCTGTCAGACAGCACACACTTGGTTCTCAGATCAATTGTTAATAATTAGCAAGTATAAAACTGCCATAGAAACAACATGATCGTGTAGCCTCTGTGTGGAACCCCGTGTTCCCAGTTCTCCCAGTAGCTTGCTGGAGTTCACCGTCTGTCTTTGTTCTCAGGTGTGGACAGACGCCAACGCCCACTGCTGGCAAAAACTCGCCCATTCGTTCTGGTGGACGGGCGGAGACGGAGCCTCGAGGAAGCTTTCCGGGTAGGATGAAAATGTCATTTCGAGGTGGTGCTGCTGTTTGGGTGGAGTATCTGTGTTGGTGCAGTGGTCCTGAGCTCAGTCTGGTTTCCAGCTGGAACTGGATATTCGGGATGGGTGGGAAACACATTCAAACACACACTTCCCTTCCCTATTTGAGAAAACAAAGCTGATTTAACCCGCCCATCTGTTATCGCGGTTACCTGATGCGAGTATTTTGGGCACGACATGAAGGGCGTGAAGCTCTGCCTCCACAAACTGCATGTACGGCAGCGTTATGAGGACAGAGACAGCTGAAAACACAAGAGGAGGAGATTTTAAATCATGTTTTTCACTTTTTCAATATTCACCAGTCCTCATTTGTAATATTTTTTTCTCTTGTCAAACATCAAATCATGAAGTCTTTGTGTTGCCCGGCACTAGATTATCTCCAGCAGACGTGGCCGGGCTGTGGGGGTGGAAGTGTCAGCACAGATTGTGTGTTTCCACACTGACGTTACTTGGACAGGTTACAGGGTCTTTCCTGCACACAGAAATCATCTGCACAAACACAACATGTTGTTCTTCAGGTGATGATACAACACAAATGAGATCCTTCAGCTAGGCTAATGCTGCCTGATTGCCTTTCTCTGTGCGTGGACTTACATGTGCAGTCCTCCCACAGAGATCCACTCTGAGCCAGAAAAATGATATTTGCACGTTTTTGAATGTTACTGTCCTTCTGAGAGGCCGATGCTGTCCACAGTCAGTTCCCACAGAGACAATCTTAGGTGAGCATTGTCCAACTCCACCATCGTGGACTTCAGCCAGCGACCGTAGACCTTCCTGCTAATCGTAGGTTCAGACCAGAATCTGCACTAAGCTCACTGAGACTGAAGTCCACTGTGGAGTGCATCAGCAGGCCACGAGACTCCTCTGAGAAACAGCTGATTGCAGTAATCATTGAAGACTCTGGAGAAGTCTCCATTTATGGAGGACACGCTACATATTAGCCAGGCTTTGACTGCGTCTTCATCCAGCGAGTGTGGGAGCAGTGAGCAAAGTCGTGACTCTTGCTTGGACTGTGTCTGTGTTCGATGGATACACTGACGCGCTGCACACGCGTCTGAGATGCTGTTGGATGATTCACGTTAGCTAACAGTCGCAGGTGTTTGTGAGGAGGCTGTTTCTTTGTGGTGTAGTTTGTAAAGAAGGTATCGTTTACAGTGACGGTGAGAAAAGCGTGTGTAGCTTTATTGATAATGCTGGATAAAGTTCGTTTGACCTGAACGGAAACCCTCAAACTTGAGCGCTCCACAAAGACTGACGGCAGAGCTGCGGAGTTTATTCTGCAGACGAGCAGCAGGAATCGGCGGCTTTACCTTCTCTGTCTCAGTTTCAGTCCAACTTCTGAGACGTTGTGACTGTTTGAGAGAGGAAGGAAGCCGCAGCGTTGATGGTTTTCACCAGAAGCTTCCTGTAGGCACGCTGAGACCTGACTGCAGGAGGGAAGAAGGGGAAGTTGGGGAAAGAGCGTTGTTAGAGGATGGACACTTCCTGCGCTGCTGAGAGAAGCTCTGAAATCATTTCCTGTAGAAACCCCCACCCATCCCAACCCCACCCAACCAGGAGCGAACGTGGAGTTTAGGAAGAGAGAGTAGGAGAGCGGGGCTGAAGGACCCCAGACCATCAGCTCTGACCAGCAAAACCATCACCGGTGGTGCTCTGCCCATAGCTCCCCATGGCAACAGTCTTAAGTTGCTTCGTGCTGCAAGCTGACGACCTTACAGCTGTGATCTCCAGTGATCAGATGGTCCCATATAAACTCCATATGGTGATGGTGGGGAGGAAGAACTTCCATTTAACATGGCTCAGGGTCACCTGATCCATCCATTCACAAAGTAGCCACAGACCGTTCCCACCCGGCTCCCCCACCGTCAGCCTTCCTCTGAGGGAGGATCTTTTCAGCAGATGTTGCAACATCGTGGATGTCGTGTAACGCAGTCGCAGCTGTGGCTCAGAGAACATCAAACACCGGTGGGATCAGTCCTGCTTTCCTTCACGCGAGCCGTTCTTCGGCTTTCACAGAACTGGAACAAAGTTCATCTCTGGCCTTGTTTGTGTTTGGCTGTCGTTGGCGGCGCCTGACGTCGTGCTTCCCCTGTGTCTTCCTGACACGCGACGTAAACCAGGCCTCAGCTCTCTCCCTGTTGTTGCTGTTTCACTCCTCCTTGTTTTTCGGCCTTTCTTCCTGCTCTGTTGTGGTCGGCAGCTCTCGGCCTCGCCCAGAGTTTCTGCAGCTCTGACATCATCTGGAGGCCGGGCGAGAGACATGACCTCACTGCATGGAGAGCGAGTTTTAGGGGCAAGAGGGAGAAACCTGTCAAGAAGGGAGGGTGGTAACAGATGGTGAGAGTGGGCGAGAGAGGCTGAAAAACACAGCGAGGGGAGGATGAGGTTATAATTAGGTTTTTGGAACAGAAATGTACTTTCAATAAAAACCTTAGAAACAATCACAACAGTGAAAGAAAAAAGTGATGCAATGAACTTTTCCTGAAGTATTAAAACACATGTATGTGCTCAGACACACGAGGAGGGCTGATTATCAGCAGGCTGAGAGGGCGGGCACAGCTGTACGTGTCACCGGGCCGCGTTTCAGGAGTTTGCAGGCCTCCCCTTAAATGCCCTGTAAGTTAGTCTGTAGGAACATCATCATTGCACTGTGTGGAAATGAGGCTACATATAGCATATATTCAGGTGACTGCCTCTCGCTTATGTCTGCAGATAGCAAGACGTCAGGTTTCTTAAGCAAGAGGACCAGAGCTGTCCCACCGGAGTGTCCGACGGGGTCCAGTCCATTCATTAATGTTTCCATATTTTCAGTGAATTGCACTGCTGTTATATGAAGAACTCCGTGATCTCTGACTGTTATGTTCCTTTGTGTGACTCGCACTTGTTTCTGGCTGAAATCTCGGAGTGAGTCGAGCTGATGGAGGAGTGATGGTGAGGGCAGACTGAGCGTGGCTCAAAGTGCTGAATGAGCTGAAGGTGAGCGGCTGAGCCGACAGGCGACAGTGAATCTAAGCACGGGAGAATCCAATTAGCATTGAGGGGGCAAAAAAAACACAGAGCAAATTTAGCAAAACCAATCACAAAGGTCTTAGCGTCTCAGCGACGCCCAACGACCTGGCAGAGGAGAAGCGAGCCGAGGTCAATGACCTGCAGGGGACGACCTTGTGAACCTCAGCTGTGCAGGCTGATGGGAGTTCAAACACAAGAGAAGGAAGTGGAAGCACGATAGCTTCAACTCACAAATGCAGAGAGACTGCAGGACACAAAGGGAACCAAGTGAGACAAGGAGACGCATCCAGGACCAAAATCACAGAAATTCCATTCAATTTTATTCATATAGCGCCAAATCACAACAGCAGTGGCCTCAAGGCGCTTTATATTGTAAGGTCGACCCTACAATAATACATACAGAGAAAACCCAACAATCATATGATCCCCTATGAGCAGCACTTTGGCGACAGTGGTAAGGAAAAACTCCCTTTTAACAGGAAGAAACCTCCGGCAGAACCAGGCTCAGGGAGGGGCGGGGCCATCTGCTGTGATTGGTTGGGGTGAGAGAAGGAAGACAGGATAAAGACATGCTGTGGAAGAGAGACAGAGGTTAATAACAGATATGATTCAATGCAGAGAGGTGTATAAACACCCAGTGCATCATGGGAATCCCCGGCAGCCTACGTCTATTGCAGCATAACTAAGGGAGGATTCAGGGTCACCTGGTCCAGCCCTAACTATATGCTTTAGCAAAAAGGAAAGTTTGAAGCCTAATCTTGAAAGTAGAGATAGTGTCTGTCTCCTGAATCCAAACTGGAAGCTGGTTCCACAGAAGAGGGGCCTGAAAACTGAAGGCTCTGCCTCCCATTCTACTTTTAAATACTCTAGGAACAACAAGTAGGCCTGCAGAGCGAGAGCCAAGTGCTCTAATAGGGTGATATGGTACTACAAGGTCATTAAGATAAGATGGGGCCTGATTATTTAAGACCTTGTATGTGAGGAGCAGGATTTTGAATTCTGGATTTAACAGGAAGCCAAAACAGGAGAAATCTGCTCTCTCTTTCTAGTCCCTGTCAGGACTCTTGCTGCAGCATTTTGGATCAGCTGAAGGCTTTTCAGGGAGTTTTTAGGACTTCCTGATAATAATGAAGTGTCCAGTTTTACTGTTTGCAGTACTTAATCATAGTTCCTAAATCTATGATTATTAAACGATTCGCCAATAAGAAAGTCGTTTATTTCAGATCAAAATCAGGATTTTCCAGCCGGGTGGAGCTCCTGAACCACAGCACTGTGGAGCTTCTGATTTGGCTTAAAAAGCAGAGTTCCTGCAGTGGAGCTAATTACGTTTTGTGTTTCACTCTGATTTGATTAGCGATGAATTAAGCCGACTCAAAAACGACCCAGCAGCGACGACGCCGCCGTTCTCCGCCCAGAGTTTGTCTCTGCAGTTCTAAATACTGACGTCAGTCTATGAACCATCTTACATCTATAATGCATTTGTTGCTTTAATAATTCTTGTTCTTCAGATTAAGAGCTACAATAACACGCTCGCCATTTTTAGTAACATGAACAGTAACATCTGTTCCAGCTGCTTCGTCTGCTTTCAGGGAATTATTTGGACCGTTTGGGGAAAAAAAAAAATGCACACGAGAGCAACTCGAGTCACGCCTGTTTCTTTTAGCGGTGAAAGAAAATCTTTGTACATCAGCTGCGTGCTCTAGAAATGAACCTAAAGGGGGCGCTGTCATGCTCGTCTGGAGGAACCAATCAGAGGTCTGAACAGCTGCATGTTTCCAGCTCGCAGAGTTTAGTATGTCGCTGATTCAGTTTCCTCTGCGCTGCCTCTCAGAGTCGGACCCTCCCAGCTGCAACGATCATGACTCAGCCAGCACACACACACACACACACACACACACATCCTGCTGCACAATAATCTGACCCCACCACAGTACAAAGTTCAGAGAGGGTGGGGAAACAAGCACGCCTCAGAGGGGAATTCTGTTCACTTTTAAAGGAGAACTTCACCCAAAATCTCCCCTTCAAACCCTGCAGGACTGCAGCCCATGATGTGAGGAATACGTGTTGTTGTTTAGTATCACCACTAAAACGAAAGATCCGAACGGAGCGAGGGCGGTCCAGGTCACATGTTAGTCCAGCTTTCCAGAAAAACAAAACTGAAGGTTATTAATCATCGAGTGGGAGGAGAGCAGAGATGCTCACGCTGACTATTCATGAGTCAGCTGTGAGTTGTAAAGCTGCTTTTTTTTCTTGTAAACTGTAAGTGTAACAAAATTAAAGATGTTCAAAGTTTGACTGTGTGCTGTGAGACCAGAGCTGTGTGAAGGTCCCACAGTTCCCCCAGTGTGATGTGATATGATCCAGAAATCAACATAACCCCAGATTATATTAAGAACTGCACATTTCCACGATCGCAGCGCGGCAGCGGCCTGGAGCGGCTCTGTGCTGCGTTCAGGAACCGTAAATGCACCTGGGACAGGAAAGAGAGCAGAGCTGTGTCTGCAGCTTTAAACAAACACTTCTGCTGCCGCCTCTGCATTGGACTTGCTGTGGGTGGGGCTACAGGCAGCCCCGCCCACACAGAAGCTGCAGATTTCTGCTGACGGGTCGAAGCTGAGTGTCAGGCAGGCAGCTGCTCTCTGAAATATGAATATTTATCGCTGACAGCTGTCTGTGTTTAGACTGACAGATGTTCACGTTCAGTCGGTGGGATTCACTGCTGCGTCACGTCAAAAACCAAAAACATGTCAGAAAGCTCCTTAAACCTAAAAACCTCCAATCCGCTCAGTCCAGGACTCGATGTTTCAGGTCTTTGTGTTTAAGGCAGTGTTCTTGGTAGAAAACCCGAGTGAAGCGTCAGCGTTCCAGAGCCGGCCGAACTGATCCGGATCAACGGCCTCTGACCTGACACAGAAAACGTTCGAGCTGCAGGACGATTATCAGGTTTATTTATCAGCACGTGAAGAGAGAGGGTCCGGCCCCGAGAGTAATCGCTGAGCTCAGATTATACACAAGCTGTATTAACCTTTATTCAAAATTAAAGATGTTCAAAGTTTGACTGTGTGCTGTGAGACCAGAGCTGTGTGAAGGTCCCACAGTTCCCCCAGTGTGACGTGATATGATCCAGAAATCAACATAACCCCAGATTATATTAAGAACTGCACATTTCCACGATCGCAGCGCGGCAGCGGCCTGGAGCGGCTCTGTGCTGCGTTCAGGAACCGTAAATGCACCTGGGACAGGAAAGAGAGCAGAGCTGTGTCTGCAGCTTTAAACAAACACTTCTGCTGCCGCCTCTGCATTGGACTTGCTGTGGGTGGGGCTACAGGCAGCCCCGCCCACACACAGTGATGGGGAACCAGGTGAGTCAAAGATCAGGCGTTACTCTGGGCTAGCCGGTGATTCTACCTGGAGAGAGAGAACGGAGGAGTCCATGTGGAAATTCAAAGAAGAGCTTCACAGTCGTGCTGAGGAAACGCGAACACGACCATCCAGATGTTCATTTAGTTTAAAGACAGCAAAAAGTTCTGTGGTTTACTGATTTGTTTGATTTGTTTTCGAACAGGACATGTTCTGTATTGAGTATGATATAGATCAGCGGTCCCCACCCTTTGTTGCCCCACGGACGGTTTAATGTCAGACAATATTTTCACGGACCGGCCTTTAAGATGTCGCGGATAAATAAACACAAAGTAAAATGACACGACCGAGACAAAAACGGTGGTAAATATAATAATGAACGGGAATTCACTGTGTAAGTGTGTAACTTTATTAGCAGCGTCCTCCTGAAATGCCACGACAACAATGAGAGTGACATCCTCCTCTCTGCCCCTTAATGCTCTCAGGTCGCTATGGTAACGTGTAAATATCCCTTTCAAAATAAGACACGCAACTACAACGCGGGAAAAGACCCAGGGAAACAGTTAACGATAAAAACCCTGAAAACCATAAATTTCACACCCGAGCCTCAGCTCTCGTGGCCCGGTACCCAACGACTCACGGACCGGTCCGGGGCCCGGGGGTTGGGGACCGCTGATATGACACAAGAAAGAGCTCTGGTAAACTTGGGATACACCATGAACATCGTCCCGGCCAGCACTGCCGGGACGATGTTTTAACAAAGGAAACTTAAATCCCGTTTTGCATTGCAGTGGGAAAAGTGTAGAAGCCCAGTGCACAACATCTGGCTGATGTCAGAAACATGTGGATGGAGGGGATTTCAAAGCATGTGTCAGGTGGCTCTAACAGGACGTCCAGCTCTAGCTCCGACACAGCGGGGCCCGATTCAGTCGCTGAGCCTCGGTGCGCAGCGAAGGTTTATGAGGAAAAGCAGAGCGTCATCAGCCACAGGAACGGCCACGTGGCTGCTCCCCATGACGGGGGTTTCACAGGAACAGTGCTGCTACACCCAGTAACACACACTCCTACACTTCCTCCAGAGCTGAGAGGAGAAAGCCGCTGGACAGGAAGTGCCTGCACTTCAGAGAGAAGCTCCATTAAGACAGGAAGGTGTATTGATTAGATGGCGGATGTACTCTGCACCGCCACATCCTAAAGGAGCAGAAGAAAGGAAGTCACCGGAATGAAGTAAAAATGGTGGAAGCGGAACAATGAGAGTGGGAGTGGGCTCGCTGAATTATGAGAGTTGGTGCTTTTAATTCAGGGTATGAAATGATGATGATGATGAAGTTGAGCAGTAAGTGCGTTTAATAATAAAAATCCAGATGATGATTGGTTCAGGCACACATAGGCCCTCTGTGGTACCTGGAAAAGTTCAGACAGCTGTTAGAGCTGCAGGTGACTGGATATAGAGCAATGAGGAAGCTCCGCCCCTCCACAGCTCTGTTAGTTTCTGTTATCTTAGCCAATCATTTATGCCCCTGTTGTTTACCTCCACAGGTGCCCTCAGCAGTAATTTGAATGTGCAAATCCGTCTCGTTAGCCTCGGGTATTTGTGCCGTTTGGACGCGCTCCATCCTGTTCTTTTCTTTCCTGCCTCCAGAGTTTAATCGGCTCAGTAAATGAAGGAACTGTTCTTCCTGTGTTCCCAGGATGGCCACCCTGACAGGCTGCAGTGTGGGCTGGAGGTGGGAGGAAGACTCTTCCTGCTGGAGCTGGAGAAGAACCAGTGAGTCTGAGCGGCGTGACATTAAACACCACATGTACCGAACCTCCTGTGACGTTAATCTGAGCTGATATAAATAAAGATGTCGCAGCCGTCACTGCGGATCGTGTCGGATTGAGGAGACATTTTTAATTTTATCGCTGCTGTTTGATTCTGAATTCTTTCTCAGTCGTCGTCGTCGCGTACACTCGCCGTTTCTGACTCAATCACTTCCTGTTGACATTAGTTTACAGCTGATATGTGGGGGATAGTCAGAGACTTTATTCTGAGCCCCTCCCAACTATCAGCTGTCCTTTGGTGTTGTAATATTTAACTGTTTTGGGAAGCCGTGCTCTGACACCAGCCTGGCAGCGAACATCGCAGGTTGTTTGAGAGGCCGTAACGCGAGGGCGCGTCGCATCACTCGTTTGAATGTGATTCTGTTAATGCTGCTGTTTGATTCTCGCCGTCTCTCACACACTTTGATCTTTGTCGTGTCTCTTTAGCGACCTGCTGCCCAAACCGCCAAACGTCTTCTACTACCTCCCCAACGGTACCGGAGTGTCTGTAATGGCCAACCCTGTGGTGAGTCAGCGAACGCACCGCAGCCGTCAGACCTTCCCCGTGGAGTCGTCCAGCTGTGACAGATGCTGTTGTGTTTATGTCGCCTGCAGACTCACTGTTATTACCACGGCAGCGTCAGAGGATTCCCCCAGTCCAGAGTGGCTCTGAGCACCTGCTCGGGACTCCGGTCAGTACCCGCCCCCAACAGGAAGGACAACCTTTCAGGCCCATCACAGCGCGTCTCGCTCTCAGCTGGAGGCTTATTTGTGGTTCAGAGTTTCTAAAAGTCGAGCGTTCGGCCCTTCTTCCGTGAATCCTCGGCTTGGTTTCAGGACACAGACATCCTCTGCTTTCAACTTTAGCTTTGAAACTTTCCTCTTTGGGCTCGATCAGGTGACCCTGAATCCTCCTTTCCTCTGAAAAACTAAGAGCAAGACACAACAAACTAAAGCTGAGAGAAGATAAACCTTTACATGCCACAGAGAGTGGAGGAGAACGCCCCACTGCATCCTGGGACGCCTGCAGGAGAGTTCAGGGTCACCTGTTCTGAGTTTAAGGTGGAGACAGCTGTTAGAGGTTCCTGTACGTATTAAATACAGACACTATAAAAATACAGTAATTTCAGTGTGAGAGAGGAAGGAAGAAGAAAAGAGTTTCTGTGCTTAAACGCTCGAACGGACGTGAAGCCTGACAAACGGAGACGCACGGTTCAGGAGGAAGTCGTCGTGTTTAGACAGCGCTGGTTTCCAAACACTCATCCTGTTCTGCAAAAACAGAAGCTGCAGATTTCTGCTGACGGGTCGAAGCTGAGTGTCAGGCAGGCAGCTGCTCTCTGAAATATGAATATTTATCGCTGACAGCTGTCTGTGTTTAGACTGACAGATGTTCACGTTCAGTCGGTGGGATTCACTGCTGCGTCACGTCAAAAACCAAAAACATGTCAGAAAGCTCCTTAAACCTAAAAACCTCCAATCCGCTCAGTCCAGGACTCGATGTTTCAGGTCTTTGTGTTTAAGGCAGTGTTCTTGGTAGAAAACCCGAGTGAAGCGTCAGCGTTCCAGAGCCGGCCGAACTGATCCGGATCAACGGCCTCTGACCTGACACAGAAAACGTTCGAGCTGCAGGACGATTATCAGGTTTATTTATCAGCACGTGAAGAGGGAGGGTCCGGCCCCGAGAGTAATCGCTGAGCTCAGATTATACACAAGCTGTATTAACCTTTATTCATCAGGTTGGATTACTGAGAACGTAAAAACAAAGATTTTCTGTGCAGCTCAGCGAGCTCTGTGGTGGTTTCCTGCAGCCTGTAGGTCGCCGTGAAAAGAACCGAGTCTGGTTTGTGAAATGAATCGCGAATTTATTTTCTAACTGCACAAAAAAACCGGAGTCATCATTTCCCTCGATATGATTTCATAACTGCACGCCCATCCTACTTCCTGTGTCGTCAGCATCATGATAACAAATCAATAAAAACCAGTTTTATTCTGTTTTTTATTGTTATGTGATAGAAATATTTACAGTGGAGCTCTGAGGTCAAAGGTAAACACTCCTGTGTGTGTGCTTAGAAATATGAATAGGACCCCTGTTAATCAGCTGCTTCCTCCTGCAGTGGCATCGTCGCCCTGAACGCCACCCTGAGCTTTGAGCTGCAGCCACAGGAGGAGCACCACCATCACCACCACCAGGCGAGGGAGGAAGAGGAGGAGGAGGGTGCAGGAGGGGAGAGTGGAGGAGGAGGCAGAAATGGAGGTAGTGGAGGAGGAGGTGATGATGATGAAGGAGGAGTCCACCTGCTGTTCTCCACCACCCCCCTGGAGGATGACGCTGCAGGAGGCTGTGGAGTGTCGCACACCGCCGTCCCCCCCATCCACAGCTCCACACACACACACAGGGTGAGACAGGCCGCCATGTTTTTATAGAGAGCTGAGTTATAGTCTGCACAGTCAGGAAGTGCTTACAAGGAATGTGTTACAGGTGTTTGCAAAGGTAAGGCTTAGGGCCCCCAGGAGGTCAGATCTGGAGAGGCTCTGGCCCACAGTCAGTGACAGGAGCCACGCCCCCACGGACATGGAGGGTGAACAGATCTCACACACCTGAAACAATCCGCGTGTTTAAGTGTTCCAGTATTTCACCTGCAGTCAAACAGGAAGTGAAGCCGTTCCTCTCCCCAGACTTTGTTCAATAAAGCAGGAATTTTAAAGAGTTTTAAGATGTTAGATGACGTGTTAAAGTCAGATCAGCAGTTCCTGTTTTATGTGAGTAAAACTCACCTCACAGAGAAGGCGACTCTCTTTAAGGTGAGCGAGTCTGGAGGCTTCAAACTGTAGGTCAGCCCTCGTGCGGCAGCTGTTGACGGGGTCGTTAAACTGCAGAAGTTTGATAAACTACAAATACGTCAAACTTTTACTCCCATTTGACCTCTGACCTGACCTCTGACCTGACCTCTGTGTGTGTTCTGTCTGCAGACGAAGAGAGACATCCTGTCTGAGACCAAATACATCGAACTGGTGCTGGTGGCCGATCACCAGGAGGTCAGTGTGTGTGTGTGTGTGTATTGTTGGTGTGTCTCTTAGGCTACGTTCACACTGCAGGTCTTAAAGCTCCTTCTGATTTTTTTGTCTGGTTGTTCACACTGCAAATAAAATGTGACCGCAAACGCGCTCCAGTGTGAACCCTCAAAGCGGCCCGCATGCGCAAAAGAAGCCGTCACACATGACGCGCTCTGTTTGCGGAAGGAAAAATGGCGGCTACAGAGCTAGCAGGTGTTGTTGCAGCAGTCTATCAATTTCTGCAGAGTCGTAACCGACAGAATTTTGACAAATTAATTAGAGAAAGAAGGACACTGAGAAAAAAGGGCCCGTGCTTTAACAATGGCCGCCATGCTTTCTCGTTTGTCTCCGGTGCTGATAATCGGCGTCTGTCTTGTGTCAGTGACGTAAAAGACGGATTTAATGCGACATGACCATCAAACAGCAGTCGTTTTCTACAACATCAGATATGTATCGGATTCAGCACCACATGACAGTGACCCAGGTCGGATTTGATGCGCTTTCGCCTGCAGTGTGAACGTAGCCTTAGTTACCTCTTCAAAGCAGGATTTCACAGGTTTGTCTGATGGGACCCGGCTCAATGCAGCAGAGCGGTGACCTCTGACCTGCAAAGGTCATGTGATTTGACAATTAACATGGCCTGGCGTTTGGAGCAGAGAGGAGGGGCGTGCTGCAGCGAGCCAAACAAATGTCTTTTAAAGAGTTTCAGCTGTTTGGGGTTTTTAACCTGCAGTAGCGCGTTCTCGACACAAGATGGCAGCAGTTTGTTTCACCCTGAAATGTGCCGACTGATTCTTTGTCGTTTGCTGATTTGATTTGCAGTTTAACATGTTGGTTGTTCCATCCTGATGTGACTAAAGCTGCAGTCTGCTCCACAGTTTCTGAATTACCAGAAGAACAATAACACCATCATCTACCGCATGCTGGACGTGGCCAACCAGGTGGACTGGGTGAGATCTCTGACTTCCTGTCACAGCCGGCCTCTGTAACACTGCAGCAGCAGCAGCGCACCTGAACCGCCTCTTCTTCCTGTTTCAGTTCTACCGTCCCCTGAACGTCCGCGTGGCGCTCACGGGTTTGGAGATCTGGAGCGACCGCGACAAGATCCGTGTGGAGAAGAGCCCGACCGACACCCTAAGCAACTTCCTGGAGTGGAGGACCAGAGACCTGCTGCCACGCCTTCGCCATGACAACGCCCAGCTCGTCATGTAGGAGCACTTACCAAAATAAAAGTCTCGCATCGCTCCTGGTTCGGGTCGTCACGTGTTCGTTTCTTCTTCACAGGGGCGGGTCCTTTGACGGCACCACAGTGGGGATGGCGTCTCAGTCATCCATGTGCTCCAGAGACAGGTCGGGCGGCGTCAACGTGGTGAGTCGGCCTTCGCGTCGAGCTCCGTTTACTTCCTGTGTCACTGTGATTTAGTGATTCGTTTACATTTTTAGCCAAACAAGATTTTAGTGTAAAACATTTTGATCTTTTTACACTTTACTGACAAAATACTTGGCTCCATAAAAACGAAGCGATTTCTCTCTTCCTGTCAGGATCACCTGGTCAGTGTTCTGGGCGTGGCTTCAACTGTTGCTCACGAGCTGGGTCACAACCTCGGGATGAGCCACGACACCGCGGAGCGCCACTGCTCCTGCCAGAACGAGCCGCGGCTCGGGGGCTGCATCATGGAGCCCTCAACCGGGTCAGTGCCAGACTGTTTAACCCGGGTCAGCATCAGACCAGAACCCCCAACCCTGCTGAGACTCATCGCTCGAGTCCTGCTTCTCTCTTTACTCTGTGCTTTAACTGCTTTACATCTCTGAAGTCTTAAAGGTCTCGTCTCAGCAGGAGCACAGCTGCTTTTAGTCGTTCCCCCTTTTCCCAAAGAATGTGCTCTTAATGTCTCGCCCGGTCAAATAAAGTTAAATAAGGTTATTGAATTTTCTATTCATTTTCAATAAGTACCTCTTAATACGCCCTCGGACCCGTCAGGTCAGAGTTCGCACTTCAGGCTGAAAACAAAGGTGAACCGTGACCTTAGCTCCGGTGCTGGATCGTGTTTCCTGTTCGATCAGCTCAGTCTGTCGTTTAAAAAACCCGATAAAGCCTAAATGAAATTATCCACAGAGACCAAAGCGTTTGGTTTTTGCATCAGGCTGTAAATATGCTGTAAAGTTGGACTTCCTAGGCTACGTCCACATGAACACGGGTATTTTTGAAAACACAGATTTTCCGTTTTTGTTTCTTTGTGTGTGTAAATGTAAGCACGACAAAACTGCAGATAGTCGGATTAACAGCCATCGTATTTTGTCTCTATCCGCCATTGTAGAAATAATCTGATGTAAACAACAATGTGGCGCACAGCGCCACATCAAACAAGGCGCACAGCTTTGACGTTGCGTGACTAACTCTCAGTTTTCCTCGTCCATACGTAAACGCAAAAACTGAGTTTTTGAAAATCTGCACCGTGGCAGGAGTTTTAAAGAATCTCAGTTATCAGTGATCGAAAACGCCGTTTGCGTGTGACGCAGCCTTAATGTGTCTGTTGTTTACTGGCTCTCTGCTGGAGCCTCAAGTGGCCATTAGAGGAGCCGCAGGTTCAGTTTCGGTGTCATTTTTCAGTCCTGAGGCTTTCCTGGTTCGTTTTTAGCCGTGTAATACCAGTGTCCTGTGACCTCTGACCTCAGGTTCATGCCGGGTCAGCTATTCAGCAGCTGCAGCGCTGCAGATCTGTCCGTCAGCCTGCTGCACGGCGGCGGTATGTGTCTGTTCAACGTGCCACAGCCGGAGCACCTGCTGGGAGGACCTCGCTGTGGAAACCTCTACGTGGAGAAAGGAGAGGAGTGTGACTGCGGCCTGCTGGAGGTATTCGCCTGTTCACCTGCTTCTGCAGCACGTTTGCTTCAGTTTCAGTCACAGTTACTCTTCGTCACTCCTAGCAGTGATGAAGGTCACACACGTTACTTTGGTTTGTTCTCCTTCTTGATGATGTGCTGCTGTGCTCTGATTGGTCAGGAGTGTGAGGACCCCTGCTGTAACGCCTCCACCTGTAAGCTGGTTCCTGGAGCTCAGTGCTCATCTGATGGTATCTGCTGCCAGGACTGTAAGGTCAGGCTGACGTCGATGCCCACAAATATAAAAACAATGTTTCCTGCAGTATTTTCATCTAACTCCTCCTCTTCCTCCTCCATCAGCTGCGAGCGGCGGGTTTGGTGTGTCGTGAGCCTCTCGGGGAATGTGACCTCCCTGAGTACTGCACAGGCTCCTCCCCCTACTGCCCCCCCAATGTATTTCTGCAGAACGGGGAACCCTGTGAGGAGGGCGCCTCCTACTGCTATGGAGGAGTCTGCGCCAGCATGCACAGCCAGTGCCAGACGCTGTGGGGACCCAGTAAGACTCCAGTCTGTACCTGTCCCTCATTTCCTGTCCTGTGCTGGATGTTTATATTAAACATGGAGGAAATGATCACTGTGAGCCACAAATGAGGACTTAAAGCTGTGTGAGGACGACACAGCTGAGAATGAGCAGATAGATTTAAACCGAGTCTAAATCTCCTATCAATCACAATTTGTCACAGCTTATTTTAGCCTAAATCTGATTGCACCTCACGTACCAGCGACCTGGAGTGAGTTTGACCCGCACAGTGAACAACACTGAAGCCAACAAAGCTTAAACCAGTTTGCACTGAGCCAGCTCCTGTTTGAAGCCTGGTTTCTGTTGTACTCTGACTAAACTTTGGCTCTTTTGGTTTAAACCAGTTTAAAACGTGCATTTGTGACTGGTTTTTATTTCTGTCTTCAGATGCCACCAGCGCTCCCGCCGTCTGTTTCTCGTCTGTGAACAAAAAGGGAAACAAATATGGAAACTGTGGTCAGCTGACCAACGGCTCCTACATCCCCTGCAGGAACTCGTGAGTCCACAGGGGCACTGTCACGGTCACTGCTGCGTTACTGTACTGCAGGCCTACAAATCCCATCATGCCCGTGTGTGTGTGTGTGTGTGTGTGTGTGTGTGTTCATATCTTCTTTTGGAGACCAAAAATTGGACGTTTGCTATGCTTATGGGAACCAAAATTCCAGCTTTTCCCGCACTTCACTTCCTGTCACGTTTGCTTGCCGATGCAGGGACGTTCACTGCGGCAGGATCCAGTGTCAGGGTGGGAGGGACCGCCCCCTGCTGGGCACCAACGCAGAGATCCTCACCACCAGGGTCCACTTCAACAACAGCGACCTGGTCTGCAGAGGCACCTTCTTCCACCTGGGTGACGACGTGTCCGACCCCGCCACCGTGGCCCACGGCACCGCATGCGGCCGCGGCAAGGTCAGACAGCGCCTCCTACAGGCTGGGGGACAGTTTGTATTTGAATTAATTCTCTTTAGTTGCAGTAATTTTAATTATGCAACAACAAAAAAGGATTAAAAGCAAAGCGTCTGTGTAGGTTCGCAGTCTTCCAGGTCATGGTTATTGAAGCAGCTGGGAAAGAAAAACAAAGTTTCAAAGAAACTTAAAGAAGTCCAGTGGCTTTTCTCTCCAAGCTCCTTAGATAGATAAAACCGAATGTTCCACTGAAGTTCCAAATATTCCGAGTTTTGTAAGATTTTTGTGAGAATTTCTTGAAACAAACTTTTGTAGAAGTGTGATTTTGTTGCTGTTTCAGGCCTGTTTGAACCAGAAGTGTCAGGATGTGTCAGTGTTCGGTGTGGACGAGTGTCGCAGGAAATGCAACGGCCACGGGGTGAGTCACGTTTAAAAATGTGTGAGGTATACGTTGGCACAAAGACAGAGGTTTCCACCATAATTTCACATGAGACCAAATAAACTCATCAGTTTACTGAGGTCATGATTTATGTGCTGAGGAGTCGCCCCCTGCTGGTCATGAGAAAGACGTACTGCCTTGCACTTTGGGAGGATCCTTCACATTAACCCTTTAAAGCCGGTCAGAGCAGCACGCTCCAGTTTGCGTAACTATTTTTAAATCCCAGTAGCTCTGCAACCACGTAAGCTAGCGCAATAAATTTTTTTGCATATGAAACCGGAGGAGTTGTACTTACATCTGATGCCATCAGCTTGTCCTCGGTCACAGTTTCCTTCCACATATAGCTTTGCAAAAACTGCATAAAAGCACTTGCAGGAACAAAAACATAATATTCCAGAAACACGCTTTGTGATCTGATCAGCTGTTCATAACACTTCCTACGTCCATCAGCGCGAACTATCGCATGTCCGCCATGACCTGCCCGAAACCGGAAGTGACGTCATTTTGTGGAAATGTAGTTTTTTACCACCAGGATCTCATGAGCCTATACTGGTGTTTTTAAAAGTTATGTTTGACTTCATGACTTCCTGTGTCGTTTCTGGGATGCTGAGGACTCATATTGCACTGCTGGAAATAGTTTATTTTGATGCATTTGCTGTTTTTTTTGCAAATTTGCAGTATAATATTTATTTTCGTTTTTCCTGCAGTGTATAAAAATTG